>NC_072474.1:103330439-103634657 GCF_027574615.1 Eptesicus fuscus | reverse complement strand
TAGAAGGACGTCGGGAAGGTCTCCAGAAGGTCTCCCAGTCTAATTAGCATATTACTCTTTTATTAGTATAGATCATTATTGTAGCTTCTGTTTCTTCCCAAATGCCAAGCACTACCCTAAGCTTTTCACATGTATTATCTCATTTAACTCTTGGAATAACCTCAGAAGGTAGATGTTACAATGTCCATTTTACAGATCACAACACTGACACTTAGTAACTTGCAGAGCTGGCTGTAAAGTACCAGACCTCCACCATTAGACTATACTTGAATTTTCTTCTAGAACTTCTGTGTGGATAGATTTCAATTTGGAGTGGTCAAAACTTTAGAGCAATGTAGAATTCGTATACAAACCTGCCTGGGAAGATATAAATGTTTCAAAGATTCTCTGCTTCTGAGTAAAAATGGAGGAATCTGAAGCCAGGATGATAATCACTAGTAAACACTATGACAGTATTAATAATTGTATTAAATTCATCATTACAAGTAACCTTTCTCTCTTCCCTTGACTTCATAAACACTGCATATTAAGTCTGGGCCAGATGCCTAGAGACATCTTTGAAAACAGTATTTCACCATCTGAAAATTCAGCTTTGAAGAAAAAAAATAGCTTTCTTCAAATTCCTCACCCTAATAAATGTTCTTAAGGTTTAAAGGAAGTGTAGCTCCCTGCCTGTAATTGCCCCTCAAATGGCCACCCACAAGGCCTCTTCTGTTATGAAAGACTTTCTCAGAATCCAAACACTGTCTAAGAAAACAATTATTTCCTTTCACAACTCCTCTGAGCCTGCTCAAAGTCAAGAAACTGCAGGGAATTTGATTAGAATCACAACTAGATCTGAGAGTACTAGTAAAGGGAAATTACTAAGCTGTCATAATCAGCACTTCAGCCTGGGTCTCTAATCAAATAATTCTCTGATCTCCACTTTTTGTTTAATCTGTTATACCCCTTCCCAGGACATACCAGAAACTTTGATTTCACTTTTGCATAAAAATGAATATTGTGTCTATATTTGTGTTGTGTCTTATCAACTGGAATTAAGTTCGCCATAAAATAAGAATTTGAACGTTTTCTTTAAACACTCAGAACATCATATGGCTCTTCCTTTTCAGACTACTAGTTATCTTTTTCAAATGCCGGCTGACATCCACATCAGGCAAGACCTTAATGGTACTTTCAACAGGAGTCAGTTGTATGTAGGTCCGTTGTTTATTTATTTTAGTCCAATCCTTCTGCCTACATTCCAGTCATTACATTCTATTTCATGAACCACTTCATGGGACCAGGAGGGTTGGCTTATGTGATAACTATATGTGTCAACTTGGCTGGGCCATGGGGCCCAGATATTTGATCAAACATTCTTCTGAGAGTTTCTGTAAAGGTGTTTTTTAGATGAGATTAACATTTAAATTGGTGGATGGTGAATGGTGGACTTTGAGTAAAGACGATTGCCCTCCATAATGTGGGTGGGCCTCATCCAATCAGAAAAAGGCCTGAATAGAACAAAAGACTGACTTCCCCAGAGCAAGAATTCTGCCAGCAGATGGCCTTTGGACCTGAAGGGCAACGCTTACCAGCATCTCCAGCATGCTGACCTACTCTGCAGATTTTGGACTTACCAGGCCCCTACAATTGCACGAACCAATTTTTTAACACATCTCTCTCTCCCCTTATGCACACACACACGCCCTCTTTCTTCTGCTTCTCTAGAAAATCCTAATACAGACTGTTTCTGAAAAGTCTAACGTTGCTGTCATTTGCAATGTGTTCTCAGCTTCTTTCTTTAGTTAACGGAACATGTTCTGATTGCACAGGTTGGTCTAAGAAGTTCTAGTCTCTCAACCTCCAATCATTCTGCACTAGTTCTAACATGATCTGAATGGGTGACGGCTGGAATCATCTCACTTCCTTGTTGGTGATCAGTCAAAAGGCCACAAAAACAATATCCTTTTCTAAAACACAAATCTTGACATCACTGTGTTTCTGGAAGGCCATCTCCCAGAGTTAGTTTTACTTATTTTTTCACAAGCAGGAAGTCATTCATTTAAATTAACCACTGTGCAGGTCTCCTGTTCCATGTGCTAAAGACACAAAGACCAAGTGTGCTGCCCTCAGGGAGCTTACAGTCTAGTAGGGAGACATAAAGAATAATGGCAAAATCGGAGATGTGAAATGCAACATGGAAATATAGTCAATAATGTCAAGATAACGAGGTATGGGGTCGGATGGGGGCTTGGGACATTCTGTAGAGTGCATGGTTTTCTGGGCACTTTGCTGTACATCTGAAACTGGTGTGGAATGTAAACTGTGGCTGGAAAAAATAATAATGGCTTAACAAGTTATACAAGGTCTAATCACAGGGTTATATACCTAACACTAACATAATATTGTATGTCAACTGTAATTGAAACATAAAAATTATTTTAAAATTAAAAATAAAGCCCAGGGGACACATATGTAATACCTTAATCCAGTGGCTCTCAACCTTTCTAATGCCGCGACCCTTTAATACAGTTCCTCATGTGGTGGTGACCCCCAACCATAAAATTATTTTCGTTGCTACTTCATAACTGTAATTTTGCTACTGTTATGAATCGTAATGTAAATATCTGTGTTTTCCGATGGTCTTAGGCTCTACAGCAGCGGTTCTCAACCTGTGGGTAACAGTAGCAAAATTACACTTATGAAGTAGCAACGAAAATAATTTTATGGTTGGGGGTCACCACAACATGAGGAACTGTATTAAAGGGTCGCGGCATTAGAAAGGTTGAGAACCACTGCCTTAATCAATAAAGAAATAAAATAAATAAATAAAGCCCAGGTGGCATGGCTCAGTGGTGGAGCATCGATCTATGAACCAGGAGGGCACGGTTTAATTCCCAGTCAGGGCACATGCCCGGGTTGCAGGCTCGATCCCCAGTATGGGGCATGCAGGAGGCAGCCAATCAATGATTTTTGTCTCATCATTGATGTCTCTATCTCTTTCTCCCCCTCTCCCTTCCTCTCTGAAATCAATAATAAAAAATATATTTTAAAAAAATTTTTTAATAAAAGTAATGGCAAAAAGCATAACATCACTTGGCCTTAATAACCCTAACAAAGAGCCTGAGATTTCTACCCTACCACTATAAAATCGCTATCTTAGAATGGAGTGGAAGATTTTGGGGGAGGTTATTATGGGTGGAATTGTGTCCTCCCCCTCCAAAAAAAAAAAATGATGTTTGAGTCCCAGCCACCAGTACCTTGGAATGTGACCGTATTTGGAGACAGTGTCTTTGCAAAGGTGATGAAGGTAAAACGAGGTCGTTCGGGCAGGCTCTAATCCAATATGATTAGCATCCTTAAGAAGAGGACATCTGGAGATGGACACACACAGAGGCAAGATGATGTGAAGAAGCATAGAGAAGACAGACATCGGCAAGCCAGGGAGAAAGGCCTGGTACAGATCCTTCCCTCATGGGCCTCAGAAGGAACCAACCCTGCTGACAGCTTGATCTCACACTTCTCACACTGTGAGAAAAAGGTTTCTGTTGTGTAAGCCACCCAGTCTTTGTTACAGCAGCCCTAGCAAACAGAGATAAGCTTAAGAATGATTTAGCCCAGTGGTTGAACATAGGAACAAATAATCGAGTTACCACAAATGCATAATTGGCCTCATTTTATGACTAAAAGACATGAAACAAGAAGGAAAGCAAGACTTGAGTCATGGGTGTAGGAAATTATACAAGTGGCCACTAATTCCCTCCCACTCACCCCATCTCCCCACCCCTCACCCCCATCCCCCACATGCATGTCCTTGTGACACAGCCTTGCACCTCCTCCCATCAAGAGGGAAAAATCTATTTCTCCACTCCCTGAATCTGGGTTGGCCTTGTGAATTCCTCTGACCAATAGAATGCACAGAAATGATTCTGTAGTAGTTCAAACCTGGGCCACCAGAGACCTTGCACCTTCCTCTCCCTCTTGCTTTTCTTGGGAATCCTGTGATTGCTACTAGGTAAATGAGCCTGGGTTAGCTGGTGGGACAATGGATACATGGCTCAGTTAGCCCTATATCCCCAGCCAACAGCCAACCATCTGCTGTTGAATGAGGCCATCAATTGTCTCGTGACTGAAGCAAACCCAGCTGGATTCAGCAGAAGAACCGCCTGGCTTATCTCAGCCCACACTCCTCACCTATAAAATTGTGCACTTAGAAATGGTTGTTGCTTTAAGCCACAAAGTTTTGGGATAATTTTGTATACAGTGCAAGATAACGAACATGTAGGATGAGTACTGTCACCCTTTGCCCAGATAAGAAACTCCAGAGAAATGCAAACTGGATAAGGAATTCTTTGGCCTAATGTGCTTGGACTGTCAATGGGGCTGTCAATAGCCAGCTGGCTAAATACTTCTGAAGCTCAGGAGAGAGATCTTGCCTGGAAATACAGATCTGAAAGACAGTCACGTGACTGATTTCTATGCACGGGCAGATTACCCCAGAGAGCAAGAACCGAGTGCAAGAAGGGAAGGTCCAGGTTAGAAGCCCGGGAACAACACATTTAAGGTCAGGTAGAGCCAGAGAGTCAATGAGAGAGAGGAGCAGACATGATGAAAGACAGGAAGATGTCACCAAAGACAAAGAAATTTCTTGACAGGGTCAAGTCACAGAAATGTAAAAAAAAAAAAAAAAAGTGGGACTAATACGGGTCCCCAGCATCTGGGAATTCTGAAGTCTTTGTCAGGAGACTTTCACCACAGTGCATCATCACCTGGGAAGGGGGCCAGTGGTAGGCAAGGGAGTTGAGGACAGTGGGCGGTGTCTGCAATTATGGATGTGGACAGTGAATGAGCTTGCTGACCCACACAAGGCTTACTGCATGGCACTGATTTGGAGACAATAAAATTAAAGTGGCATTCCTTGGCACGACTGGGATTTTCCAACAACAGGCAACAGCTTACATGCAGAAGCAAGCAAGGCTGGACTAACTCAAGACTGGAATTTTGTGGACAGATATAGAAGGCCAAGAGATTAAGGGCTTTGAGGTTTTGGCAAGAGATTGGTTAAAGTGATAAATCATGGACTCTGGGCTGGCTAAAAAAAAGAGTGAGGGGAAGGTACTGTTGATGAAGGAAGAAAAAGAGAGAGTAGCGCAGGGACCAAAGATATTGGAAATGAATGAGTGACAGAACTGAAAGGCGAGGAAGCTATAATCATACAGTTACATTGGAGTTTAATTTAAAAATAACATACAGAGGCCTAGAACAAAGGCTAGAAAGATATATATTAAAATATTATCTGTGATCATCTTTAGGTGCTTGCATTATATATATATGGTTTTAATTTTCCTCTTTTTTTAGAATTTGTCTAAGAAAAATTTCCAAAATAAAAATGTATCACATCTGCAATAAGAAAATGTAATATGCTTTTATCAGTTTCCTAGCCTATGATATTCAAAAATAGTACCCTATAAAATGAAGTTTAAATATATTTTTTAAATTAAATAGTAAAATATAAAGGAAGTATTTCCTATACCTGAAAATGCAAAACAAAAGAGTTATTGGTCCACATTTCGAGGAGAAAACTTCATTTTTAGCAAATGTCCTTTGGGGCTGATGCTTAAAGAAACACTCCTGCCCCTCTATGTTCTAACCCTTTTGAATTAAGGGCTGGTATCTTTAAATTCCCAGAATGAATCAAAGGTTATGTCCCTATTTAAATCATCAATAAAGATTTTAGTTAGCACCTACTTCATTCCCTATACTGTATTTAATGTTCTAGGTCAGAAATTTTCAACTTTATCATCTCATGGCACACATAAACTAATTACTGAAAGTCTGCAGAACACCAAAAATATTTTATTCATTCACATCAGATGGCTATTGTTATGTTGGCTGTTGCCATTTTTTTTACTTGACAATCTAAGGGAAAAGAGATCAGTGCCCTCTTTTGCATGTTTTAAAAATCCTTGCAGAGAACCAAGATGACAGTGTAGGCAAATGCCTGTATTCGCCGTCCCCGCCCCCCAACCACATCAAAATTACAGCTGGAATACAGAACAACCTTCATCCAGAACCACCGGAAAGCTGGCTGAATGGAAGTCCTACAAGTAGAGAAGTAAAGAAGAAAGTGCAATGAGACTGGTAGGAAGCGCAAAGAGCAGAACAGGTTGGTTGGGCACCCACGTGGGCCACTTTTTAAATTGGGAGGGAGATCATCTCTGCAGAGACCGCCTGGAGGAGCAAGTTGTCCCAGCCCCACACCAGAAGCCCAGCCCAGGGTCCCAGAGCTGGGAAAAGAAGTCCCTGTAACTATAGGCTGTAAAAACCAGCGGGGATTGGGGCTCAGTGACAAAGAGGCTGCTGGAGACCCAGCTGTTCCTCTTAAAAGGCTGGCACATGAACTGAACTTACAAGGTCCTGCTTCCTCTGAGCTCCAGCACCAGGGCGAGACTCTGGGGAATCCAGACACATACAAGGAGGAACTGGATTGTCTGGCATCAGGACAGGAACTTGAGAGTGGCTTTCTCCCAGATGTAGGTGCTGGCAGAAGTCATTATTCCTAAGCTGAGACCTCCCCAGTCACAGGGCTGACTGGCAGCCATTTCGGTTTGCTCTGCCCTGAACCCCGCCTCATCCAATTTACAACCCCTCCCAAGCTGTTACATTTGAATGGCCTGTCCTTGCTCAAGCTAAAATCTCTCAAACAAGCTGTAGCTGGGTCAGGGAGCCCCAAACCTATAAATAAAAGGCCCAAGACCCAGTACCAGCACCAGCCTGACTTGCTTCACAGCTGGGCCTCGTCTAAGCACTTCCAAACCAGAAACAAAGAGGAGGAATCTGCAGATCTCTCTCTAGCTCTTGCTGGGTGGCCCCAGGCAGTGGCTGAATTTGCACCTCCCTGGAGACCCAAGAGCCAGTATACCCAGTGGTCAATGTCAGACCATACCAAATTACAACTCTTCACATCCATAAGCACACACTCAAGGTGCAGACTCAGTGAGCACCAAAGCACCACTGAAGCAAGTCCTGCTCCATAGGGGTGTTTCCTGAACAGCAGCTCTCCCACTGTAGTGGCACCTGGTCCTCATACCAATTGGCCTGGAGGTCAATTTCTCCCAGTGAAACCAACAGCAATCAAGTCTTAACTACAACAAGACTGTGCACACAGCCCACAAAGGGGTGCACCTAGAATTCCCAGCTCAGGTGACTGGGAAGGCTGAGCCACTGGGCCCTATAGGACACCTTCTACACAAGGCCACTCTACCAACTCAAGAAGACATAGCAGCTCTACCCAATACATAGAAACAAACACAGGGAAGCAGCCAAAATGCAGAGACAAAGAAACATGTCACAAATGAAAGAAATTGAAGAAAGCAAACTACTGGATATAGAGTTCAAAACCACAGTTATAAGGTTACTCAAAAATCTTCTAGAAACCTCCAAGTTACTTAGTGAGACTTTCAAGGATCTTAGTGAGAATGCCAAAAAAATGGAAAAGGACCAGTCAGAAATTAAGCATACACTGACTGAAATAAAGAATAATATACAGAGATTCAACAGTAGATTAGAGGATCCTGAGAATCAAATCAATGATTTGAAGTATGAGGAAGCAAAAAACACCGAACCAGAAGAGCAGAAAGAAAAAAGAATCCAAAAATATGAAGATAGTGTAAGGAGCCTCTGGAACAACTTCAAGTGTACCAACATCTGCATTATGGGGGTGCCAAAAGAAGGGAGAGAGCAAGATATTGAAAACCCATTTGAAGAAATAATGAGAGAAAACTTCCCTTACCTGGTGAAAGAAAGACTTACAAGTCCAAGAAGCACAGAGAACCTCAAACAAGAGGAACCCAAAGAGGACCACACCAAGACACATCATAATTAAAATGCCAAGGGCAAAAGACAAAGAGAATCTTAAAAGCAGCAAGAGAAAAACAGTTAGTTACCTACAAGGGAGTGCCCATACGACTGTCAGCTGATTTCTCAACAGAAACTATGCTGGCCAGAAGGGAGTGGTAAAAAATATTGAAAGTGATGAATAGCAAGGACCTACAACCAAAATTATTCTACCCAGCAAAGTTAGCATTTAGAATTGAAGGTCAGATAAAGAGCTTCACAGATCAGAAAAAGCTAAAGGAGTTCATCATCACCAAACCAGTATTATATGAAATGTTGAAGAGTATTCTTTAAGAAGAGAAAGAAGAAAAAGAAAAAGATAAAAAATATGAACAACAAAATGGCAACAAATACATATCTATCAACAATTGAATCTAAAAATCAAAATAAACGAATAAGAAATCTAATGAACAGAATAAACTGATGAATAAAATAAAATTAGAAGCATGGAAATGGAACAGACTGACCATTCTCAGAGGGAAGGCGGGAGTGAGGGGGGGAGCGGAAGAGATTAAACAAAGATCTTATATTCATAAAAGCATTACCTATGGATGCAGACAATAGGGTGGCCAAGGCCTGGGGCGGGTAGGAAACTGGGTGGAGGAGGACTATTGAGGGGGGAGGGGCAGGGGGTGAAGAGGGACATCTGTAATAATCTCAACAATAAAGATTTAAAGAGAGAGTGAGAGAAAAAGAACTTTAAAAAAATTCTTGCAGCACACAGGTTGAAAAGCACTATTTTAGGTTATGCAAATAATGTTTAAAAAATATATTTATACACCAACTAAGAGTTAAAAAACTGTAGCTGTTTACTCTAAATACAATCTAGGCATGAAAGAATTAATAAAAACAACTAGCATTCAAGCAGTGCTTACTATCTTCTTAAATACTCTATGCCCAAAGGTAAGATGAGTCACTTTCCCAAAATTCTTCAGAAAAGAAGAATATCCAAGTATTTTCAAAGGCTCTCAGATGACAGAATATTATCTAATGACTTTATTTAAACAAGTAAGCAATGCTTGAAGGAAGACGCATTTGCCTGAAACAACCTCGGTCGATGCTTGTTTGGGATGCTTGGAGAGGTCACTTGACCGGATGGGTCACAGAGAAGGCAGAGATTTAATATAGATTCAGTCATTGTTCCTGGAGTGAGGCAACACAATGCAAATGTTTAATATCACGGTAAGCAAGCATTTTAAAAATAACTACCTAAGTGAGTATATTGTGAATTTATTTAACATTTACTTTAGTTCTGGGCCTGTATTCAATGTTACTATAACACACACACACACACACACACACACACACACACACACACACACAAAGTCTCTTTTCAGAAGAGAAACTCTCCATTCAGCATAACAATAATGACTAAGAAAGCACTTCACAGTTTACCAACAAACGCTCCCCAAACATCATCGTACTTGATTATGCTAGGACAGGAAAAGAAAGGATATGGCCAAAATTTGAGGAAATGAGTCAGTATTTTAATACTTGTGAACAAAGAATCAACTCTTTCTTTCTTTCTTTCTCTCTTTCTTTCTTTCTTTCTTTCTTTCTTTCTTTCTTTCTTTCTTTCTTTTTGCTAGCAACTTGTTCTTTCAGACCAGTTTAATTGGAAGAAATAATTTTAAAATGATTCCTAATGCAACTGTTATGAGCAGGGTCAAAAAATCAATTAACAATGGAGTCCTACTTCCTAGGATGCCTCCACTGTAATGATGATTCCATTTCCTTTTACAATGTTTTTCTGTCTATTTCACAAAGCAACGTACCCCTTTTTCTGGGACCTCACACAAAGAGAGAAGTGAAAATGTCTTTAGCACTGCTGCATGGGCCTCAGAGAGGGTCCCCAACTTCAGATGCCATTTCACTCTCTAGCTTGGGTGACTAATTTTAGTCCAGAAAAAGTTTAGTAAGCTACTGAAGTGCAATAAAATCCAAGATAAAACTTTACATTTGATTTACTAATTAAACAGTTCCCTTAACATTGTCAACAGAACAGATTTAAATGAAGCAAGGACCTTAACTTTCAGGTAAGTTTGAAAGCTTTCATGCTTGCTTGTGACAAGAGTGGAAAGCAACTCTGCTTTAGACACTGACTCCCAAGACCCAGCTCTGCCAGCTCCTTCCCTTCGCTGAGTAAGAGAGAGGGAGGGGGACTGCTAGTGGGAGAATCAGTACCACCAAGGGTGAAGTGGAGATTTACCTTAGAGGTCCCCACTTGGAAATTTCCAAAGTTGAAACAATGAGTAGGGCAGACCCTGCCCCTCACTTGTTCTATTAGCTATACACATTCTTTATTTTCCCTTCTTGGCACTTCACACAGTTTAAAGGAGATGATGGTAGGTAGATAGCTGATAGATAGATAGATAGATAGATAGATAGATAGATGATAGATAGATAGATAGATATAAATACAAAATGATTTATATTCAGCAGTCTCCTCCATATCTATGGTCTCTCTTTCCGTGGTTTGTTACCCACCAACGACCGTAGTCTGAAAATAATAAATGGAAAACTCCAGAAATAAACAATTCGATAAGCTATTCTTAAGTTTTAAATGATGTGTCATTCTGAGTAGCGAAATGAAACCTGGCACCGTTGAGCAGGGCCATGGATCATCCCTCAGTCCAGTGTTCCCATTCTACCAGTGCTACCCGCATTGGTCACTTAGTAGCCAACTGGGTTATCAGATCAGTGGTCACGTATTTTGAGACAGAGAAAGGTCATATAACTTTTAATGCAGTGTATTGTTGTAATTGTTCTATTTTATTATTGTTGCTGTTAATCTCTTACTGTGTCTCACTTATAAATTCAACCTTATCATAGGTATGTGCATCTAGGAGAAAACAGTATATATAGGGCTTGGTACTATCCATGGTACTTAGAATGGGGGACTTGGGAGGGATGCCCCACAGAGAAGGGGGGACTGGATATGTCATGCACACCTTGGGATTTATGTCTCTCCCACCAGACTAAAGCTCCATGAGGGCAAGAACAAGCACACTGTAGGTGCTCAGTAAATCTTGCTGAATGAAAAAAGTCAACAACAAAAAAGGACAACCGTTCACAACTACTCCTTGGCAAATTCCCCCTGTGCCTCCTACCTGTTTGCATGCCCCCTGATTCCCACCCTGGTTCTCACCTGCCCAAATCCTCCCTTTTCTTCAAAAATGCCACTGCCTTCTTTAAAACCTCTGTGATTCTTCCTGCCAAGGGTAACTCCCCTTCGTCCAAATGACCACAGCAACACTATCTGCTCCTTTCTTGAAGCGCACACGGGTGGGTGAAAGTAGGTTTATAGTTGTTCATATGGAAATAATACAAAGAAATACCACAGCAATAAATAAATAATAAGTCAAGAATAAACTGTTTCGCCCCGACTGGTTTGGCTCAGTGGATAGAGCACCAGCCTTCAGACTCAAGGGTCCCAGGTTTGATTCCAGTCAAGGGCATGTACCTTGGTTGCAGGCACATCCCAGTAGGGGGTGTGCGGGAGGCAGCTGATCAATGTTTCTCTCTCATTGATGTTTCTAACTCTCTATCCCTCTCCCTTCCTCTCTGTAAAAAATTAATAAAATATATATTTTTTTAAAAATAAACTGTTTCACATACTCACAAGTATAAACCTACCTTTGTCCACACCTGTTCTCTCACCCCTGGAGAGGTTCTGCCTGAAACTCACACCCATGCTAAACACAGCACATTTTACTCATCTTCGAGTCTCCTCTGTCATCCATCGGTTCACCCACCTGAAGGCAGCCTAGCATGATGGTTAAAACATGGGCTTGGCGACTGACTGTGGCCAAGAGGTCATAGTTCAATTCCCGGTCAGGGCACAGCCCATCAATGATTCTCTCTCATCATTAATGTTTTCATCTCTCTTTCCTTCTCCCTTCCTCTCTGAAATCAATAAAAAAAGAAAATAAAATAAACATAGGCTTAGAAGCCAGACATGAGGGATATGAATCCTGGTTGTACCAGTTACTAGCCCTGTGATCTTGGGCAAGTCCCTTCCCCTCTCTGTGCCTCAGCACCTCATTTGTAATACTAATCATAGCACCCACCTCCTGGGGCTACTATGACAGCTAAATGAGTTAATCCATGTAAAGCACTTAAAAAGTCTTCTGGAATGTTATAGTAAGTGTTCAGTACATGGATTCTGTTATCATTGATGCAATATTAGCATTGACTGAGAGACTACCACCTGCCAGGCACTCTGCTGGACTGCCTCCACATTTGAGGACCGACTGACTCGGCCCTTTATTCACTAATAACAAGGTCTTCCCAAGTCCATGGCCTCATCTAATCCTTACAACCGTTCTAGGGGTGGGTGTCACTCCTGCTCTTCTGCTCTGAACCGCACACACACATACCCGATGGTGAGAGTCTCCCCGCACAGTTCACCTCACAAGCCCCCCGACTTGTAGATTTTTTCCATCCCCTCCTGCAGCTCCCTCCACTTCACACGAAGCATCTTTCTTAGCATCTGTTCAGCCTGACTCCTGCCATTAGATACATTCTTGTGTGTTTATAATGCACCACTGATTTGTTTCAGACTAAATTGTGGGGTCTAAAAATAGTGATGTTGAACATATTTCTTTGCATATTAACTTTAAAGAAATAGATTAATCTTTTAGAAGTAATCAAAAATGAATGACCCACTCAGCATGCAGCAGTTACCAAAAGAAAAAACTGTAAAAATTTTAAAACCTCAGATCCCCATTTTTCCTTCTTTATCGTTTCTGACTTTATTAATTGAAGTATATACTTCATAATTTTTTATTTTAAAAATGAAGTGGTCTAGTGAGTCTCATAAACCAATCATGGTCTTCCCTGGGGATGCTTAAATGAAGACCGGATTCATTTATTCTCCAAGTCAAATTCCATTTTCAAAAATGACATGGCAGCCCAGCTGGCCTGGCTCAGTGGTTGAATATCGACCTATGAACCAGGAAGTCATGGTTCGATTCCCCGTCAGGGCACATGCCTGGATTGTGGGCTCGATTCCTAGTATGGGGCATGCAGGAGGCATCCAATCAATGATTCTCTCTCATCATTGATGTTCTCTCTCTCCCTCTCCCTTCCTCTCTGAAATCAATAATAATAATAATAATAAACTTTCAATAACATGGCAGAATTGCCATCATTATCCTAAGAGATGAAACAAAGAACAGTGAATAAAGTGAGATAGTTAATGTTATGAAAATTGTTTCCTGAAATTTCAGCCATCTATCCAACCCATCAGTTTGTCTGTCTACTGCAGGCCAGGCATGATGGGCATCCAGAACCGAGGCAGGCAATGGTTCCTCCCGCAAGGAGCTTCCTCAGTCCACTGGGAGCTGAGAGTCACCCAGAAACAAGGACAATACGAGAGAGAAGCGTTCTGGCGAGGAGAGTGCTGGAGTGGCAAAGTGAAATGAATTCTTGCTGAAGTAAAAATATAATGTGATTCTGCTAAATCATTTAAAATGTTTCCCCCTCCCACATGTACTCACACCCATTTTGACTTCTCGCTTCTTTTCTTCCTTTGGAACCTAACAACGCTCTCAATCACCATCCCTTGGGTGTTTATATTAAGCCACCAACTATCGTCTTATTCAATTCCATGTTTGCCTGTTACTCAGAAAGGGTTCCACAGGCAAATAAATATACATTCTGGTTGCAACACTAAATAATGAGGCAGGCCGCAATGTATAAAGTGCTGTCATCCCACGCCACATTTCATTTTGGAAGAGGGAGGGCCGAGGTCGACTGGGAACAATTACCAAAATCATCAATGGAATTCAATAAATGTTGTTTAAAAAAAAAACCTAATTATTTGTTACAATAACCAGTTACTACTGCCACTTTGTATTTGGAGGTTTGTAAACTACTTCCATTTGAAATGTAATTGATTCCATTTTTATCATTTGTTCAAGTTTATGTGGTTGTTCTCATCCTAAGAGATGATAACATCTATTTTCGGCAAATTATACATTATAATTCCTCATTCAAGAGCTGTAACAGAAAACAAAACGCTAATTTATGCTGTAAACGAAACTACGGAATCATAATCATTCATTGTTAACATTAGGAACTAAACTGCTACTGGAAATAATAAAAGTGGAGCAAAATGTGGTCAAGCTTTTGGGTGAGAGTTTTCTTTTTCTTTGTGCCTTTTGGTGTGTGTGGTTTTTTTGGGTTTGGTTTTTTTTTTTTTGTTTTGGTGTTGTTTTTTTGTTTGTTTGTTTGCCTGTTTTGTGTCACTGCTACACAAGTAACACACTTTCTGGTACTCTTTCAGGCAAGAGATGACAAGGATGTTTGGTCTTCTCCCAGTTGTAAGCCAGACATTCACTTTGCCCCTTAGCTGTTACCTGCAGTTCTCTGTTTCAAACTTGCAAGAAGATGTGCTCACAAAGCAATCAGAAGCGCACGCTAAAGAGGGGCAGCTAGCGGAACGGCACACCTGCGCGGCCACATTTCATTAAGCTTCCACAACTACATGTCCCTTCACATCAGCGATCAACCACTCCCCACCCTGAGCCTCTCCCGTCCTCGGGCCCCTGGGGCACCCTTCCTTGTCAAAGTGAGCCTTCCCCCACGGCAAGCTTCCCCTCCGTGTCAGACAAACAGAAATCCAGGAACTTGCACAAACCAGGTCAGTTCTTAGGAACGCAAAAATAAGGGCCGGTGGGGCCTGGTACCCTGTTCCACACGCTGTGCTTTCCTGAAATAACCACCTTCAAGTGCAAAGATGGGAACATCACCTAATGGCATTTTCTCCTCTCCCTTTTTATTTTTCCAAGCATAGGATCCAAAAGGAAGAAATATTTCAATGTAATTGTGATATCAAACATGTGAATTCTTTGAAGGGACCAAAAAGTCACACTGCCTTCTAAAGTAAATCACTGTGCTGCTGCCCTTTGAGCTCGTGCCGGCTGCTGTCCACGTTCACCTCTTCACTGGCAAAGCGTGGCCATCGATTTCCTATGGTCTCCCTGGGAGGAAGTTCTGCTTTCTGGGTGATGACTACAAAGGGGAGGTGACCCCGTTCTCATTCCCACGCGAAGCCTGCACTTTTCCATTTCCGCGAGGGCCCGGGCACGTGAGGCCAGCGGAAACGCGCCGCCTTCTTCTTGGAGACGGTCTTGCTGTAACCACTGACATTTAATACTTCCCCTCCCCTGTATTTTGGAAGATCACAATATGAGGGATGAACCACTAAAAGGCATCAGTTCATGACGGACATAAATGTTAGGTGCAGGATTCGGTACGGAGGACACCTGATAACATGGCCATGATAAGAAAGGTGAATTTCAGGCTAAATCACAGGCATGAATATATACAGTGAAAACCCAAAATGATATGAGGTTGCTTATGAGAGAGTGAATTTATGCCTCAAATATACATACGTGAAAGTAAATATATATACGTATTTGGGGTAGGATTTTGCTGTATCTGAATGATTATTTATAAAATTCTTCTATTAATGAATCTTAAAATTGCATTTCCTCTGTCGAGTGTTATTTTCCGGATGTGTACATTTGAAATGAGCTCGCCACGAAATCATCACCCTTTGAGGCTGGGAGCTGCCGACCTGAAGACCCTGTCTGTCTCTCACACTGGATCAGCCATTCCAAACCAAAAAGAATGGTAAATGCAAACTTTTAGTCTATCACCAGGAGAAGGAAAAAGAAGGATCAAGTAGTTATGGTTGATTCACCAAAAAAGAAGACTTTGCCGCCCTAACCGGTTTGGCTCACTGGATAGAGCATCGGCCTGCAAACTGAAGGGTCCCGGGTTCGATTCCGGTCAAGGGCATGTACCTTGGTTGCGGGCACATCCCCAGTAGGGAGTGTGCAGGAGGCAGCTGATCGATGTTTCTCTCTCATCGATGTTTCTAGCTCTCTATCCCTCTCCCTTCCTCTCTGTAAAAAAATTAATAAAATACATATTTTTTTAAAAAAGAAGACTTTGCCTCATTCACTAGAGCATTCTATTTGATTATATAAAACACCAGAAAAAAAAAAAGGAAACGGGCAAAGTTGGCCAACAGAGGAGATCATCACTATTTCATGAAGCCAGCAAATGAATGGCACCATCTCACACTTGCTAGAAATGTGCATGATGTCTCTAGGTTGTGCTGGAGAGTCAGCCGAGTACAGAAAGTAAGAGCAAGTCCGCCCTCTGGGCTCTGAAACTAGATTGCCTGGAGGATATCCCCGTCTTGCCTCTACATAGCATTGAGATCTTAGGCGAGGTACGTAACTCTACTTGCCTTACGTTCCTCATCTGTAAAATGGGAATAATAATAAAAGTACCTACCCCTTAGGTTGCCATGGCGATTAAATGAGTCAAATACATGCAAAGTGTGTGGAACATAATTGATGAAGGATAGCTATTATCACCACGCTTTGGTTCCTAAGCTTTAGGTTCATAGAACTTTATAAAGGAAAGTAAGCAACATTTTCTAGAGGTTGCCTTAAAGGAAGCTAGCCTTACTAGAAGACCTCCCAGCAAGCCCAAGTTATTACAAGTCTCTTGTACTTTTCGGTCTCCCTAAAAGAACCCAACATTTGAAAAACTGAGGTCAGGTGAGCTGGGTTTATGGGCGGATTTCTAAAACGTATCTACGAAAGGCAAGTAGGTAGAAATGTACCTGACACCTATTTTGTAGATCATAATACATCTTCAGGAAAATAAAAATGTTTGCAATGTATAGAAGCCCAGTTTCTATTTTTTGAACTTTGAGATATTGGCTTTCTAACAACTTTGTAAATGGAGGACATTTACAAGGCTTGGCTCATCTCCAGGGATCCAAACATTGTTACCACTTGACGAATTCTGAAACACCCAGCAAAGATGGGGGAAATACTAAATCCTTCATAGTCCTTGGACTGCAGGGGAAAGACCTGTTCCTCAGTGGGCTGCTTTCCACTTTGGCTATCCATGTGCGTGAAAGTAGTGCCAAGCCAAAAAAAAAAAAAAAAAAATGGCAGTCAGCACAAGCTTTCAACAACTTACCCACATCCATTAATGATTCTGCATTGAAACGTCTATCCTGCTTGAAAAGATAGAGGGAGTACAAAGAATTACAGGTACTGGCTAACAAAAGTCCAGGGCTGGGTTCCACACAGACACTGCCTACTCAGAGGAGTTATGTGTCTCCTTATAAGGATGCCATTTTATATTGCCAGTCTGGAAAATCTGGTGGAATGGCAGGGGTTTGGGGAGAGAGAAAGAAAAGTTAAAAAGCATAGTCAAGTCTGTTGATAATGTCTTTTTCACAAACTGAAGTTCAGCTACCCAATAACAAAACAAAAAAAAAAAAACCTGGTCAATCAGGTGAATCGAGTCAGATGTCTGGCCTCATGGACACCCAAGCAGTCGGCTAATTGGCTCCATTTTTCACTTTCAATGGATTGATTCAATATCATACAGACCTGGCCTGCTTCGATTTGGGCTTACACAGTGACAACTAATAAGGTGACCTAGGTCCACACTGCAGGCCGTAATGACCACTCCGCAGTCAGCTTCACAATGGAGGCCGAAAGCTTAAACCACTACAGGAGAGACGCGCAGGTTGCAAAGCACAACATGAAAAGATAAAGCTGGGTTTGGAAGCTGGCACTACTGCCATCCCTAGGCGTGAAACTGTAAATTAAAGAATGGTCTGTTGTCTGCTGCACTGAGCCAAATCAGAGGCATTTCACATACACACTTTAATTGGGGTTTTCATTTTAATTGAAGAAATAAATTCCACCTAAGCAGATGCTTGTCCCACACACACACACACTCTCCCTATGGTATGTTTTACACATTGGCAAGTGGGTGCAAAATGTCTACAACATGGTCTACTCAGATATAAGATGGAATTTCCCGGTTTTTAAATGGTAACAGATGCAGTTTCAGCTCTAATACGCACTGGGCTCTCTCCCAAAAAAATCACCCCAATCCCCACCACCCCCAGCTTTAATAATAGAACGTCACAGAATAACTAAAACCCTTCCAGCCAACGATGATGGTTTTTGTTTTTGTGTTCAGCAATGAAAAAAAAAAAAATACCCCCTCGTTGTTCCCAAATGTCCAGGTCTCTCGATAAAGAACCCCCACCTTCGTCGTGTTTTCCACTTGCTTGTTTATAAGCAGAGGTGTCATAATCAGGTTTCTTGTGAAAATGAAAGTAATCAAAAATGCCTTGTGATTCCAGGAAACGAGCTTCTTAGGGAGACATGCCTGCCTGCTATTGATGTTGTAAAAAGGCTCCTTTTACATGGTATTAGATGTTGAGAGCACATCATATTGATCTAGAAATAAAAAGCTTGATTTTTTTTTTTTTTTAGTACAGGCAACCCTTACTTTCATAAGTACTTTATACACTAGGAAGAGAGTTTTATTTTTAATTGAGGTAGAGTAAACAAATTATATTTGAAGAGCATTGCTATTTTTAGGGAACGTTGGATTTGTAAGCTTTTTTGGCAGCAATTCAGGTAAAAAAAAAAAAAAAATCATGAATAAGTCTTACTCTTTCAAATTTGGCCTGGGCCTCTCCCTAGCCGCCCTGCCCAGAGTCAAGATGCGATTTCAAGTGTTGCCTTTGGGTGTTTGTGTGTGTGTGTGTGTGTGTGTGTGTGTGTGTGTGTGTGTGTGTGTGTTTCCTCCGTAGGAACAGTTGGGAGTAGGTCTCTCAGTCATTTGCCCATGCTCAAACGCTGAAAGGGCAAACTGGGAATCAATAAGAACCTTGGTCCTTACGCACGTATGTGCCTCATCCCTGGAAATGGTGGTGTGGCCGCATGGACACCGCACTGCCTGGCTGCATTTACCCCCGGCGATTAAAGCTTCTGTAGCACTTGAGGGCACCTTCCTCTAATGATGTCCACCGCTCATCTGCTTCCGTACTTTACCTTAAAGTTCATACAGCACCACTGGAAGAAGAAATCAATATTTCAAATCATCTCCCTCTCCCCACCAGACCGCTCCACTGCGCTCAGGGAAGCACACCACCCAATCCCCCCGCCAGTGAGCGAGTCGGCCTCCCCAGAGCAGCGCCAGCCGCTGTCTCAGAGATTCTTTCCGGATTTTCTTAGCAGCACGAGGCTCCCTTCCTAGAAGCAAGATCTTGCCTTTGCGGGGGGAATGCTTTTCCAAGCCAAGTTTGACTAACTTTTACCCAAAGAACCCGACAGTTTTTCTCTGGTTAAAACGCCGTCCCCACCCCCTTCTCTGGTTCTCCCCTTCCTCCGCTCCGATCTCGCTCCGCACCCCTCCCTCTGGCCCACCTCCTCTGGTTTCCAAGGAGCTGGCACGTGACTGCCTGTCTTGCAAAATCTGGCCGCAGCCTTTCGCTTTCAAACGCTCTAAACGACTTGTTTCCTATCTCATTAAAGCTGTTGCCAATCCTCCCGTCGCTGGAAAGCTGTATCGCTGCGTGCTTCCTTACACCCGAGTCTCCGTTCGGTCTCCTTCGGAGGAAAACAAAGTGGCGCGGCCCCGAGGTGCAGGTCGGAGATGCACAGGGAAACTTATCCTAACGCCTCTGACTCCAGGCCGGGGCAGGCGGGTGGGGGCGCACGGGGGGGCCGCGGCCGAGAAATCCTGAATCCCCGCCGGGCTTGTGCCGGGTGCGTGGGTCGAGCCTTTGCCTACGGGTCTTGGTCCTTAAAGGCGAGCTGCGGTCGGTTTCTGACTCATTGACAATCACACACACACACACACACACACACACACACACACACACTCACTCACAGGTGCGCGGACGCCCGCTCCCGGAGAGCTGGAGTTTGCAAAACCAAAGGGGTTGTTGGCTCCCGGCAATCTGGAGCCCGCACCCCGCGCCCGGAGGCGTGGAGAGCACCCAGGCCCCGCCAGACGGGGCAGGATGGCCTGGAAAAGGCCCCCAGGGCCGGCCACGGAGAGCCATAGAACTCCCCGAGGCCCCCCAACTCCAGCGCTGGCGCGACCACCCCGGCATTCCTGCAAGTTTCTACTCACAACGGGGCCTCCCTATTCCCCGCTGCCTCGCCCGGAACCCCCTTGTCACTTGCCTGGGCCGCCCTCCAGCTCCACCCGGAGCTCCGCGCCCCCAGAGCGGCCGGCACACTTCCCGGGAGCGGCCCAGACGCCCCCGCCCGCGGCGGCGGCCCGGCGGTCTGGCCGGAGCTCGCCGCCGTCTCCCGCTGCTGCGCGGCGGCAGGAGCCTTTCCAAGGCTCCCCAGGCGCCCTTATGTATTATTCACCGGGACGGCCACGGCGCTTTCTGGAGAGCCACTCCGGGGACTCCAGGTCTTCACCTGGCAACTACTAGTTGGGCGATTTCAGGGTTTTTGAAAACTGGGGGTGACGCGGGAGAGGTGGAGCACATTTTTTCAGTTGTTTTGCCCGGAGGGTTTGGATTATTTTGCGGGGAGCTCGCAGGAGCGCGTTGAGCCCGGGGGCCCGGGAGGGAGCGCGCCGAGCCGGCGTGTGCGGCGGGCGGCCCTGCGATCCGCCGAGGCTGGCGGGCGGGCTGGATAGAAGAGACGCCACGGGCGGCCGGGCGAGCCGGGCCGAACTGAGCTCTTTTCCTGGACACCCCGCATCCCCGCCGGCCCGTCCTTCCGCCCACCCCCACCCCCCGCACGGCGCGCGCTCCGCCAGCCTGGGAATCCCCCGCGCCCCAGACCGCCCACCGAGTTGCGGTGCCTTTCACCATTGCTCCTTCACCTCGCCTCCGGCCCCAACTTTCCCAGCCTGGACCAGAGCACGCGAGCGCGCGCGCGCGTACACACACACACACACACACACACACACACACACCCCTCCTCCCTCGACTCCAGCTCCACTTCCCCGTGCAGTTTGGGAATGACAGATGCCTGTAGACTTTCACCAAGCATGCGGTGGGGGCAGCAGACTACAACAGTTATTTAATTAAAAGGCATTTTTCCTCTCTCTCTTTCTCGCTCTGCCTCCCAGAATAGCTTTTGCACCCCTAGAACCTGAGCACACGCCTGCCTTTCCAGGTTACCAGTGGCCCGCTAACACCCATCTGCTTCCACGCCCCCCCCCCTTTTCCGGAGTCTACCCCCCGCTTCCCACCCCCCACCCGTCACACCGACATGCACACCTAGAGGCCGGCGGCGGGGAGTGTCGAGGGCACGATGCAGCCAGACTGCATTGCACAGTCATCAAAGTTAAGTGTGTGTGGTTGTGGGGTGTTTGTGCGCGTCGGGGGAGGCGCGGGGTTATGGGCACCGGAGCATCCACTCTGCCCTCCCCCATCCGCGGGGTCAGGGGACGCCTCCACTTGAGATTGCAGCCATTTTAGGGAAAGAGGTGGCTCCGGGCCCGGGGGGAGTGGAGGAGGAAGAGCACATCGCGGGGGGACTCGCGGCTCCGCAGCCCCTCGGCGCAACTGGAGGGCGGGCAGGCGCCGGGCGCACAGGGGCGCGGCGCCCGCGGCGACTTGGGGAAGGTTGCGCTCGAGTTCCTTGGTTTTGCCCGGAGTTGTTCGGGGTAACGTGCCGGCTCCAGCTTCTTTCTTGGGTTCCCGCTGGGCTGGGAGGTGGGGGCGGGGTAGGTGTCGGTGGCAGATTGGGCACCGGAGGGACGCGACAGACCCTGGAGACTGGAGAGCTGGTGCTGGGGGGAAGAGGGACACCTCCTCTCGCCGGTTGGCACTGACCCAGACAGTGCGACCCACTTGGCCCCCCAGCCTCCCCACCCCCTCCCGAGCCTCTGCCTCCCCGCCGAGTGCCAAGTGAGCGCGCGGCGGGGGGCATGGGGCGCGACGCCTCCCGGCCCTGAGCCACCCCTTACCTGGTTGGAAGGGGTTTCCCAGGAGGAGCCGTAGTTGTAAAAGAAGGAAGAGAAGAAGGTATCTTCCGACAGCCCGCAGCCCGCCATGCTCTGGATGCAAATAAAATGAGGAAAGGGGGGGTGGGGGGAGCACACAGAAAAAAAGCAACCAAAATTTTTCAAAATCAAATTAAACCAATAAGCGAAGAAGAAATTCTCTCGAAAATAAAGAAAAGGAGGGGAAGGAAACGGCGAAGGGAACGGAAACTCTGGCGGTGCTGCCTCTCCGGCTGAGTGATGCTCGGGCTGCCGCCGCCGCCGCCGCCGCCGCCGCCGCCTTCTCAAGACGGTACCTAGAGAGGTTCGTCCTGACTTGGGCAGCCGCTGCCGCCGCCGCCGCCGCCGCCTGTGCCGGCTGCGTGTGTGCGCGTGTGTGTGTGCGTGTGCGTGTGCGTGTGTGTGATGTGTGCGCGCAGAGCGAGAGACCGCAGGGGAAGCGAGAGGGCGGGAGAACGAGCGAGCCTGGATGGAGGGCGCAGCGGCGGAGCGGGCGGGCGGGCGTGTGCGCGCGCGGGGGTGCGTGCATGTGCGTGTGTGTGTGTGTGTGTGTGTGTGTGTGTGTGTGTGTGCGCGCGCGCGCGCGCGCGTGTGGCTGGGTGTGCGTCTGTTTGGGGAGCTCACCGGAGAGCCAGGGCCGTCACGTGGGCGCGCTGACTCCGCCGGCTGCCGGGGACAGCCTGTACTACAGCCCCGGCCACTAAATCAGCCAGCGCCGCCAGACCTTTGCAGCCCCCCCAGTCGCAGGCCGCCCTCCCCGCCGGGCCGTGCGCGCCCCGGGACGGCAGGGAGCGCGGGTGCGGCCGCGGGCAGGTGGGTGAGTGGGGAGTGGGGCGCCCGGAGCCCCCGGCGGGGGGGGTTGGGGGGAGATGCCCGAGGAGACGCACAGGTTCCACGTTACGCCCCGAGCCCTCCTGGTTGGCCTTGCTCCCACCCTCTTGGAAGATTTTTTTCCCCCTGAATTCCTAAAATTGCCTTCCCATCCGGAGAGACCCCTCTTCCAGCCACGGAGAAATTATTTTTCACACAGTTGCTACGTCTCGATTTTCTTTTCTTTCCCGGCGCCTCTGGTCCCCCGCGCGCGCACACACACACACGCAGGCACAGGCACACCCGTGGCCGCCGCCTCCCATCCCAAATGCAAACCCACTTCCTCTTGCCAGTTGCTGTAGTTAAGCTAAGTCAACGCTACATCAAACTAGGCTAGGCTGAGAGAACTGGAAAGTGGATTTAGGGGACAATACTGCCCCAGCAGGAAGAAAGGCTCCAATTTGGCATTCTGTTGATTTAACAGTTAAAAAACGAAAACGGATTTTGTAGCTACTGCACTAAAATCCAGGCCCTTCAGTCGCAATTCTTTACATCGAGCTGTTCTATTAAGTCTATCATATGTTATCAAAATGTAAATACACACACACACACACACACACACACACACACACACAACACGATGGTATAGTAGGACCAAACCAGCCTTTTTCTCAATCTTAATGATTGAGTGTAGCTGAAAGTTTGTTTCTGCACAAAGACATTCCTCACTTGCTTCCCCCCCCCCCAACTCTTTGTACAGTATTTATAGTAAGCAAATTTCAAAATAAAAATGGGCATATCTGTGTAAGATGCTCTTACAAGTATTTGAGTCCTCACAAAAAATACTTGAAACAACCTGTTACAGGCAATTTATTTTGTTTTGTTTCTGAATCTTTTTCCAAATGTTGTCCATTTTTCTTCAAACCAGTTGTGTTTTCCTAAGAGTTCACACTTCCTCTTGTCAATTCCCCACTTGAGGTCGGAATCCTCTGTGAAATAAACATTCCCACAGCAACCCAGTGATGTCACAAACATCGGCTCATTATTTCAGAGGGGAACTAAAGCAGGAGAAAAAGATTTCTCTAGAAAGACAGACAGCTGCTGTTTTCTTGCGAGTAGGGTTGCTTCTATTAGAGATTCAGGAAATATATTAGATTTCTGGCTAAATACTGTTTTGTTTTTCTGAGATGGACTTATTTTTCAAACATGTGCCAGATGATCTTAAAAAATAAAATAAGTTATCCTTCCCTTTTCTGGGTTCCTGAAGAATGGTGCTTCAAATCCGTGGTCCTTACCTGCACTGGCCACCATAGATTTTAATAAAGGAGAAAAAGATTTTTTTTTTCTAAAATGTGGTGTCGGAAAGAACATTGAGAGATGAAATTTAATGTACTAACTTCAGGCCCAAATAATGCTGACTGACCTGGCTTCAAAAATACAATCGTTTTTTAAGAAAAGTATTAGACTCAGAAATTCTATTTTGTTATCAAAGTTAGTGCTGACCTCACCAATATTGAACAGAGGGGCTTCTCCTCCATTGTTCCTTCTATTGTTTCCAGTGCCTCCAGGCTGGGAGCAAGAGGGATGCATTCTTCATGCTGTCCCCCATTTAATCCCACTGCAGTGCCACTCCTATAAATATTAATTGTAAAGGGACTGGACAATATAAAATTGGGCCCAACACTTGGGATTTCTTAGGCTTCCTGGCTACATAAAGTCCTTTAGATAATATCTATACAAAGCACCATAGGAATTTGTAAAATGCTTTTTAAAATTATTTTTTTATTTTTTTACTAGAGGCCTGGTGCATGAAATTTGTGCACAGGGAGGGTGTCCCTCAGCCTGCCCTGCACCCTCTCCAATCTGGGACCCCTCGGGGATGTCTGACTGCCGGTTTAGGGCCTGGTCTCAGCTCGGGTCCCACTTCTACTCCCATAGAAATTGATTCTATCTCTGGGATCCCCTTTCCTGTTTGTTGAATGAATGGCTTTATTCTTCTCAATAATCCTGGGAGAATCAGGACTCTTGATCCCCATATAATAGATTATGAGACATCCCTCTCATAATCCAGGACCGCTGGCTCCTAACCGCTCACCTGCCTGCCTGCCTGATTGCCCCTAACTGCTTCTGCCTGCCAGCCTAATCGCCCCCTAAACGTTCCCCTGCTGGCCTGATCTCCCCCACCTGCCCTCCCCTGCCAGCCATCTAGTGGTGGCCATCTTGTGATGACGTGAGGGTGTCGCGCGGGGGCTCGAGGACCACCTAGGCTTTTATTAGTATAGATTGATTTCAGAGAATAAGGGAAAGGGGGAGAGAGAAAGATAGAAACATCAGTGATGAGAGAGAATCATTGATTGGCTGCCTCCTGCACACCCCCTACTGGAGATCAAGTCTGCAACCTGGGCATGTGCCCCTGACTGGACTCGAACCTGGGACCTTTCAGTCTGTAGGCTGATGCTCTACCCACTGAGCCAAACCAGCTAGGGCTATAAAATGCTTTTATTCATTTTTCTTTTTAGCTGTGTAAATGAAGTGTCCCAACACATGTGGTCACCAAATCCATGTCACATGGAATCCATAGCATAGATTCAGTGCACAGGACAATGCTCTAACCACTGAGAACACTGGCCAGGGCCCCTTATCTTTTTTTAATCCTCACCTGAGGATATGTTTTTATTTATTTATTTTTAATCTTTATTGTTGAAAGTATTACATATGTCCCCCTTTTTCCTGTGACCCCCTTCTAGGTAAAGTACTTTTTATATACTGTACTAAAGACCCAGTGCACGAAATTCATGCACAGGGGGGTGTGTGTCCCTCAGCCCAGCCTGCACCCTCTCCAATCTGGGACCCCTCAAGGGATGTCTGACTGCCTATTTAGGCCCTATCCCAGTAGGTTTGGGCCTAAACGGCAGTCAGACATCCCTCTCACAATCCAGGACTGCTGGCTACCAACTGCTCGCCTGCCTGCCTTCCTGATTGCCCCTAACCGCTTCTGCCTACCAGCCTGATCACCCCTTAACCACTCTCCTGCCAGCCTGATTGATGCCTAACTGCTCCCCTGCCAGCCTGTTTGCCCCTAACTGCCCTCCCCTGCAGGCCTGATCACCCCCAACTGCCCTCCCCTGCAGGCCTGGTCCCCCCCAACTGCCCTCCCCTGCAGGCGTGCCCCCCCCAACAGCCCTCCCCTGCAGGCCTGGGTCCCCCCCAACTGCCCTCCCCTGCAGGCCCGGTCACCCCCAACTTCCCTCCCCTGCCAGCCTGGTCACCCCTAACTGCCCTCCCCTGCTGGCCTGGTCACCCCCAACTGCCCTCCCCTGCAGGCCTGGTCCCCGCAGCTGCCCTCCCCTGCTGGTCTGATCACCCACAACTGCCCTCCCCTGCTGGCCATCTTGTGACGGACATCTTGTGTCCACATGGGGGCAGCCATCTTTGATCACATGGGGGCAGCCATCTTGTGTGCTGGCGTGATGGTCAATTTGCATATTACTCTTTTATTAGATATGATAGTGTTTTAGCTCAAGTTGCCATCTGTTCCTGCAGTCACATGGTCTTTGCTTGGCATGGCTCAGTGGTTGAGCATCTACCCATGAACCAAGAAGTCACAGTTCAATTCCAGGTCAGGGCACATGCCCAGGTTGCAGGCTCCATCTCCAGTGTGGGGTGTGCAGAAGGCAGCCAATCAAAGATTCTCTCTCATCATTGATGTTTCTATCTCCCACTCCCTCTCCCTTCCTCTCTGAAATCAATAAGAATATATTTAAGAAAACAAACAAAAAATAAACTGATTTCATTTTTACTAGCTCATCTGCTCTTCAAGAGGACCCTGTTAGGAAGCTATTATCATTTTTGTTTTATAGGTGACTAAACTGAGGCTCAGAAAGAGACCCCCGACTCCCCCATCTTACCTACCTCTAGCAGGTGGCAGAGCTGGGTCTTGAACCAAAGACTTCTGGTTCGTGACTTCTCTTTCCCTGAAATTTAATCTTTCCCATCTCCAAACGCATGGATCCACCAAGCAGGCCCAGGGCCTGCAGAGACATCCAGTGAGGGAGAGGCAGGAGCAGGTGGGCTCTCCTCTGAGCAATCAACAGGGGAACATTTGTATGAATGAAGTCTGGCCTCTAGCCACAAACACTTGGCTCCCCTTAAATTTCCAGCTCTCTCTTCTTTAAACAGGAGAGGCCCAAAGAGCGCCACCTGGATAGACTTGTGATAAAATGCCTTCCTCTTTGCCCAGCTTGCTCCCCTCCCGGGCAGCCCTTCAGTTCTGAAAGAATTCTTCCCCGGTAGGTTTGCTCATCTGGCATTCGCACAGTAATATGGAGGTTTGTTTGCTGGTTCCCAACAACAGAAAAACAAGCCAACCCCTTTTGCCCCCACAGGGGCCCAGAACAGATGGAGGCAACCAACCCCTTGGGAAACAGAAGGAGCCGCACGCTCATTGAGAAAAGATCACCCGGGCCACCTTGCCAGCTCCTTGCTGTGCAGTGTACAAAAGTCTGAAGATGGAAACCCAAACCAGAAAGTTCTTGATTTCCAAATCCACTGTGGTTGATTTTCTCAGGGCAAACCAAACTTTCTTCCGCATGCATTCCTGTCATATTGCCAAGTCACGATTTGCCACACTTGAAAATGTGTAATTTGTTGAATTGCTATCATTCCATTAATGAGAAAATCCATCTTTATTCATAAGCCCTTCCCCCCACAAGAAATAAGTTTTGCATTAATTTCATATTGGTAATTGGTTGGTAGTCCAGATGATGCTGGGCGGTTTCCTTGTTTATAAATGAGGTGCATTAACACGCTCATACCACTAGGGTATCATTTAGTGAATGGCTGCTCTGCTCTGCAGATGCGAGAGGCCAAATTGTTGTGGATGTGGATAAAAAATGATCGTTTTAGCTAAAACTGCAGATGGGAAGCAGATGTAATGTACAGAGGAAGTTTGATTTCACTCAGTCTCCTTCCTTTATTAAAATAAAGTCTGCTAATTTGTCTTATTTTAAAAAGCCCTCTGAATACAAACTCATGTGTGCCCATCCCATGCAAAGTGAAAACCGTCTCATTCCTCCCTTCAAGATGTTTACAGTCTCAACAAATATTGTTTGGTTTACCCGGTTTTTTTAGTTACCAATTTTTCTTGGTAATTGTTTAACATTTTACATCCTCTCACCAAAATTATAATTACCCTGGGGAAGGATTAACATTAAGAAGTAGTGAGACGAGAGAACCCAGAAATCGACCCAAGCCATTATGCTCAATTAATATTTGACAAAGGAGGCAAGAGCATACAATGGAGTCAAGACAGTCTCTTCAATAAATGGTGCTGGGAAATTTGGTCAGATACATGCAAAAAAAATGAAACTAGATCACCAACTTACACCATACACAAAAACAAACTCAAAATGGCTAAAGGACTTAAACGTAAGATGGGAAACCATAAAAATCCTACAAGACTCCATAGGCAGCAAAATAGCAGACATATGTCATAGCAATATCTTTACCGACACAGCTCCTAGGGCAATGGAGACTAAGGAGAAAATAAACAAATGGGACTACATCAAAATAAAAAGCTTCTGCACAGCAACAGACACCATCAACAAAACAACAAGAAAGCCCACTGCATGGGAGAACACATTTGCCAATGATATTTCAGATAAGGGTTTAATCTCCAAAATTTACAGGAAACTCCTACAACTTAACAAAAGGAAGATAAACGATCCAATCAAAAAATGGGCAAAGGATCTAAATAGACACTTTTCAAAAGAGGACATACAGAAGGCCAACAGACATATGAAAACATGCTCAAAGTCACTCATCATCCAAGAGATGCAAATCAAGACAACAATGAGATATCACCTCACACCTGTCAGAATGGCTATCATCAACAAAGGACAAGTGCTGGCGAGGATGTGGAGAAAAAGGAACCCTTGTGCACCTCTGGTGGGAATGCAGACTGGTGCAGCCATTGTGGAAGACAGTACGGAGTTTCCTCAAAAAGTTAAAAATGGAACTCCCATTTGACCCAGTGATCCCACTTCTAGGAATTTATCCCAAGAAACCAGAAACACCAATCAGAAAGGACATATGCACCCTTATGCTCATAGCAGCACAATTTACAATAGCTAAGATTTGGAAACAGCCTAAGTGCCCATCAGCAGATGAGTGGATTAAAGAAAACTGTGGTACATCTACACAATGGAATACTATGCCGCTATAAAAAAGAAGGAACTTTTACCATTTGCAACAGCATGGATGGAACTGGAGAGCATTATGCTAAGTGAAATAAACCAGTCGAAGAAAGATAAATATCATATGATCTCACTCATATGTGGGATATAATGATCAACATAATTTGATGAACAAGAATAGATCCAGAGACAAATGGTAGGGGAGGAGGGTGGTTAGAGAGCAACCAAAGGACTTGTATGCATGCATATTAGCATAACCAATGGACACAGACACTGGGGCAGTGGGGGCTTGCCCAGGGTGGGAATGGCTGGGGGGGGGGGAGTGTCAATTGGGGGAAAAGGAGACATATGTAAAACTTTAGACAATTAAAAAATAAATACAAAGAAGTAGTGAGATTCCCTGGTCCATGTTTCTCAGTGGTTAGAGCGTTGGTCCTTGGACTGAAGGGTCGAGGTTTCAATTCCCAGTCAAGAGCATACCACGTACTTCAGTTGCAGACTCATCTCCATTCTGATCCGGGTGAGAGTGGAAGGCAATCAATCAATGTGTCTCTCACCTCAGTGTTTCTCTCTCTCTCCCCATCTCCCCTCCCTTTCACTCTCTCTCTCAAAAAATAATCAATGGAAAAATACCCTTACGCCTCAGTTGAGGATTTAAAAAAAAAAAAAAAAAGTAGTGAGACAAGGAAAAGTTGGGGGCAGAGGAAGGTTATAAAAAACAAGGAAGAGCCCGGCTGGCATGGCTCAGTGGTTGAGCATCGACCTATGAACCAGGAGGTCATGGTTCGATTCCTGGTCAGGGCACATGCCCTGGTTGCGGGCTCGATCCCCAGTGTGGGGCATGCAAGAGGCAGCCAATCAAGGATTCTCTCTCATCATTGATGTTTCCATCTCTCTCTCCCTCTCCTTTTTACTCTCAGAGATCAACAAAAATATGTACTTTTTTTTTTTAAAGAAACTAAGGCACAAAATGAACCTCAAAATAACTATAACAGTAATAATAATGAACAGAATGCTCAAAATAGGCCAGGAATGAAGTTAGGCACAGGACAGTCTTTCTTTGGACTTCCCTGAGACGTTTGGAGTGCTAGATGTCAGTTTGGGAGGAGATCCTGGGAACACAGGTAAGGAAGTAGGGGAAGTGAGATAAAGAAATGAAGGAAGCATTACCATGGCAACCAGAGCTGACTCCTACTTGAGAACCACTGGGAGGCAGTGGAGAACACACACTTCCAAGTTACTCCATTCAAGGGGTGAGGAATCCAGGGTATTGATCCTCCAACTCAGCTGCAGTTCTGCTCCCCTAGTGTTATTAATTCCCCAGCACCTTCAACCTGTAGCGCAAAGTGGGTCTGGCAGCCAGAGAAAGTCCTCAGGCAAATGGATGCAGAGGCCGATGTGAGGACCTGGGGCCATGTATATGTAGTTAGGGGTGAGGGGAGAGGGCATCAAGAGCATCTGCTACCCAAACATTAACTCACTTCACTTTATAAAAACGTTATGAAGTGGGAACTATTACATTCCTACCTTTTCCTAAGAGAGCACAGGCTAGGAGCGTAAGAAGTGGCATCTGTTGTTTTTACCCAGTTAGCACCGGTTCCCTCTTCGGGTAACAGCCCCCTCCCTGCCTTTCCCTTTGGGAAACATTCCCTGCTCCGCCTCAGTGATCCGGCCTCACTCCCTCACTCCAGGCACACACAGGTGACCCAAGCTGACCTGAGAAGAGCTCTACTTCAGCTTTTCGCTGGAGCCCTGGGCCGCGGGGCGGGTGGGGTGGGGGGGTGGAGGGGTGCTCTTCCTGTCAGGAAAACAGAGCTGGAAGGATAGAAGCCCGGAGCGTGTCCAGGTCCTGTGACTCCCACAACAATGATCCCAACTGCTTGAGAGGGAAGCCCGCCCAGAGGAGAGCCAGCCTGAGAAGCCAGCACTGAAGAGAAGCATCACAGAGGCCTCGTTTACATCTTTTGAGAAACTAGATCCAGCCCCACCTGAAGCTAGACCCCTCCCTGGGAGCTCCACGTGCGTAAACCAATGGACTCCTCTTTTATCGTAAGTCAGTCGGAGCTTAATTCTTAGAAGTTAAGCAACTTGGCCAAGGCCACACAGCTAATGAGTGCGGAGGTAATACTCAAACCCAAGGAACCCGGCTTCCCCATAGAGTGCTCCGGCCCATGTTCTTCACCATGGCGCTCCACAGTGCAATTAGCGTCTACCACCGGCCAGGGCCCAGAGCCACCTCACCCTTCTCATTGCCTGGCCCTCGCTTGCAGCCTCTTTCCTTCCAGAAGCCGCTGCCAATTTGTTTAAGAGGATAATGGATCAGGCTGCATCTCGGCCTTATTTGAATTGTTTGTTCCATCAAATCATTAAAAGTGTGCCATGCCTTATTGATGGTCACTTGAAGAAAGGCCAGAGCAAAAGTGACAACAAGTTTAAAAAGAAAATAGAGTTAAGGCCTTCAATTTTCTTTTCTTTTTTAAAAAAATGTATATTTATTGATTTCAGAGAGGAAGGGGAGAGAGAGAGAGAGAGAGAGAGAGAAACATCAATGATGAGAGATATCATTGATCGGCTGCCTCCTGCACACCCCACACGGGGGATCAAGCCCGCAACCCGGCATGTGCCTAACTGGGAATCGAACCATGATCTCCTGGTTCAAGGGTTGATGTTCAACTACTGAGCCACGCCAGCCAGGAGACAACTCCTGTTTTAGAATTCAGTTGCAAGTGACCAAAAAACCCTTTAGTAGCAAAAGAAAAAAGTTTCATTGGCTTACCTAACGGAAGAGACCAAGAATAGCGTTGTCCCCAGGAAAGGCTCAATCAGCGTCTACACCACCGCTTCTTGGTTTTGCCTGCCTCGGGTCACCTTCACTCAACCCCACACGGAGCCTCCAGCAGCATCTGGTTCCCCTCTTCCTTTTTGCCAGTGGTCCCAACAGACAGAATAGATAGATGCCCGTTTCTCTCAACAGTCCCAGCAAACACCCTATGATTTCTGATCACTGGCTCTGATTGGTCCATCTTCCCACTAACCATGGTAGCCAGTGGCATGCAATTCACTGATGGACCAGACTTGAGTCACAGGCCCCTCCCTGACTCTCTTGGTGGAGTCAACACCACCAATGCACGTGAATTGAGAATGGAGAAGATGTGGTTCCCCAGAGGAAAATTGGGGCACAATCTGGTAATCTCCTATTTCTAGAAGAATGGTGATTGGCTGTCAACCAGGCCAAAATTGTTTCATCCACATCCGCACAGTGGTTGACATCACAGAGAACACATGACCTCTTCCTTGCTTTTAATGGGCTCCTACTTTGTCCAGAGAAAAGTAACACTACACATAGAGCAACGAAGAAAACAGATAGCAATAAAGAAAGGTAATTACACATTCTGATTTGCAGGCAATAGAATCCACTTCAATACTTTAAGTAGATACTCCTGGGAGAGCCGAAGAACTTGGTTTGGATGCTACTGATAGGAACAGAGAAAGAAGCTGACACCCTGGAAGAACAAGAAGGTTTTGCCACCTGGTTGGCCAGAACTTAGCAGCCACCATACACTGCTCATTTCTGCCTGTCAGTCTGGAGCAGGTGTGTGTCTTGGGGGGCACCATCCCATGTATGACCTTACCTGCAAAGGAGTATGGGAAATGTAGTTTTCAGCGTTCTGGTGTCTAAGTACCACAGGGTTAATTAAGAAGTGCTGCAACAGGCACTGATGAGGTGATTTACAGTATCTGCCATAGAGCAGATCAGGGGAGTTCAGTGGGAGAGAAGCAATAAAGGCTGGACTCAACACCTGATCACGGGTCACACTGGCTTGTCTGACATGGCTCTGACATTTGCTAAAATGAAATAAAATAAAATAAAATTTAGAAGCTCTAGATGCCAGGAGCTGAGATGTCCACAGAAGCCTGTACTCTTCAGACCACTCCTGGACGACACCTGTCAGTGCTGGGTGCCATTTAAAGACACGCATGATACTGGCACGCTGTGTTTGTGGAAGGCAGTTAGGAAGACGTCTGGACTGTGTTGTACGAACCATCTGGACATCTCTCCCCTTCAAAACCTGTATCCAGTGTTTCTTCCCCTTAAATACTTTCACTTCTGTCTATTTCTCTCCATCACCCTGGTAGGCCAGGCCACTTTCCTCTCTTGCCAGGACCTTCCAGTAAAATCCTGACAGGTCCTTCTGTGTCCACTCTTGCCCTCTACCAGTTATTCCCCACGCTGCCAATAGTACAATCTTTTCAAAGCCCATATGTAATCATGGCTGCCCTTCCATGGCCTCCACCGCTCTTTGGATCAAAGCCGTAATGCTTAAAGTGACCCCTTCCAATTCCTCCAATCTAACCACCAGCCCCCACCCCACGTCTGGCGGTTAGCATGGTTTTTCGAAACTCCTGGTTCATAGGTCCACACTCAACCACTGAGCCACGCCGGGTGGGCAAGCTGCTCTTATTCACTTTGGTTTTCCCACCTAGCACAGGACCTACCTACTCAATAAAAGTTGACCAAATAAACGAAACTAAGCTAAAAAGAAAGAAAAAAAGAAAGCAACCCCTCCACCCTGCACAGAAAGCAGTAATAAACAAAATGTGTTCTACTACCACCTTGAGACCTCAATTAATGTGCTTTTTCTCCTCGTGAATCCTTGCTTCCAAACAAACAGAACCTGACAGCCCGAATTAAATCATTTATCTTTCCAGCTCTCTGCCTTGGCTCGATCACCAGCGAATGCACCCTGATACTTCATCAGAAACTGGCAAAAACAAACACGATGGCCCAGCACCTCGACTTCAAGTGTGCAACCCCTATACAGACATACCGGGGAGAAATGCTCCTCTCCAACCCTTCTTGTACCTAGGCGGGGTTAAATGCCCAATTACCATATCTGATCCTTCTGTTTTTCTCACACAAACCCTACAGAGCCTGTATCTGGATATGTGTGTGTGTGTGCGCGCGCGCGCATACGCACGCCAGCCCGCGCACCAACCACATTATTCACCTCCATCCATGAATTACACAGTGCAAACAGCCTTAGCAGGAAAGAACACGACCAGAAATGCAGAAAACTTCTGCTAAATGTTATGTTCCAGCTCCTTCTGACACACTGTAATGCCTTTTGATTTAGAGTGGCCAGCCACGGGCCGGGGAGGAAATAAAGGCGCATTTCCACCCTGCCCTGCATAATTAAATGCCTAGATGAAGTTTTCCCCGGTTCTGCTCTCAGAGCCAAACAATGCTTGTTTGCATTCCATCATCATCTATAAACACCCACGGCCGGCCGGGAGAAGGCACCTTCGCTGTTCTGCCGCTAAACCTTACATCAGTGCGCCCGGAACCGCATTGAAGCGTATCAGGAGGGCCTCTGATTGTGAAGCCCGCGGTATTTATTTTTCTTTGAATAACAAAAATATCCTATTTGCAGCTCACTATTTGGAAAGGGATAACATGGGTCTAGACACTCCATCGATCATCCCCGCATCAGGTCTGTGGAATCAAACATCTTTTCTTCTTCAAACCTTCATCCCAGAGCTGCTGAGTAGTCACTAGAGAGAGTGGGTTGGAGGTAGCTTCCACCACGTCCCCCGCTGAGATCTGGACCGTGGGGCCACAGGTAGGGCAAGGCATCAGAGCCAGCACAGGTGGCCTGAGAGTCGCGCAGCGTGGTGGTCCGACCAGGGTCTCTAAAGCTTGACCATGCACAGGAACCACCCAGGGATCTTGTCAGGATGGAGAGCCTGGCTTGGTAGGGCTGAGTTGGGGCCGGAGATTCTGCATTTTCTGGCAAGCCCCTCGGCGATGCTGATGCTACTGGCCAGGGGCACATGACTGCAGTGATGTGGCTTTAGACCTCAAGCTCTGAGTCAGATAGGCCTGACTGGGGACCACCTCCTTGGTGGCTGGGGCCTCTTGGACAAAATACTTGACCTCTCTGAGCTCTGGATTCTTTTTTTTTTTTTTAATATATATATATTTTTTTAACATATTTTATTGTTTACAGAGAGGAAGGGAGAGGAATAGAGAGCTAGAAACATCGATGAGAGAGAAACATCGACCAGCTGCCTCCTGCACACCCCCCACCGGGGATGTGCCCGCAAGCAATGTACATGCCCTTGACCGGAATCGAAACCTGGGACCCTTCAGTCCGCAGACCGACGCTGTATCCACTGAGCCAAACCGGTTTCAGCTGGATTCTTTATCTGTGTAACGGCGATGACAGCACCTATCGGGCAGGTCTGCCAAGAGGGTTAAATTGCATAGTGCATGTGAGGGGCTAGGAGCAATGCCTGGCACATTATAACGCATTTGGAAAGTGTTACTTGGTGTCCCCTGGTGCAGAGGCCCCTGTACTGACGAACACCAATAGTGACAGCATCGAGACCAGAGCCCACTGCCCCTACCGCCTGGGAGGCATGCCTTGCCCATTTTATTATTTCATTATTTTTTGTATTAAATTATTGTCTTGATTTAATCTTTTCATGACACAAAGTAATACCTGTTTGCTTAAAGAAAGAAAGGAGGAAGATAGGAAGGAAGGTAAAGAGGGAGAGACAGAGGGAAGGAGGAAAGAGCAAAATAAAATAAGAAAAAACAGCCCTAACTAGTTTGGCTCAGTGGATAGAGCATTGGCCTGTGGACTGAAAGGTCCCAGGTTCAATTCTGGTCAAGGGCATGTAACTTGGTTGTGGGCACATCCCCAGTAGAAGGTGTGCTGGAGTCAGCTGATCGATGTTTCTAACTCTCTATCCTTCTCCCTTCCTCTCTGTAAAAAATCAATAAAATATATTTTTAAAAAAAGAAAAGAAAAAGCATCTACCAGAGAGATCACATGACATTTTGGTCTGCATACCTCCAAGTCATATAGACACATCAATTTCAAATAATGGGACTATATTGTAAATGCCATTTTATAATATTTTATGTTCACTTGATACATCACAATAAAAATAGAAACAACAGTAGTGTTATCCTATATAATAAAAGCCTAATATGCAAATCGACCAAACTGTAGAATGGCCAGCAGAACGACCAGTCACTATGATACACACTGACCACAAGGGGGCAAACGCTCAACACAGGAGCTGCCCCCAGCCCACAGGCCCCAGGTCAGCCAAGACGGGTGCCAGCAGGGGCCCCCCAATCGCCCCACCAGTCGCCCCACAAATCGGCCCAGATCGCCACCATGCCTAGGGACTCTACCTGTGCATGAATTTCGTGCACAGGGCTTCTAGTCAATAACAACAGATCCTCTTTAGTAGGTTCTTACTATGTGCTAATACCCCTCTCACACACAGTCAGCGTCTTAACTCATTAATTTTCACAACCATCTGCTGAACTCTTATCATCCTCATTTTAGAGACAAAACTGAGGCACAGACAGTGTCACTGACCGAAGGGCACACAGCTAGTAAACAGGGAATTCAGGTTAAAGACCAGGCAGCCTGGCAGCACAGCCTGGGCCTTTAATTTCTATATCCTGCATCCTTTGCAGGGTCACCCTGACAGGCTGTTTTGTGGCCTGTTTTTTTTTTCCCCCCTTTACCACATCGGAATATCTCTTCCTGCCATCCCTGGGTTTGCACATCATTTTTTATGCCTGCATAGTATTCTGTTGTCTATTTATGAACTCCATTTTACAGATGAGAAACGTGAGGCTGGAAGCTCAATAGATTGGCAGAAATTAAGGGGAACAACCATGACCTGCCTGGGACTCTGGGTTCTGTTCACCCAACAGAGACACTGAGCACCTACTGTGCGCAGGGAATTTCCTGGTCTCAGAGGAGAATGGAGGACCAATACAAGTCTTACTGTTGTAGAAGTTGCTGCCCAGTGCGTTGAGCCATGCAAAAAAAAAACAAAAAAACAAGTAAGCAAATACATGAACAAGATGATTTGAGGTTATGATGTGTGAGGAAAACAATTCCACCGTGCTGCATGAGTCTCTCAGGGCGACAGCTGCACACTGTCCCTGCGATTACTGCGTCCCGTATAAAGTCAGGATGGAGAGGGCAGCCAGCACATCGGGCATGGATCCGCTGGAGCAAGTGCCCCCTTGTCCCCGCCGAGCGACATAGTAGCAATGACCTCCCAGGAGGAGGGTGACCATGAACTAAACTAAAGCTGCTGAGGTGCTTGAGGAAATGCCCAGCAGGTGGGGAGGCACAGGTAGGGAGGGGCCATAGGCGGAGCCCCTGACACTGTAACTTCCACGGGACAGGACCGTCCAGCGTCCAGCGCAGCCCCTGGCAGAGCAGACCTGCCACGGCGCCTGCAGGGCCCAGTGAGGTGCAACCATCCTCATTCTCCCTTTACAAACCCGCTGTGGAGTCGCTTGTCCCAGGTCACCCAGCTGACCAAGGGGCCGAGCTGTGACTGGCCTGAGTCTTTCCTTCCTGCCCGCGGGGTAGAAACCGGTGAGAGAGGTGGCAGAGGGGCCACAGAGCTTAGGAGGCCACCTTCCAAGGGGCTCTCCCAGCCCGGGCACAGCCATCTGAAGATTTTCGCCTCCCGCTGTCCTGAGCAGGTGGAAACCGAGTGGCCGAGAGGGGCTGAGGGCAGCCTGGGGGGACACAGGGCCTTGGTGGGCCCAGACCTCCCGTGCCAGGCAGAGGAAGTTCCCTCCCCCGGGCTCCTGGGCACAGAAGGAGAGCAGGACAGGGACTTCCCTTCTCTCCCGGGCCCTGGTGTTGTTGCCTTGTTCCCTCACTTCCCCGGGGGACTTGCGTGTGGCCTGGGCCTGGTGATCTCCGTCTTCAGAGGAAGGACTGGTCCAGCCAGACGGGCTCCGTTCCCTTCCCTTCGCCCCCTCGGACCAGACCAACGTGCCATTTTTTTCCCTCTTGAATGTAAGAGCCTTGCAGACACAAAGATCCTTTTAGCTTTTAACATATTTAATAATTTATTATTTATCTGATATTTGGGTAAATGTATTCCTCAGATCGTGCCTCTGCATCTCCCCGCTTCCAATTCGCACCTGCCTGACGCGGTTTCTATTCCAGTCCACCGCCGCCCCCAAGGCAGGGCTTCCTCCGTTAACACTGCGTGATGGTCCCCGGGAGTCTCCAGGCTTCACGGCCCCGGGAAGACGGCTTTCTCCGCGCTCCCGTCCTCCTGCTCACAGGCACACGGATCACGTGTGTCACTAGCACTGTGTTGGTTTTCCCTGCGTTGGTTCTTTTTTCAAACACGTTTGCCCTTCAGCCTGCTATTAACCAGTTTCTTCCTACTCTGGAAAAACTTGCTCTTTTAAATGTCCTCCTTCAGTTTTTTCCTCGGGGATTTTACCATTTATTAAGAAGTCAAAACCAATTTTGGAGCAATCATAGGCACCAAATAGTTTCATGAATCTTTTGTACCCTCCACAGCTCCTGGCACAGGGGTGGGCACACAGCGGGGACCCAGTAAATACTTGTTGTGACCAAGGTGGCCGACAAGGGATGTTTAGAAAGGCAGGGTGGTGGGGTGGGGGTGGGGGGGGGGCGTGTTGTGGGAGTGCCGAGGTAGGAAATCAGAGTGTATTGGTCTGATTGCTGGTTTTGTCCTGCATCTGCTGTGTGATCTTAAGCAAGTTACTCAAATGCTCTGGGCTTGTTTTCTCGGCTCTAACGCGGGACTGAGAGACAGTCTGCCATCTTCCAAGGCTTGTTGTAAGGATTAAAGAAGTAACGCACTTGTGATGATTTCTGGCAGACTGTGCTCTCAGCGAACAATAACTTTTGTTATCACTTACTGCCTACTATTTGCAAGGCCGATAGGTATTAGAGATAAACTTGAATCACAGGTAGAATCAGGCAAATCACACCTCTCTCCTCTCCCATTTAAGAGCCACATCTGATAAAGGGAATAAGAGGATCTTGACCCTGGTTGTCTACAGAGCATTCAGCTGTGTGGAAATGGCCCATCCATGAGTCCCAGAGTCACCCTGTCTGTCACATTTGTGTGACCTCAAGGCCAGCATCTGTAAAATGGGGATGGTTCTTCGTCTCTTGCTGGGGAGAGAACCTACAATCTCTGCTCTCAAATCTATCACCTTCATTCAAATAATTTCTTGACTCATTTGTCTAAAATGAATCACCCACAGACCAATGGGGAACAGTCGCTAAGGAGCCAACAATAGGAGCCATCCAGTCCTCTATCAGGATGGGTGGACTCTGGCGGCAGAGACAGCAATGCCCACTAGGGGGCGAGCGCGTTCATTCCTTGTCCTCAGTGGTGGATCAGTCCCAGGATTGGGAAGGGAAGCTGGCATATCCCCGCACCTACTCCAGCCCCACCTGTGTGTGTATTACCACTGCCCCAGCTCGGGAAGTTGTGTTGACCCCATATCGTACCTGGGAGATCTGAAGCTAACCTGCCCAGGATCACAGAGCTACGAGGAGAAACTGCAATGGAACCCCAATTTCTTACTCTACCAGGCTGCCCCCTAGGACCCCAGGAGAGGGCAGCACTCAACTTTGCCTGGAGGAAGGGAAGGTGTGCAGAAACCTGAAATGTACACACTCACACAATGGTGTGCCCCGTGCACCTCCCCCATCACCACAAAAGGAGCATCAGTTTAGGCCTACATTTCCCAAAGTGTGTTCCATAGCACATAAGTCCTTAGGGAGGGTGCTCTCTGAAAAGGGTCTAGGGACATACAATCCATAAAAGGTGACCTTCGCTATTTTCTCTGAAACACAATGTACACAGTCACTTGTTAAAGGTCCTGAGAAGTCCTGCAGCAAAGAAACCGGTCTGCTGAATTTTGTTGAAGCCAGTGGGCATTTCCTCCCTAGGCCTCTTTGACATCAGGGTTTTTACAGACATATGACATCCTTTAATGTTCACGCTGAGAAACGCTGGTTCTGTCGAATAAGGAGCAGAATGAAAGTGACGAGATAAGACTTTAAACACTTGGCAGATGCCTCAAGGACAGAGAAAAATGTGTCCGTGCAAGATACGTATGGAAAGTCCAAGTTATAAAACAAAAGCTGAACCAGGACCGGAGAGAAACCTATAGTCTTTACATTATGTGAAACCATTTCAGCATTCGCCAGGACTCCCAGAGAGAATCCAGAAGACAAAATAAATAAAATCGCCATCAAGTTGCTTCACACCAGGGGGCTCAGAGCTAAGGAATTAGCACAGAAGGCGAGTTTATTCATGAAGCTGCTCTGTTCACTAACATAACCAGAGGTTTTGCTACGGCTGTGCATTTGAATAGCTTAGAAGAGTGCAGTCCATGTAGCACTATTTATAACAGCCAAGACGTAGAAACAGCCTGGGTGTCCACTGACAGATGAATGGATAAAGGAAATGTCACACACACACACACACACACACACACACACACACACACACACATACCACTCAGCCATAAAAAAGAAATCTTGGCACCTGGGACACCGTGGATGGATCTGGAAGGCATTATATTAAGTGAAATATGTCAAATAGAGAAAGGCAAATACTGTATGACCTCACTTATATGTGGAATCTTAAAAAAATAAACTCACAGAAAAAAGATCAGATTTGTGGTACCAGTGATGGGAGGTGGAGGGCGGAGGAACTGAATGAAAGTGGTCAAAAGGTACAAATTTCCAATCCTGTTCCGCATGACATGATGACTTAGTTAACGCTGCTCTATTTGAAAGTTGCTGAGTGTAAACCCTAAAGTAGTGGTTCTCAACCTTTTTCATGCCGTGACCCTTTAATACAGTTCCTCATGTTGTGGTGACCCCCAACCATAAAATTATTTTCGTTGCTACTTCGTAACTGTAATTTTGCTACTGTTATGAATCGTAATGTAAATATTTATGTTTTCCGATGGTCTTAGGCTCTGCAGCAGCGGTTCTCAGGTCGCAACCCACAGGTTGAGAACCGCTAGCAGGGCCGCCTAAGACCATCGGAAAACACAGATATTTACATTACGATTCATAACAGTTGCAAAATTACAGTTACGAAGTAGCAACGAAAATAATTTTATGGTTGGGGGTCACCACAACATGAGGAACTGTATTAAAGGGTCGCGGCATTAGAAAGGTTGAGAACCACTGCAAAGGTTCGCATCACAAGGAGAAAAAGATTTTCATAAATATATGAGGGGGCGATGTTAACTTATTGTGATAATCATTTACCGCTAAATACAGGTCACTGTGCTGTCCACCTTAAACTTATACAGTGCTGTGTCTCAATCATATCTCAATAAAACTGAAAACATGGAAACCAGTACTTAACGGATCATCAGTAAAATAAAATTGAGAACTGTAAATAGATGGATAGATAAAAGTTACCAGCACACACAGAGAGAGAAGGGAAAAAAGGAAAGAAAAAGCAGAGTCCCCAGGGACAGCTGGTCCCACGGCTGGCTCTGCAGTCTGCTCTCCCCGGTTCAGGGAGAGGCCACGGGAGGCAAGGCGGGGCCCAGCTGCTGCTCCCAGCTGCGGCAGCGGCGGGACTGAGCTGAGTAGAACCTTGGTCAGCAGAGAGCCCGGCAGCTTGTGCTGACCTCATGCCCCAGGACCACCCGGGATAGAAGTCCTTGCTGTTCTTGGCTGGGTAAAGCCAGGTGCGAATCCATCGGTCCTCCTCCTTTCAACAGGTGTGGTCTAATTTCCCTCCCCTGGAAACCGAGCCGGCTTGACCAAAAGCTATGGCAGCACTTACGCTCAGCGGCTTCTGGGGCGAGGTCCTAGGAAACATTGCAGCTTCTGGCACAGTCCCTTGGACCCCAGCCACTCTGTGCGAGGAAGACCAAGCTGCCCAATGAAGGGCCACGTGGAGCTCGGGCCAGCACCCCCTTGTCAGCCAGGTGAGGGCCCCATCTTGGCAGTGGATCTGCCCGCCCCCTCAAGCCATTTCAGCCAGGGCGTTACTAACTAGCCATCCGCCAAGCCTTCCCTCAATCACCTGACCCTACATTCACGGAATATAGCAATGGTTGTTATAACCCACTGAATTTGAGGTCATTTGTTAAAAATTAGTAGATGGCTGGAACACAATTTCATTGAGCTTCTACTATCCGGTAGGCACCAAAGTAGGTGCTTGGTTATCTGCCATCTTCCTAAGAGCCTTCAGGAGGTAGGTATGTAACCGTACAAATGTGAGGATTACGTTAAGGATTTGGCCTGAGGCATATGAAGAAACTCACCCAGCCCTGGCCAGTGGGGCTCAGTTGGTTGAGCATCGTCCCATACATTGAAAGATCACCTGTTGGATTCCTGGTCAGGGCACGGGCCCAGGTTGGGTCCTCAGTCACAATCTCTCTCTCTCTCTCTCTCTCTCTCTCTCTCTCTCTCTCTCCCTCCTCCTCCTCCACCTCCTCCTCTCTTTCCCCTCCCTCCCTCTCTTTACCTCTCTCTAAAAAAAATCAATAAAAAAACATATTTTTTTAAAACTCACCCAAAGCCGAAACCGGCTTGGCTCAGTGGATAGAGCATCGGCCTGCTGACTCAAGGGTCCCAGGTTCGATTCCGGTCAAGGGCATGTACCTTGGTTGCGGGCACATCCCCAGTAGGGGGTGTGCAAGAGGCAGCTGATCGATGTTTCTCTCTCATCGATGTTTCTGGCTCTCTATCCCTCTCTCTCCTCTCTGTAAAAAATCAATAAAATATATTTTAAAAAAAAACTCACCCAAAGTCACACAGGAACTCTGTTTTGTCTGTCTACAATATCTTTTATGACAAGGAAAGCCCTTTAGGGGAAGAATCCACAAAATATGCTAGGGATCATATAGGTGGGAGAAAAGTAGAGTGAATGGCGAGCTTGTCTGGGTACACCTCAGACTCCCACCGAAAAGAAAAGTTGTAGGTGATGGAGAATTTTCATGAACATATGGCCTCCTTCTGGCTGGCTGCAGTTGCGACCCGCTCTGGGACTGAATAGAAGAAGAAGGAGGGCATACTTTCACAAGGCACATTTGTTTCCATAAGACCTACTATGTGTCACCATTGCTTCAGGTACTTCACCTGCCAGGTGACCCCAGGCACGTTTCCCTACCTTTGTAAGTGCTCCATTGTTTACAAACTGCTTTACCCACATGCTCGGTTAGTCCTGAGAGCAGATGCTTGCCCTGGGGAGCAAACAGAGCCAAATCAATCACCAAATAATTCATATTTACCAGGCACCACCTGTATGATTGAGAAATAGGACTCACCCTAGCTTCCCTGGCCCCACTGGCTTGCTGATTTCCCTTTGCTTTCTGTGTATGTTGTATTGTAATGGCTTAAAGGTGTTTCTCACGTGAGTCTGTAAGTTGCTCTTGAATATCCAGAGCCTAAGTGCAGTGCTTGGGGCTGAATAGGCAAGTGCTTCCAGTGGGATGGAAAGAAGAAAGGAAAGGAAGAGAGGGAGGGAGGGAGGGACGGAGGGAGGGAGGGACGGAGGGAGGGAGGGAGGGAGGGAGGGAGACCTGGAAGCCAGGTCCAAAATGGGTCTTGTGGGCTAAAATCAAGGTGTGGACAGATTGGCCTTCCTTCAGAGCAGAACCTGCTTCCTTGCCTCCATCCTTGGCTCGAGCCCCCTCCTTGAATCACTCCAACCTCTCTGCTTCGGTCATCATATCCTTTTCTGTGTCCCTCCTGCCTCCCTCTTATGAGGACCCTTGGGCCCACTGACTAGTCCAGGACAATCTGCTCATCTCAAAACCCTTCATCACACCTGCAAAGTCCCCACTGAAATGTAAGTTAACGTATTCCCAGGTCCTAACAATTCACTGGGTGCTTGGTTTGGCTACAGACTATGCTCTTCTACACACATTACACACTTCTTTACGTAATACAAATGTCTGAGGTAGATGCTACTACTATTCCCACTTAACTAATGTCAAAACTAAAACATTAAGTAACTTCCTCAGTGGACCCAGAATTTGAATCCAAGTCTGTCTCATCAGCAAGAGTCCATGATTTTAACCCAATGATTTCCAACCTTTGATTTACTTTAGAACCAAATACGGAGTTTTGGGGGGAAAAAAATTTGTTTGGATCCCAAATGTCTAGATTTTAATTTATTCGGTCTAAGGTGAGGTTGAGAACTATTAACCGTATTTTAAAATAGCCCCTCATTAAAAAATTGGAAAATTGCTCACCTCTCATTCCACGTTCATGCACAGAAATGCAAGGATGAATTCATATAGCTGTATAACAAACTAAAATAAGATGGCTGGCTTTATAATGTGTGGTAAATGACATTCTTAAGCAATTAAATGTTCATCTCGGTTATTCATACTATTTTATATTAAACATGAACATATTTATGTTTGATTAGCAATTGTTTAAAAAATCTGAATTTGAAAGATGTAGTATTCTGATAACACATCCTTTTGGATTGCTGGTGTTTTTTTTTTTAATATTTTATTGATTTTTACAGAGAGGAAGAGAGAGAGGGATAGAGAGAAACATCGATGAGATGAGAGAGGAAAAACATCGATCAGCTGCCTCCTGCACACCCCCTACTGGGGATGTGCCCGAAACCAAGGTACATGCCATTGACTGGAATCGAACCTGGGACCCTTGAGTCCACAGGCAGACGCTCTATCCACTGAGCCAAACCAGTTAGGGCTGGATTGCTGCTTTTTGTTGTTGAGAAAAGATATAATGTAAATTTGGGATAATGAATCAAACAATGAAAACAGACAGCTCTGGAAAAACAACGTCTAGCCAACAATTTCACCCAAACAGGAGGAAGTTAACTTCCAAATTGCTAGGAGAGTTAGGGCTTTGTTATGTTGAAGTTTATATTTTGGTGACTTTTTGAAAGGTCATGTACCTCAGTCAGGATGGGCTAAGTTATACATCCCCCAAATTCAGTGGTCATTGAGAAAGGTCTAGGTATAGTGGGGATGACTTATATTTTCCCCTTTAAACTCAGAATAAGAATAATTAACCCTTAAGTTGGGCAACTCATCTTCAGCAAGCAGGTACTCCTATCCAATTTCTAGATTTAAGCTGAAGTTGTCACTGTACATTAAAATAGCATTTTGTGCCTCTAGAATAATTTTCTCATCTGCTTATTAGCTAGCTGTGTGACCTGGGACACTGAATATCTCTCAGGCTTACTTTCTATATTGAGCAATAGAAATAATACCCAAGGTTCTCCCCAGTGCTACTTAGAATTGAATGAGTTCATTTGTGCAATTAGTGCCAGGAACAGAGAAGGGACTCACTAAGTAGCAATTTCCCCCCTTTCATATGAATGCTCATGTTGGGTTAGTGGAAATAGGGCATGACTCAAACATATCCTTGAAGGATTATGGGGCTATCTTTTTTCCGTTAAAGTTCAAAAGTATTCCTTTTAACTACTCTATTCAAATTGTACCGTCACCATAAGCCTTGTTGATTGGCTCAGGCCCTGTGTCAAATAGCACAAGACCACGTAAGACCTGCATGCGTGTGTGTACATCAGTCAGGATGGGCTAAGTTACACAGCCCCCAAATTCAGTGGCTCCCACAGCACGTTTATTTCTTGCTCATCTCCATCTGTGGTCACCACACTCTGGAATGTTGCCATGGCAGAGGGAGAGGGAGAAGGGATATTGATATTGACTTACCGCTTCTACTCAGGTGTAACCATGTCATCTCTGCTCTGTCCCTGTGGCCTAAGTCACATGGCCATACCTAACTTCAAGGGAGATATGAAAACCTACCACATGCCTGGAACCAGAAATAGTTGGAGAATCGCATTAATGACAACCACAGGGATCTTAGTTTATAGAGCATTTGTCACAATGATTATCCAATGTAATTCTCACATATCCAAGATAGCAATCAATTAATTAAATGTGATAATTATAAGGTGCCATCAAACACCCACAAAAACAGAAAACCCAATATAAACAGTTTGAATAACTGCCCGCTATTCTGAGTGAAAACACCTTGAGTCTATGAAATAGGTGTGAACCTGCTATTTGCTTAAGATTTGCCTGCCTCTTAGTGTTTCTTGTGAATGGAATTCTCATTTTGCTGTTTGTTTGTAAAATGGCCTCTGAGTGATGGCCTATTACAGTATCACCTTAAATACTGTGATCTTTCAATATTGGAGGAAAAACGGGCCTTCTCCCCTACCCGCCCTTAAAATAGCCCAGCATGCATCACAGCTAACACATCACTTCTTGGGGAGATTTAATTTGGACTACTAGTATATCATGATTTTCGCCATAAGGACTGACTTTAGATTCTGACCCCCCTGGGGGAGGGGGGAAGATGAGGTGCTACTTTATCCCTTGTCCAATAGACGAAGAGATAAACAAAAGCTCAACAGTCAAGTAATAAGGACACTGAGCAAGAAGGTGGCTCCGCATCCCCATCTCCTCAAGGCAGGTCCGTCCCAGTGAGGGATAGCTTAGATTCATCTGAAGACTGTGTGGCTCCGCCCTGCTGGCTCCCTGCTCAGTGTCTCAGCCACCTCGTCTGTCCACAGGGGAGATGAGAGTGTGAGAGGCATGAGGCTAAGAGCCGGCTGCACTGTTCTAAGTTAACCTGGGCAAGGAAGTGTTTGGGTTTCAAAGCCTGAGAGCGAGGGGTCAGGCATCTGGGGAAAAGAAAAGAGAGTTTATCAAGCCCATTTAATTATGCCAACAGAGCTCAAGTGAGATTTGTGAAAAGAGGGAGAATTGGATGGCCCATGTATGTCAATGTCAGGGAAAGCTCACTAAACTTCACTCCTTTGCTCACATCAATAAATATTTATCTTTTCTACATCTGTACAAATAATTCATTAGACGGCACTATGATGTGGCCGCAATATTTTCTCTCGATTTAAAGATTAATGGGGAGTGGTCAACTTCTAGATCCAGATAACCTGAAAACTTCCCGTAACACCTAGAAATGCAGGGGCAATATATTTAACATATAATAAATATAAATATATGTAATATCTTTCAAAATGCATAGCTTAGCAAGTCAGGAAAAACAGGGGAAACCTCCAGGATGAGGATGGAAGGACTAAAAATTCAAATATGGACGTGTGACTGGGTGTGCTTTTGACATTTGCCAAACTTGGCAAGACGGGCAGGAGGAAAGGGAGGAAAGGGTGGAGTAGAACTGCAATTTCTACATAAATCCTGAGCCTTCAGAAGAGCACATCCCAAGTGGCACAGATATGACAGTGAGGTTCAGCTTTGCAGTGGGGCAAGGTGGGTTAAGGGAAAGAACATTGCTCTCGATATAGTTGGCTTTGGGGCCCCACTCTTCCCCACCTCCACCCCCACCTTCAAGAGTTCAAAGCCAGCTCTCTCACTTACTAGTCCTAGACCTGACTTAGGTTACATAACCTCACTGCACTTCACTTTCCGTGGCTGGGCTGTTGTGAAGAACTGATAAATTTAGTGCCTACGTGCTGAATTAGCACAGTACCTGGTATGGTACATAAAAGTCGTGTTCAAAAAATGGTAGGGTAAATCAAAACATGTTTTCCTTCCACAATTCAACAATTTTCCTTAAGAAAGTCAAGAAATGGAAATGTATTATCTGAAAATTTAATGAGAAATATACTTCATCTTTAGTTGCAAAGGACTAAGATTTCACATCTATATCAGATGCTAATCAAATGATAAAAAAAAAAATGGCTGAAATTAACAAAGGTTAAAAGTTCCTCCAGCCCGGCCCCCGGCTCAGTGGTTAAGCGTTGACCTATGAACCAAGAGGTCACAGTTCGATTCCTGGTCAGGGCACATGCCGGGGTTGGGAGCTCGATCCGCACTATGAGGTGTGCAGGAGGCAGCTGATCAATGATTTCCTCTCATCACTGATGTTTCTCTCTCTCTCTCTCTCTCCCTTCCTCTCTGAAATAATATATATGTGTGTGTGTGTGTGTGTGTGTGTGTGTGTGTGTGTGTGTGTGTGTAAAAACAAAACAAAAAACTTCCTCCACAGTTAAATCACTCCATTAATACACACAAATGTTTTGGATAACTATTATCCAAATTCTTTTAATGCCACTGGCATAATTGAAACAGTTTTTCGTTTACTAGGGGAAAGCAGAAATCAATTGGAATTATACATAAAAGCTACAATGTATATATAACTGCAGGAGGGGGCCAAGTCAGTCCTTAGGATGAAAAAAATAACAAACCGAATGGCCTTGAAGAGAACCTAGTTATCTCAGGGCCTTGGTTTTCTTTGAAAAGGAAGCTGTGAAATCGGGGACTTCAGAGGTCCCTTCCAGCACTGATTCTATGACAGCTGTTGCAATTGCAACAAAAACTGTCCATCCATGTGGCCCACTCATTCCACAAAAACAGCACGCAGAGTATCATTTTAAGAGCCAGAGTCAAATTCTTGTTTTGCATTTTAAAGTGCTTCATGACTGCTAAGGTTAAAACTCTTCTCTGTCGAAAACCAGAAAGGTTGAATCATCAGGATAAAACCCATCACCACTGCACACCAGAGTGGATTTTCAACCTAGTAGAAAATGTGAATTGGCAAAGCAAGCAAAACATTAGCTCAAATAGCTGCAGTCCTCCTCTCGGAGTGGTACCAGCGTGGCGGGTTAGTGTTTACTGTTTATGCTACAGGAAGCAATGGGGCTGGAAGCATGGATGTGATACGCCTGGAAACTGGGATCTTCATTTGGCAGGGAGGGAGTCTTCTCCAAGGAAAAATAACACAACTGAAGATGACAAATTCTTAATCAGAATGGTTTTCATAGGATTTTAATATTGGGGGGGGAGGGTGATGCATGGAGGTAAATCACCCACTGTCAATCATGTGTTTACAAATTTTGATTTTTACAGCCACTGGATTTATACACTCTTAGAGCTGTTTATCCACATACACATACAGTGAACGACATTGTCCAAATAACTTTTGAGTAAAGTGGAACTTAGAAAGAAAAATCACTTGAGAAATCAAATCTCATAGAATGGAAATACTTTAACCACAGCATTCACACATCCCAAATGCTTATCTAAACAGAGGCAATGCAATTAAACCGCCTTCACTCAAAATGGTGTCAGAAGGCAACTACCCTATTTACTAGCCACTGATAAGTTATGACAACACTATTTCACAGCCTGTCACTGTACTTCTTTTAACCCCAGGGTGCTAGGATTCAGGATTTCCTCAACACTAGGACTTATCTCAAATGCTTTAGTGCAAAACGTTAAAAAAAAGAAAAAAGGAAAAAAAACTAGGGTTGCAATGCCATATTCAGAAACGAGATAATGACTTGGAAATAAAAAGTGGGAAAGTGATGAACTGCCATTTATCAGTTTTTCTAAGTTTCCGATTTTTTTAATAGAAAAACTTTAAACTTAAAACATAAATCTGGAAGGCCTAGAAATTCTTTGGGAAACCCCAAAAACACAGACAACGTTTAGGTTACATCTAGTAGGTCTTTGTATTGTTCCAATTGTAATGCCCAGTGTTCAGAATCCCCAAAAACCCCCCAGGAAGGAGCCAAGACCCGCTGTAACTGCAAGAGAACCTTTATTCGTGCTAGCACGAGCTCTCATCTCCAGCGCTCACCGGGGACCAAGAGAAATTCTCTCGCCAACACAAAGGCTTTAAGGGGGTCTCAAGCAGTGGGCAGGGAGAGTGTTTATGATTGGTCAGGGGTAGGGTGAGGGGTCCAGTTACACAAAGGCACACTGGGTAGCTTGCTTAAGGTGGACTGAGTCCATCTCTCTACATTCCTATTGGCAGGTTCATGCAATTGTTACATTCTCGCGGTTTTCTAAGAAAAAGGAGTTATATACATAGTTACACAGGGTGGAGGGTACAGTACATTTTGTGCTGTCCTGCTCTGCCCTTTCATTCCCCCCTTGTCTTGGGACACCCGGCTCAATCTTGAGACGGTTTGTATTTTTACTTTGTCTTTTACTTCTGGTTAAGGCCTTTAGTATTACAGTCCCCAACAGTACTGTCCACAGTGAATTCCAGTTCTTCTCCTGCAGGTGTTGAGTTTCCTCCTGGCCTGCGTGGAGCCCAGGCTAGGGATCTCACGGGTGAGGCCGCTGGCTGCCAGGATCTAGGCCGTTTCCTGGTGCAGGAGCTGGGAGTGGTGTAGCCAGGTCTGGACGCCGTCTACTTCAACAGCCGTGGGCGTGCTCAGGATAACAGTGTAGCATCCCTTCCAGGTTGGGGTGAGTCCTTGGGCAGTGAACTTCTTTACCTATACCGAGTCCTTGGGCTGGAAGGGTTGTACAGGAACAAGCTTATGGGTGGCTTTCTGGGTATACTGCACAGCCTGTAAGGACTTGAGTAAGGGAATGGTTATGAATTCCAGCTTTCAGTTTCTTCTTGTCCCTGGAAAGGAAGCGGCAGGGGGAGGTCTATCATATATGATCTCTAAAAGGGGGAAACCCCTACCGGTAGGGGGTACACCTGGCCCATAAGAGGGTGAAGGGTAGGAGATTGGTCCAGTTTTCACCGGTTTCTAGGGTAAATTCAGTTAAATTCTTTTTTTGAGTCTCGCGCATGGCTGTCCTAAGGCTTGAGCTATATTTTGAGATATCTTGGCTACAAAAGGCGGGGCTGTTATCTGATCCTATGACTACTGGCAGCCTGAATCTAGGTATAATCTCCTGGAGTAATCTCTTGACAATTATAGAGGCAGTTTCTGTCCTAGTGGGGTATGCTTCAACCCAACCCGAGAAGGTGTCTATGAGAGCTAGCAGATACTTATACCCTGACGCTAGTGGCTTAATCTCTGTGAAATCCACCTCCCATGCTCTCCTGGGGAATTTCCGTGGGGCCCGAATTCTCAGGGGGACCCTCTTACCTTGCTTAGCATTTACCTGTGCACAGTCATTACTTCTAGTGACTATGCTTTTAATTATTTTATCTAAGAGTACCTGCCTTGTAGAACTTCAGAAGTCTTGGTGACGCCAAGTGGGTAGCCTGGTGTAACTGGGTAACTAACGTCCAACCTATAGCCTCTGAGACCAACAGTCTGTCATCTGGTAGGGTACACCAACCATCCGGTCCTTTAATGGCTTGCTTCTGTTCTGCCAATTCCTCCTCTTGTTTGGTGTAGGAGGGGGTCTGCAGAGGTCCAGGTACGGCAGGGTTACTAAAACTTGTAAAGGCCCCACTGGTTTTTGGGCGGCTTCCTTGGCAGTTTGGTCTGCGGCTCTATTTCCTCTGGCTTCAATTGTCTTCCCTTTCTGATGTCCTTTGCAGTGCACTATTGCAACTGCCCTTGAGAGCCAGATGACCTTTAATGTGGCTAAAATGTTTTCCTTATTTTTAATTTCCTTTTTTTACTGCAGTTGGTAACCCTCTTTTCTGGTGGATGGCACTGTGTTCCTATTGGAGGGCCTGGATTAAGGCCAAAAGCCCGACCTTTTGTGCTATGGTTCCCCTATTTAGGGACTGCGCCCAAATGGTGCGGTTCAGGGTGACTACTGCTGCCCCTGCACATCGGATGCCATCCTGAACATAACTGCTCCCAACTGTGAACAGTACCTTGTCTGGTGATGATAGTGGGGCATCTTTCAGGTCTGGACGAGCCGTTTGTACTGCGTTTGTTACCTCTGTGCAGTCATGAATGGGTTCCTCTGGCTCATCATCTGGAAGCTCTGGAAGCAGGCTGGCAGGGTTGATGGCCAGTGTCTTATGGAACCGGATGCAGGGCTGGTCCAGGAGAAGAGCTTGGCACTGGGTGATCCTGGTGTTTGACATCTATCTCTCCAGGGTACCTCGAAGGAGGGCCTCCACACCATGGGGTATTATTAGGGCTAGTTCCTGGCCCAGAGTTTGCTTATCTGCCTTCTTTACCAGCGATGCTGTGGTGGCTACTGCCCGGAGGCACGCTGGCCACCCTGCTGCCACGGGGTCTAGTCTCTTAGACAGACAGGCTACAGGTCTCTTCCAGGGACCTAGAGTCTGAGTGAGAACCCCTTTGGCAATGCCTCTTACCTCACTCACGTGGAGGTGGAAGGGCTTCGTGAGGTCTGGCAAGGCTAGGGCAGGTGCTGAGATGAGAGCTTTCTTTAGCTCCTCAAAGGCCCATTGTTCTACTTCGGTCTAGTTCAGTGGCTGCGTTCCCCCAGTACTTGAGTCTAGAGGTTTAGCAATCCCTATGAGCCCCGGTATCCATAGGTTGTAGTATCCAACTGCCCCTAATAATTCCCGCTTCATCCCCCGCAATGGATATGATGGCAGTCCAAATAGTTTCTGTAGGAGGTCACATCTACATAGGGGGTACGGGCATTCTGGCATGACCAGAAATGAATGAGTTACTGTGTTCTTTCCGAGGTCCATAGTCCTTTTTGATGTCTAAGGAAAACAGGCAATTTGTCCGGTGGCTTCCTGGACTGCTGTCTTCTTAGAGGTTACGGGTCCCATAGGCCCTGTCAAGACTGAATAGGCTGTTTCAGTGTCCACCAGGAAACTAACAGGTTTGCCCCCCACTTGTAAGGTTACCCTGGAGGCTTAATAGAAAGGAACCCCGGTCCTGTCAGTCCTTTTCTTCTAAGTTAAAGACCCTTGGAGTCTGAGTCTCCCCTTTCTGCTTCTCTAGCTAACCTGCCAGGACATTTTCTCTTCCTGTGCCTCTGCTTCTTACAATAGGCATACTAATTCCTTCCTATTTGCTGCTGGCTTTTTCTTCTTTCTAATATTTCTCTGTTCTTCTTCTTACTAATTATAAACTTTTATAAATTTTATAATTTTAAATTAGTCTCTAAACTTTTTTTATGTCTTTTAAAAATGTATAATCATGCCTCAAATCTTTTATTACTTTAAAATATTTAGAAAAGGCAGAGGGAGAAGGGAGCAGGCTCAGCCGCTTGAATTTCAAACTGTCATATTTTTCTTATAGATAAGAATCTCAGATTCTGATAAGCCTGGAATGGGGAATTTCTAGCTGCCGCCTTTAAGCCCCCTAACAGAACACGGTGAAAAGTGTCCAAGGAGTTGCTGAGGGTTCTTGGGTCTCATTGGGGCGGAGGGAGTCACAAGGGAATTTCCCTCCTCGTTGCTGCCTCTAGCCACTTAAAACAATTCCTGGAGGGGAGGGACACCGGGTGGGCGGAGGCAGGGAGCGCGGCGCGGGTCCCACCGAGGCGTTTTCATCTGGCAGTCCACTCTCTGTTCCCACTGGGAAAAGTGCTTGCCTCCTGCTAACGAAGGTGGTGTGGGGGAACCGGTGACCCCTACACTGTAATCAGACTCCCTGACCTTTCTGAAAAGCCACTCTGCTTGAGTGTGTTTCTATTAAAAATTACTGATTTCAAAATTATAACTTAAGAGTTGCCACACACACACAAGGACCAAGTGGCCTATACAATATTTTCCTTTTCTTTTAAAGGTTTTACAATGTACAATAATCATATCAAACTTAATGGCCAATTGAGACAAACACTTCTGAGACCGTTCCTCCACCACTGATTAAGACTGGGTGGTGGCGGGTGTCAGAAATAAGATTCATTTAGGTTTTGAGCTTGCTGGGCAGACTTGGTGACTTTGCCAGCTCCAGCTTCCTTCTTATAGTTAATTTTAGAATGTGGTCCCTGCTTTAAATCTCTTTGGATTACAATTGTTATAACTTTATATCTTCAAATTAATAAATATAGACAGAAATGTTGTTAGGCAGGCTGATTCCCCCTCTGACAGAGAGAAAACACCCCTGGGAAAAAAGAATCCCAGTGGCCACTCGGGGGGATTGCTACCTGTCAGAGCACTCAGCCTTAAACAAATTAAATGTGTTGTTGTTTTTTCTTCTATATATGAACAAATAATTATAACCAGGCAGACAACAAAATATCAAACAAACATCTGTCCTTATATCATTTTAGTAAATAAGTATTCTTATATTCTTGGGATCTAAGCAGATAACAGGAACACTGCCTCTAAGTCCCCTGATGGGGGCCTCCCTTTCCTATCGTCGCTTTTTCTGGCTTCTGCCATAGGCCAGTGGGCGGGACCAGTGTGTTGAAGGAAAAATCATCCTTCAGTCCGGCTCAGGGAGGGACAGGTTACACATGGAGCGTTGTTTCAGGAGAGGCAAAACCTTGATAAAAGCTCCGTAATTCAATCACACAGTCAAAGGTTAAACTGGAAGGGAAGAACCACTCAATGTCCTCTAAGAGGATTTTAACAAACTGATAACAAACTGACAAAACCTTGACAAATCAAAATTCAATAAATAATATATACATAGAGGGCCCAATTATGACAGAAAATATAAGACAAAAAGACAAAACAAACAGTCCTGATACCAACATGACAAAACACAAAACAAACACCTGTTGAGAGGGAGAGCCTCCAGCCCCTTCCGGGGGGTCCCTCTCTCCTCTCGCAGGAGGGAGAGCCTCCAGCCCCTTCCGGGGGGTCCCTCTCTCCTCCCGCAGGAGAAGATTTCTTGTGAGCTTAAAGCCTGGGTGGCCTCCTGAAAGAAAAGATTTTTAATCCAGTTACAGGTGCTGTTAGAATCAGGATGAGAGAGGAAGGGAAAGTCCAGGTTATGTCCTCTCTGAGGATCCTAATAACTGAAAACAGTAAGTTAAACAAACGGTCAACGGGGTCTATAAAGAGTTAATAGTAACTTCAGCCTTAGTTCCACGTTGGACTATGATGTCACAGGTCTGTAAATCTTTCCGCCCTGTGAAGTTGTTAGCTGGGAGTCTCCGAGCACCAAAAGAGATAAGGAAGCTGTAAATAAAAGTTCCTTTGTTCTTTGAAATGTTATAAATGGATACTTTTAAATCAACCTTAGAACTTTAAAATTCAATTTAATACAGTAAATTCACAAATCAGAGCAAACTGAAACCTTCATTTATACAAACAGAGGAATTTTTATCATCTAAGTGGGCTTATTCCCTCTCTGACGGAGAACAAAGGACTGAGAAAAAGGTGTCTCAGCAGCTGCAGGTCCGCCCTATCTTTAAATAAATTAAACAGCAGAAAGAGATAACAAATATTTTCACATTTATATTTATATACCAAACAGTCCGAGTTTTTGACTCCTACTAGATATTTACCAGAGTTTAAACAGACACCTGATTAATTTGCCTGAGGAAGCTTTATGGCCTTGGGGGTGGGGGGAGATTAAGCTCCCCTTTCCACTCACTTGGAGTGGACTGAGTCTGTCCCATAACATTCGTCAAGAGAGTCCACAAAACAAAACAAAAACAAATCAACACACACAAACAGAGGATCCTTAAGAAAAGCCTTCCAACGCGAGTCCGTTGGAGCAGAACCAGAAGCGTGGACGACGGCCTCACGCCGACCGGTGGGAGCGACCCACCTCGTCCCAGAAACTGAGGGGCATACACATCCCTCCTGAAAGAGGATCGAGACGTCTCCCGATGCCTCTAGCCCGTGGTCCTCCAGCACGTCTGCCTAGACCGCTTCGGGCACTGCCAGAAATTCAGATTTGAGCTCACACAAGGGACAAAAGACAGACACCTACCGTGGCCAGTCAGGTTCTCCGGGTTTGGGGGTCCCTCGGAGGGCTTGGGGATCCCGGACGCGCCCCCAAATGTAATGCCCAGTGTTCAGAATCCCCAAAAACCCCCCAGGAAGGAGCCAAGACCCGCTGTAACTGCAAGAGAACCTTTATTCGTGCTAGCACGAGCTCTCATCTCCAGCGCTCACCGGGGACCAAGAGAGATTCTCTCGCCAACACAAAGGCTTTAAGGGGGTCTCAAGCAGTGGGCAGGGAGAGTGTTTATGATTGGTCAGGGGTAGGGTGAGGGGTCCAGTTACACAAAGGCACACTGGGTAGCTTGCTTAAGGTGGACTGAGTCCATCTCTCTACATTCCTATTGGCAGGTTCATGCAATTGTTACATTCTCGCGGTTTTCTAAGAAAAAGGAGTTATATACATAGTTACACAGGGTGGAGGGTACAGTACATTTTGTGCTGTCCTGCTCTGCCCTTTCACCAATATAATAATAAAAAGTATGACTTTATGATCAATAGTGCTTATAGTTACTAACCAGATAAATTTGGCAAAAGATACCTATTATTCCCTCTCACAATGAAAGTGAATTTTGAAGAAAATTATTCTCTAGATATCATACCTATGTAAACACTATCAGTATTATTGTTTAGTATAAAATATGGTAAGCGAATGTCCTTACTTTAGTCATTGAACTATTTGTCTGTCTTCCCCTATAGGACTGGAAAAAGATGCTACAGAAGAAAAATAATTGTTTCTGCCAAACAGTTCAAAAAGTCTGAGTGTTCCTGCTACCCAACTGCACTGCCCCCCACCCTGCAGACGAATACTTCGGTCACTTACTTGTCGTCAGACACCGACTTCAGCAGATCACAGCACAGCATCTGTAACAGCCACGGGCACCGGGCACCACACTGTCAATTCAGACACAGCGTGGATTATCCACGAAAAGCTTGGGATTCCTTCAATACATTCTCTCTGGAAACTTCCCTGCAAGCATCCCTGACATATAATCAGGGAAGGAAAGCATTCAGGTTTCCTAAATCTTGTCATATTCATAGCAGTATCATTGTTTACACAGGGGAATGTCTTTCCAGGTGACTTTAAGAATCCTAGAGTTCGGGATTAAGTAAGACAGACTTCTCTGGATGGAGATCACAATAAATATTTCAGAGTCTAAGTAAAGACTGGGCTTAGTCAGGCCCCAAGAAATACCTCCCACTTACAGGTATCCATCCACTGCACCAGGTAATACTTATATGGATTATTTTGTTTAGTGAAATCAATCCTTTGGCTAAGTTTTAAAACCAATCCCCCCTTTATAAACAAGGAGGCAGGTTAGGTAAGTCACAAATCCATGATCTCACTGCTGGATAAGGGCAGAGTTGGGATTTAAAACCAATCAGTTTGTTTATGAAGTTCATAACATCATATTCCTACCCTACTCCTTGGGCAAACTGGTTTCTGGCCAACTGGGTAAAAGGACAGGCCTAAGAAGTTCCATCATCTCAGTGAGGAAGGAAACAGCCCTATTAAAAAGAAAACACAAGAAACCACAGCAGTTGCATTTTTTAAATATCTGCTGAAAAGGTGCACACCAGGCCTCGGGGTAGGTACGAGGGACATGTGACATATGGCCTGGCTCCAGCCCTTCCTAAGCTCAGCCGCAGGGCCCACTGCGATCACCGTGAAGGCGCCAAGTCCTGGGGGAAGGCATTTCATGTGAATAAGGAAGAAGACACGTGCTTCGTTTTGGTTTGGAAGTATTTTTCATCCTAACACTGAACAAGTGACTTTTGGATTCTGCTCACTTCTGACTAGGATGTCACCGATCCATTCTAAAACATAATCAAGAAACGGTGGCGCTGAAAATCCACGCGGCAATAAAGAAGCAAGTCACAAGTAACACAAGATCGACTTCTCACTTACGAGCCTGGGATGCAGTGCAGTTTCCTTCCCCATTTTCTTGTGAACATTAAACCAGAATGGAGAACCAGACTCACCTCGCTCACACAGGTGCCTAACAGGTAATGTGGGTAAAATGTTCTAAAGTTCGGATGAGCACTGCAATCTCAGAACCAGGCAGCGAGTCAAGGGCTCCAACCAGGCTTTATAGATGCCAACTCCCCAGTACACAGCCCAGGGAAAACGCACGAAGTCCAGGAGCGGTTAGAGGCAGAGCGAGGAAGGCCAGCTCTGCTGGTGAACAGCCACATGACCTTGGACCTCAGTACTTCCGGAAAAAATGGGAATAATGCAATCTACCACAGAGTTATGAGGTTCAGTTCTGATCAAGGACTCTGAAGAGTTCCTGGAAATTACTTGAAAAGTTGCTGTTGATCACTTTCTTTCTCCACCAGGCCCCATTATTTCTACTCCTTCAGTCTGTCTACCTTACTATTTCTTGGTGAAAACATGACTAGACTACAACTGTCCAAGAGCTATCTGTTCCTTGAAAAAGTCCTCTGTGCTAAAAGGCACCAATATTATTATACTAGAGGCCCGGTGCACAAAATTCGTGCAGGGGAGGGGCCTGGCCTGTACCCTCTCCAATCTGGGACCCCTGCGGGATGGGGCCTAAACTGGCAGTCAGACATCCCTCTTGCAATCTGGGACTGCTGGCTCCTAACCGCTCGCCTGCTTGATGGCCTGATCACCCCCTAACTGGTCCCCTGCTGGCCTGGTTGCCCCATAACTTCCCTCCCCTACCCCCCGCTGGCCTGTTTGCCCCCTAACTGCCCCTCTGCCAGCCTGGTGGCCCCCTAACTGCTCCCCTGCTGGCCTGGTCGTCCCCTAACTGGCCCCCTGCCAACCTGATCGTCCCCTAACTGCCCCCCTGCTGGCCTGGTCACCCCCTAACTGGCCCCTGCCAGCCTGGTCGCCCCCTAACTGCCTCTGCCTGCCGGCCTGATTGTCCCCTAACTGCCCCCCTGCCGGCCTGGTTGCCCCCTAACTGCCACTGCCTGCCAGCCTGATTGTCCCCTAACTGCCCCCCTGCCGGCCTGGTTGCCCCCTAACTGCCCCCTCTGGCCTGCCTGATTGCCCCTAACTGCCTCTGCTTGCTGGCCTGATCGCCCCTTAACTGGTCCCCTGCCTGCTGGCCTGATCGCCCCCTAACTGATCCCCTGCCAGCCTGGTCGCCCCCTAACTGCCTCTGCCTGCTGGCCTGATTGCCCCCTAACTGGTCCCCTGCCTGCCTGATTGCCCCTTAACTGCCCCCCTGCTGGCATGGTTGCCCCCTAAGTGCCCCCCTGCTGGCCTGGTTGCCCCCTAACTGTCTGGAAGGAAGTTGGACATCCAGAAGATGTCCGGTCAACCTGGTTTAATTAGCATATTACCCTTTTATTAGTATAGATTCTCTACTAGAGGCCCGGTGCACGAATTCATGCATGGGTGGGATCCCTCAGCCTGGCCAGAGATCGGGACCGATCAGGGCTGGCTGGCTGAGGGGAGGGACTGCAGGAGGTTGGCCAGCCGTGGGAGTTGGCTGTGGGAGCGCACTGACCACCAGGGGCAGCTTCTGCATTAAGCATCTGCCCCCTGGTAGTCAGTATGCATCATAGTGACCAGTCAACTGGTTCAGTCTACTGGTTGTAACGGTCACTTAGGCTTTCATATATATAGATAGTAATAAAACAAAAACTGGGGGAAATGTGGGCTTCAAAGACTTTTCTTATCCCTGATAGACAAAATGCCTTATACAAAACTGATATGAGCAGATCCTGATTACATTCCTTTAAGGAGACATCTCTAAAGCAGTCGGCATTTCTGCATAAATTTCTGTCTCTTTAAGGTAATTAAATGTCTCTAGCAAGGAAAGTACAGACTCAGACATTCACTGCTTTAAAAAAACACTTTTAAGGCCATCAGTCCAGGCCCTTTTATATGTAAAAAGATAAATAATAAGAAAACAAAATGTAAATTATTTTTAACCACAAAAATTTCATTAATGTAATTAATCTTGGGAAGTAGCAATTATACAAAACAGCCAAATATAGCTTTAAGAATTTTTAAGTAAACTTTTTACAAAAGTCTTGTTTGTTTTTGTACTAAGCAGAACTGAGACTATACAATGAAAAGCAAATACACTAACAATATAACTCACTATTGCAATTCAGAGATGAAATTCTAATCATTTCATTTATAATTTTCTGCAAAGGTTTATCTATCATTCTGTAAAAATGAAAATGTTATTTATTTATTTATTTATTATTTATTTATTTGGCTGTGGAACCTTATCTATTGACTTTATGTTAATCCTCACCCGAGGATATTTTTCCATTGATTATTAGAGAGTGGAAGGGAGGGGGAAGAGACAGAAAGAAACATCAATGTGAGAGACACATCGGTTGGCTGCCTTCTGCATGTGCCCAACCCGGGCCAAGGCTGGCGCCTGCAACAGAAGTAGTACATGTCCTTGCCCAGAAGTGAACCTGGGACCCTTGAGTCTTCTGGCTGATGCTCTATCCACTGAGCCAAACCAGCTAGGGCAAAATGTTTCCCTTTTAAAGAAGAATGTCAGCACTGGTAAATTCTCCCTGTGAGTCAAATACTAGGTTCTTTGACAATGCACTAAATAATGCCAGTGTCAGAGCTGTAATAGTTGCCGGCATCTAATTTAGCAATCCTACTTCTTTATATAATCTAGGTTAAAAACACACACCTCTGTAAGAATTAAAATGTAAGAATTAAAATGTTTTAAACAAGTCACTCCTTAATAATGATAGCATACCTCATTTCATTCTGATAATGCCTCAGATTTCGCTAAGTCAAAATTTCTTTCCATTGTCCAACAATTCTTATGAATAATCTGAGGACACCTCTTAGTAAAGATGTCACATTTACTACTGAGTAGAATGTGTTCACCAATGCCACTAACCCCAAATCATAGGAACACAAGGCGTAAGGTGAATTCACAGATACTAGATGAGTTAATGAGTGTAATTGCCACCCAAATCTAAGTACGCAGAATGCATTAAACCTTAAGTTTAAGGATCATTGGCTTTGCTTAATGATTTTTCATGGCAAGATCTTAGACGTTACCACTTCTCCCCATGTCCACAATACCCCTCCTCAACAACCCGGGGCTCCTTGTTTTCAGTTCCCAGGCTACAGATCACTGAAGAGAACCCTAGAGAGTGAACCCACTACCAACTTCTAAGATCAAAACCCAACCGTGACCTGAAGATCCCTTTGATAACCCATAGCTTATTCACAAATCATTTGGCAAGTCTCATTCAGACATTATTCCCCTCCTCTAAAGATGAACTTAATCTGCCTCACACTTAGATCAAGATACCCCCTCCTCACACACACCCCCTCCCCACCGCCAAGAAGCCATGAGTTGAGGTCCTTTAACCTTTCCTTCCATTTTTACCTTCAAGTTTTCTCATTCCCAAGGTTAATACCTCCAAGCTTGGCCTCAACCCCAGTCTCTCCTTAAGACACTGGCGGAAGTTTTGCCTAAATGTAAAGTAGTTTCTTTCTTTAAAAAAGTATCCCTCTTCTTGATGTGTCTTAACCACACAATTTCTTGTAAAAAGTAGCCTTTGCAAGCCTTTTCCACTTCAAAACCCCTTGTACTTAGCTGTGCCTACAGAGGCCAGGTAGGTGGGATAAATGTATGCAAGGGGATCTGGCAAACTGAAGAACATGTGCCTACGTACAGGGGACAGCCATAACCCCAATGCCGTTAGGCCTGTCCTTACCTGGTCTATGGAAAATTTGAAAACTATGTGATATCTCTCCATTTCTAATCAGTGGCTCTGATTTAACACATCCCACGAGGCTCCATAAAACAGATGGTCAGGCTACATCTGGTTCTTTTGGCTACCTGTTTGCAGCCTCTACCTTGAACCTACATAAGCTGGCTAAAGAACCAACTACCAACTCTAACTGCCTTCTAGATTCACAACGCTCAACCATCCTATCTCCCTGCAACATGAAACTGCACTATCTAAATTGTTTTCTTTCTTGGATTCACAACGCTCAACCATCCTATCTCCCTGCAACATGAAACTGCACTATCTAAATTGTTTTCTTTCTTGGTCTCCCCCTCACCTATTCCATCCATTCCCTTATTAAAGGTTTTATACTTATAATCTCTGCCATTTTTTTCTAGGTGGCAACTAGGATCTCAATAAATGATCTGAAGCTTAGATTCAGTTGGCACACCAAGCCATTCATTCAAGTATATACCCTAAACCTGGCAATTTTTCTTAAAATTAAACATGTACTTATCACACAACCTAGCATTCCTAAGTATTTACCCAAGAGCAATATGAACCTATATTCACACAAAGGCCAGTATACAAATTACTTATTAATAATAGCCAAAGGCTAGAAATGTCCACCTTTCTAGAAACTGGTAATTACAGAAACAAATATGGAGCACACATACACATCAGGAACTATAACCTATATATATAAAAGCCAAGTGACCGGAACAACGGAATGACTGAACTACTGGTCGCTATGATGTACACTGTGGTGGCTAACCAGCCCAATTAGGGCCCCGATTGGCCCCCACAACCTTCCACGGCCCCTCCCCCCAGTTGGCCTGGCCCCCACCCTGATAGGAGGTAGGGCCAGCCAGCCAACTGCCCGCAGGCCCTCCCCCAGGCTGGCCCCACCCCCAATTGGCCCCCACATCCCAATCAGGGGCGTGGCTGGCCAGCCAACCTCCTTCGTTCCCTTCCCCCCTGCCAGGCTGGCCCCAATAGGCCCCCATCAGGGCGGGCAGCAGGACCCCATGCGTGCACGAATTCGTGCACTGGGCCTCTAATTCAGCAATAAAAAGGAATGTACTGATGTATCAATATGGATGACTCTTAAAAGCATTATTCCCAAGAAACCAGACACAAAACACTATACAGAGTATGATTCCATTTATGACCTGGGGAAAAACGAAAAGGACAGAAACTTTAGTGGTTGCCAAGCACTTGGAGACAGGGAGAAATCCTTTGGGGTGATGAAAATGTTATATATGGATTATAATGATTATACAACTGTACAGACAGTCCTTGGGTTACGTCAGACTCGACATACATTGTTTTGTGGTTACATTGCCATCTCCATTTATAAAAAAAAAAAGTTCCGTCATTTCGATGTATGTACATATGTGCTTTGTTTTTTTTTTAAATTTAGTAGAGGCCCGGTGCATGAAAATTCATGCACTGGAGGGGGGATCCCTCAGCCTGGCCTGCCCCCTCACAGTCCAGGAGCCCTCGGGGCGGGAGGCGACCTGGCGATCAGGGGAAGGCGATACCCCATCACACCTCTGGTGCTGCCACTGCCGGCAGCACAAGCCTTGGCTGGCTCTGGTTACCTGAGCCTTGGGTGGCCCTGGGTGGCTGGGCAGCCGCCATCCAAGGCTTGCCTGCGCCTTGGGCCAGCCCTGGGTGGCTGGGGGGCTGAGGGGACTGGGGAAGTCCGAAGGCAGGTGGGTGGAGTGGCCGGCTGCCCCAGCAGGGATGAGGGGACTGGGCGCCATCTTGTGGCTGTGGGCACCGCCATCTTTGAGGGTGTGACAATTAGCATATTCCCTACTTATTGGCTGTGGGCGCTGCCGTCTTTGCAATGGTGTGAGGGTCAATTAGCATATTTCATCTTTATTAGACACTAGAGGCCTGGTGCCCTCAGACCAGCCTGAACCCTTGGGGGATGTCCAACTGCTGGTTTCCCAGGGATCGGGCCGAAACCGGCAGTTGGACATCCCTCTCACAATCCAGTACCACTGGCTCCTAACTGCTCACCTGCCAGATCACCCCTAACTGTCCCCCCTTCCCCCCCCCCCCCCCCCCGCCGGCCTGGTCGCCCCAACTGCCCCCCTGCTGGCCTAGTTGCCCCATGCAGCCTGTTCAGTCTTTGGTTGTCCCTCACCAACCCCCCTGCCGGCCTGGTCACCCCAAGCAGCCTGCTGTTCGGTTGTTACTGTGAGGGCGTCATGACCAATTTGCATATTACCCCTTTTATTAGCATAGATGATTTATCACAAGGTCAGGAATTGTTCTTTTAAATTTTTTTTTACTGTTTCACTTCATTACTGCTGTGTATGTGCACCATGTGACATAGGTGCTTATATAGGTGGGTTCCAACTTATGGTGAAAATCATGTTACGTCATGTCATAGGAACAGATCTCTGAGGTAACCCGAGGACCTACTGTATACATTTGTCTGTAGAGCTAAAAAATGATACTTTATACTGTATGTGTACTAAAAGCTCAACTTTAAAAACTGCCCATGGCCTGAAATGCTGTTAATCATCTAAGAAATCCTTAGTGCTGTTGAAATTAATGTTTTGAAGTCCGGTTAAACCTCCTTCACAAAAATTTTCCGATTACTTAATGCAGAAGTTATAAACAGCTGCCCAGAATCCAGCATTAAGAGTTTGAGAAACAAAAAATAGAGGAACGCTGTAATTTCTAACAAGATTTTATATATAAATTTGGATTTCCAGCTTTGTTTGAAATACTATCAGGAATTCTGACATGACAATTGGCTAGAACCAGGGATGTAAGCTTATCTGAGTCCAATGGCTCACACTTGACTGTTTAATTTGCTTATTTATATCACTTTCCTCAATATTTGCCTAATCTTAACCCACCTTTCCTTTCTGATTACTATAGCTCTTTAATCTTTTCACTAACACATTAACTATACCTTTCTTTACAATACAGGTCTTTGCACATTTTTTAAAGCTACAACTAGCCCATAATTTGAGCTATCCTTCTATTTTTATAGTTTCACACAATGCCTTCCAGAGTTAGTGCTTAATGAAATGAACAATGATCGGTATCACTGAGCAGTTTATACCGAAATTCTATAAAGGAATACTACAAGCAAAAACAAAACTGGAGTCAGGGGGATAGGTTTGAAAACATCAAAAGCAAAACCAACATACATAAATGTGGTTTTCCCATGTTTATGATTTGAGTTCTCAATCAGATTCCATTTATTAGTCTACTATTAATTATAAATGAAGACTACAAAAATAGCATCTTTTCAAACAGTAAAATATGCCCATATAGTAATTAAAGAAAACAACCTTGCTAAATAACTTGACCACTTGTGCAATGGTTATCTCCAAGGTCATTTACCCACAGGTATGGTAGCAGGCCACTACTAAAAATTCTGAACACTATCTCCTCCCACACTTTCTCTAACATTAGAAGAAACTATAAAATTTAAATAGATGTTTAATGAAGTATATACCAAATCTGTTAACTTTATTTTAAAATTCAATATTGATAAAAACTGAATTTGAAAACAATGCATGTTTCTCATTATAAACTATGCATAATTAAGATATTCCTATCCTAATTTTAGAAGCAATTTTAAAAATGTCTTTGATATTTTAAAGGTTATTGGATGAACTCTATGGATACATTTAAATGTGTGAAGTCTTGCCCTAACTGGTTTGGCTCAGTGGTTAGAGTGTCGGCCTGAAGACTGAAGGGTCCCAGGTTCAATTCCGGTCAAAGGCATGTACCTTGATTGCGGGCACATCCCCAGTAGGGCGTGTGGAGGAGGCAGCTGATCGATGTTTCTCTCTCATTGATGTTTCTAGCTCTCTATCCCTCTCCCTTCCTCTCTGTAAAAAATCAATAAAATATATTTAAAAAAAAATAAATGTGTGAAGTCTCCAAAGATTACCATGGTCCAAGGGTCTTTTCTCAGCCCTGAGCCACATCCAAAACTATCATGTAATAATTAGATGCCTTAAATTTATAGTAAGATTAATATAAGCTGAAAGCGTGCTGTACTTGCTGGAAAGGTTAATATAAATCATATTATGTTATCAAACTTCATCATAATGTTAGCCATGTTGCATTAACAGAAATGATGGCATGTCTGGTCCCCCCGGAATTTTAAGTTCCACTCCACGCTGCCCATTTTAGACCACAGTGCTGAATGCCTGGCAGAGGTTGTTTAGGATATCCAGAAACCATGTCAAAGAGGAGGAGGCTGAGGGGAAAACAGGTGATTCAGCCTAAGAATAAAGGAAGGTGACAATTAAATGGCATTCTGAAACAGTCTTACTTTACGAACTGCTCTGGAAGGAAGAATTAGGAACAGAGATTTTTAGCTCAGCATTTCTAAAGCTGTCTTCCAAAGTAACTGACTTCTTTAAAGTATCTGAGCAGAGGGATGGCCATTAAAAGTTATTCAGAAGAAAATCCCAAGTGTTTATAGGTACTGCTTCAGAAAATCTTCAAAAACAATTTTCTACACATTATAGAAAAAATTTTTAATTTTCTTGTTGTGACCACCTAGGTGAACATGGGAAATTGTAACCATTTTAGTCATCAGTTGCCAAATCTATAAAAGGGGTTGAAGAACACGAGCTTTAAAGCCATAGCTTTGCCAATAACATCAATGATTAAGAAATTTGCTAAAAATGTTGTTAACAAAATATTAAATTACCAGTTTTATATGATGTGGCCAGCCTTGCAAAACTGGAAACAGTGAGTAGGCAACATATAAATTTGGCAAGAGCTGCCTTTTTGTGAAAAAGATGGACCAAGTACTTTCTTAACCTAATTCTAAAAAACTCTAGCAGATAACGTCGCCAATACTTAATGTAGGATAAAATGTTAACCAATTTAAAAGTAATCTAAAATATTATATCAGCATGTAAATTGTTCCACAGGAACAAAAATCAGATACTTACAGAAGCACATTAACTCCTTTAAGCCACTAGGCATCATTTAATAACAACTACCTACATTCCAAAGTATGTCAGTAGCCTGAAATAATCTTTAATTTGCCCAATTAACTCCCTCAAATCACATACTAGATTTATGCTTCAAAGTATATTTAAATCCCAACTATACACACATTTATAAATTTCCTTTAACATTTAAATATTTTTTAAAGGGGGAGAGGTTGAAGAAGGGTGTCCAGGCATTAATGAGTACAGTATTTATAGTCTTTAAGCGAAAGGAAGTAATTACAGACCCTTTGATGGGTCACCCAAACACATTTTATTTATGGTTTAGAAAGAGTTTGTAACTTGTCTACTGCCTGTTACAGGAATGGAAAGTCAAATGCACATTTTACACACTATACTAATTACTTTTGTACATCACATAAAACACCCAATACTGAAACCAAGACCAAGATCTACCATATAGTATCATTCCCTACTATCTATTAATACAAATAAACAATTTTTTCCATAGTATAGTACTTGGATTGTTTCTCTAACAAAAAGATTTGCTAAAAATGTGGTTAACAAAAATAATAAATTATCAAACTTATGAAATGCGCTTTAAGATAAGAGAAAGCTCTCCTTTTTGGATCCAATTTTGAATAAAAACCATATACTTTATCCCATTAGATCAGATCCTAATCAATTAATAAAGTGCAAAACTGTGTGTTTAAGACTATTGCTTTAAAGACTACTTTATCTAAAGAGTAGTCTTTGTGGGAAGATGCTAAATATGTAATCAGAGTGTACTTACACTTTTTAAACAAGCCCACACTTGGGAAGAAAAGAAGCCAGACTTAAAGAGATTAGAACAAAGGTATCAAAGTACTTCGGCCAAAATTAGTATAAATAGACTTTATTGAAGTCAGTGCCTCTGTACTGAGACAGAAGATTGTGTCTACATAAGCACAAGTTGTAACATTTCACAACTTCTAAAAAGGAATGTCAACAATTACAACGATCATGCATACCATGGTCGATAATCACATTTTAGAAGCATTTTCAACCATTTCTAAAGAAATGCTTATAACATTGTTATATATAGAACTACTTTCAATAAACTGCAAAACATTGATCGACTTTTCCAGTATGAGCTACAGTGTCAACACAAAAGGGAGGCATAAATGTTTAATTTATGAAATCAGAATGGAATATTTACTGTAAAGAAAAATTAAAAAGCTTTCAAATAAAGGCCATTATTGAACCAACATGAAGAGCACAACTTGAACTTTTCAGTTCATTCATCTTTTAAAGCTGTCCTCTGAATAACTTCAGTTCTAAGCATTGAATTCAGTACTGTGAATATTCCTTCGATTGAAGTTTGGCAATGATGCGGTCCAATTGTCTCTTTGCTTCACACTGTGGGAAATTGCTCATGTCATAATATTGAGGGGCAATTTTCACCAACCTGTCCAGAGGAGGGAAAAAAATTACCAAATTAACATTTAATTAAAGTTCTGGAGTGCTAATAAGATAGGCATTGCCCATGAATAAACTGATTGGTATAGGAAAAGGCAAATCTACAAATCCAAATCAATGTTAAAATTATAAATTGCCTAAATCCTTATAAACACTTCTTTTAGCAATGTGTAATTCTATCAAGCTCTAAGTTTTCTAATGTTGGACTTTCCATAAACTTAAAAATAAAATCAAGATAAATAAAAAAAACCCCACCCTTTCTTTACATTAAAGCTATTAACATAAAGGCATTCATTTATTCACTCTAGAACACTATTTTAACCAATCTCTCTGAGGTTATAGTAATACAGGTCCTATAAAGGAAACATCTTGGTATTCAAATGATTGGATCTTTTCATTTTCAGTTTTAATAACTATAAATATAAGTAGATACCCCAAAGAATAGTTGACTGAAATCTTTTTAATGTTTAGCCATATAATTTTTTCTCAACAAAGTATGTAAGATAAAATGGTAATGTCCTATACAATTTAAGTGTCAAAAGTCATAAATCACTGTATGAAAGAAGACTCACACAATATGTAGCAAAATGACATCAACTAAGTAAGTGCTTTCAGTCCTACCATTCTTGGCTGATGTTTGCCATCATAAATTATTGAATGGATTCCTGGAGGGGGAAAAAAAAGCCCCAAAACACCCACTCAAAAAGGGTGGGGGACAGGGAGGTGCTAATTTTGCTTAAAATAACACAGTTTGATTACATTTTGTAAAATCAAGTATGCTAAGATACAAATACAGGCATAATTTTTATGCTTGCTTATTTAGCTCCCAAAGCACCAACATATAAATAAATAGTTGAGAGCCAATTACAATGGGACAGATAAAATACAAAGACTGACTGACTTCTGGAACCAGGTAATTTGAATTAATCACAATAGCAGGAGAATGGCTCCAAAAACACTCTTGATGCTAGTCAACTATAGCTTTTTATATTTGGTTCTAAATCCTGCCCTTATGTGTACCAATAATCCCCCTGTCATTTCAGCAAAGCAAATTTTAAGAGATCAACCATACTATGAGGTCAATGCCACTAACTACACACTGAAGTATATAGAATACGAAGTTCCTTTAAGAGGGAAAGGAAAGCCCAGCTGGCTTGGTTCAATGGTTGAGCGTAGACCTATGAACCAGAAGGTCAAGGTTCGATTTCAGGTCAGGGCAAATGCCCGGGTTGTGGGCTTGATCCTCAGTGAGGAGTGCAGGAGGCAGCCAATTGATGATTCTCTCTCATCATTGATGTTCCTAACTCTCCCTCTCCTCTCCTTTCTGAAATATATATATATTTTAAAGAGAGAAAGGAAGAACGTCTCTCCTATAATAAAGCCAGATTCCATGTGAAGCAAAATGCTAATGAACAAAAGATGTTGCTTACCATTCTGGCTTGATATCTGTACACGTCCGAATATAATTCTTTGTTGTAAGAACAAACTCATTATAAAGCACCCATTCAGGCTTGTGGTCAAGAACAGTAGAGGGATGCAACTGAACCACCTGGTTATCTTTCACAGTTAAGTAATGCCCTGTTCGTTCTAAATGTGCCACCTGAAACGAAAACACAGTAAATTAATACAATGCTTCTGATGTGCTGGTTACAAAACTGAAGTGGTGTAAAGGCCTCACTTTTTGCTTTTTATTCCATGGCCAGCCTTATTTATCACTGCCTGATAAAAGCAGGGATGAGCTAAGTACTGCAGGTCAAATGCAAATGACTGCCTGTATTTTTAAGGCTTGTCAACCAAGAATGGTTAAAAAATCCACCAACATTTGGTACTGCGGAAAGATCATAAAGTTTAAATTTCAGTGTCCATAAGTAATGTTTTGTTGGACCACAGGCATGCCCATTTGTCCATAGTTGCTTTCGCACTAGAAGAGCAGGCACAGCTGAGTAGTTTCAACAGGGACCAATGGGCCAGAGAACCTGACACATATAGTATCCAGTCCTTTTCCCTGCAGTAGACTATTTGAGTGGGTTCTTTAGCACCAGGTGACAACTATGGAGTAGATTAGCAATTACTAGAAGATTTACATTTAAAATCCTATATAATAAAAACCCTAATATGCAAATCAACCCAACGGCAGAATGACCAGTTGCTATGATGTGCACTGACCACCAGGGGGGCAGACGCTCAACCCAGGAGCTGCCTCCTGGTGGTCAGTGTGCTCCTACAGGGGAGTGCCCCTCAGCCAGAAGTGGGCTCATGGCTGGCCTCTGTGGCATCCTCTGAGAAGGCATGGCCGGGCTGAGGAGCGCCCCCCCCCCCCCCGCAAGTGCACAAATGTAGTGCACCGGGCCCCTAGTAGAAAAATAAAGAGTAAAAATGGAGAAGCAAAAAGTACCTCAAAGACATTAAGACTGGAGAAAAAGGTAGAGCTGAGCCACCAAGGCTAGGAGCGAGATGCCAGTGGTCCTGGGTCCCTATGGATAGTTGCAAAGAAGCTGCTTCTACTGCCTGATGACCAGCTTTGTGATGGGCTATGCCATGGGCATGGCGGCTGGGGCACCTTTTCCTGTCTCAAAATTGGAATGCTGGGTTGGGAGTCAATGGGTGGGACTGGGAAACCATGATGCAGAGTAGTGGCACCTTTGGCACATTCATGGTTATGGAGATGGGCATCCAATGCCAATCAGGGAAATGGGTGCCTACATACACCCCAACCCATCAGTCCCAGGCCATATCTTACCTAATAATAGACAAACATGTAAATGGACCATACCTCCGCTAAGCCCACAGCCAATCAGAGTGAGTATGCAAATTAGAAGGCCAAAGATGGCAGCTGCCCAGCTGCTCCAGGCGCGGAGTGGCCAGGTGGGGTAGGGCATCTGCTATGAGAGGGAGGGCGGGGGGCGAAGGGATCTACAGGAGCGGAGTGCCGCAACGAAGACAAGACCGCAGACTCCAGAGTCTGCAGCAAAGACGAAGACGGCAGACTCCGGCCTGAGTCTGCAGCGAAGACAACCGGCCGGAGTCTGGAGCGAAGACGAAAATGGCAGACTCCGGCCTGAGTCTGCGGCAAAGATGAAGAAGGCAGACTCTGGCCGGCGTGAAGGCCTGGGTCCCGGATGCCGGAGGAAAACCAGTGCTGGAAGCCAAGGGAAGGAAGGCCTATTGCACGAATCTCTTCGTGCAATGGGCCTCTAGTACTATAATATAACAACTTTGAGTCATCAGAAAAACAAAGGGCGAAAAAGAGAAGATGCATGTGGGATTTACCTATATTTCTTCTGTCTATAATCAAACACATTGATTGATGATTTTCATCTAATATTTAACAAATGCTAAAGCAGATAACTACTATGCCCCTTCTAATTCTAGAACTCTAATAAGAGTGTGTATAAATAAAAATAACAAGGTTACTGTGATGCATACCCTTTTTCTAAGAAATTAATGCTTGAATATGGCTTTGTCCATATTCTTTTAATTATTAAAAGCAAATTTAAGAACATGTAAAAAAGATACTAGTATATACTAGTAGTATATATTATGCAGTTAAAAGTCTGGAGAATTTTAAAAATAAACTCTTCTATTCAACTAACTCTGATAAGCCTAAGATCTTAAAATAAGACTAGAGGCCCAGTGCACAAAACTTGTGCATGGGTAGGGTCCCTAGGTCTGGCTGGCAATCAGGGCCGATCTGTGGGGCAACTGGCGGGGCGCTTGGGGGACCCCCGCTGGCACCTGCCTTGGCTGGCCTGGGGCCTGCAGGCAGCTCCTGTGTTGAGCATCTGTGTCCTGGTGGTCAGTGCGCATCATAGCGACTGGTCGTTCCACCAGTCGATTTGCATATTAGGTTTTTATTATATAGGATGCTGGTATAAACATTCTTCCAGTTACTTTGAATTCAAATACAGACAAGGCACCAATATGCTTTTATTTGAACTCAGTGCATTTTAAGTCCATTTTATTTATTGAGCTCATATGGCCTTAAGATCAGCCACAACATCCTGCTAAACAGACACAGCAGGAGAGAACGAACAAATAAGAAGAAGACAGAAGAGATTAAAATCAATCCCATTCCAAGTAATAAACTGATTTGTGTTCACTTTTATCACCAGAAAATTTGAGTTTTTTAAAACATAATTTTAAATTCCTTAAAATAAATGTTCACTAAATTTGCCTGAAAAGTTTCACTTCAGTTCTTATAGTTTCCAATATAGTACACTTAAAACTAAGGGAAACATTTTAAAGTTATTTCATCTTTATTACTTAGCTCAAAAGACATTTTTGGCTTTTGTAACACCCAAATGTCTTATACCAATGATCTATACTGTTTGAGTATTTGAACTTTGGAGTGATCAGTTTCTACATAAAGAAGAAAGTGAACTATACTTCTGGACCAACCCAGACAGCTACTTCCTTTTGGTACCGTTAAAATGATATGCCTCCAATGGTGATCTAGATTCAGGAAATTTTAATACATTTATCAAAGTCATGGGTTGAAATTTATATTGAATAAATAGTTAATACCACCTGAAAACAGCCAACATATCCATTTGGTATAAAAAACACTCCATTAATAAAGAATTCTAAAAATGATTTCTACCTAACTGAATTGGTAATTTGCCATTTAGAGAATTTGTTATTCATTAGACACATAAAATATCTTAGTATATTAGTTCATTTGAGACTCTAGGCATAACATTTAAGATCAATATTCATAGGCTTTCTTAAACTGACTTGTGTTTAAGTAGATTCAAAGGGCTGTTATAGGAAACAAGCAATATGTAAATATTTATATTGTATTCCTGTATTTTCCACATACCTGCATAAAATAACCAGTAACCAAAGCTTTTCTTATATTAATATAATAATCCCTGCTTGTAAAGTCAGTACTTCGACGAGGCAAATTAAATCTGTCCATAATTCGAGATAGCTGCTGGCGAACATTGTCTGCTGACATCAGGGACCTGTAGTTAATGAAGTTGTCATAACACCACTGAACCGATTCATGATCTACAAAGTTGAAGAGAAAGGGGGTGGAAAAGAAGGGACATGAATCATCCAAACAGGTGTATCATCTAATTAAACAGGAAAGTTGTTATAAAGAGTAAGCTAAGTAACCCAGAAAGGGGATTTACCCAAATCATCTTTATAAATGAATCACAATGTTATCACTTTACTAAAAACCCTTAGTGAGGGTCAAAACCAGAAATAAACGGCTTTAGGTGATTAGATGACAAAACAATGTTTTTAATAAACCTTTTTTAAAGAATTGAGTTATTGTTTCCCATTCATGGTCTAAGAGGGGGTAAGTAGAAGGAATTTGGTAAAATTCCATGTCTTTCTTTTTAAAAAAATACGTTTTTACTGATTTTTAGAGAGAGGAAGGGAGAATCATCAATTGGTTGTACTTCTTAATCCTTCACTATCTTGTGCCTTCACTACAATGTGCCTCTTAAGTGTTGGACAGAGTTTAAAATGCAAGTGATCAAGTTTATAAGGATGTCAGGAACCCCCACTCACATGTTTAATAAGCAAGGCTTATATATTTAAGCACATCTAAGTAATTTCCCTACAGGTATTTATTATCAAAGGAATTTCCCCATTGATGAATCCTTGACAAGCTTCCCACTAACCTAGTGTTGCTCATCTAAGAGTTAAACTGTAGCATAATGAAAATACACAAAATATACAGTAACATCTTTATGTACTAAAGACAATCACAAGGAGGCCCTTTGAAAATAAACCTAAGAGGGTCATTGCAAAATGGAGGGAATGGGGACCTAAAAATTGGAACCATGCTGCTCCTTCTCCAGCTACTGTGATATTCATTAATCTTTGACATACTCTTTTCTCCTTGGTTTCAGGATTCTACCAATTATAATCTTCATTTTCTTAATAGCTTTTCAGAGGAACAACAGATATGTTAATAAATGTTTACATACTATAAAATGCGGCCACATCCATAAACAGAATAGGTGGGTAGGTGGGGTAGTAAAATGGATCTTTAAATTGAAGTGTTTTAAAATGTCCATTAATTAACTCATCTAGAATGAGAAATGAAAGGTACCAATCTGAACTTACTGACATTTAAAACAAAGCACTGAATACGTCCAGATTAAACAGAGAGAAAGTCCTCTTTAGAGGTATTTTTCTTACGTTGATGCTTTGTAACAAGCTCAAAGGCAATGACAATGTCAAAACTAAAACAATAAAAATGGCAACTTTTGAAAAGTGTTGATTACACTTTGGAGTATAGCTTTTCTGAGGTTCTAAAGTTTTAGAATACACAAAGAGTAACAAACATACTATCAGACATTATCTAAACTTGTGAGAAATAATCTGATAAATGGAAGGGATAAAATAAAAGAAACATTTATTAAAACAATCTAGTTATATATTTCTGGCCAATACGGTAAACTACACTTAAGATATAAAGCAAACGATTTCAGAATAAAATCATACAAACACACATAGAAACTAAGGAGTTGCAAAATAACTCAAATCTAGTAGTTTTTCAAGTGTTATATAAACAAATAGTATTAAAATGAATTTTAGGTTTACTATGTATGTAATCATTCATTGCATCTAATAAAATAGATCCCTTTGACTAATCAGAAATGTATGTTTTTCAAATATACTTTTTGTTTCAATTAACACAATATAGCATTGTTTAGAAATAAATCATTAGTGAAAACATTCAAATTCAATAGCTATGAAATGTCCAAATATACCTAGAAGTTTGATATTTGCACTTGTGAGTGCATACTGCAATTCTAACTCATGACACTCCTCTAACTGCTGGTCCTATTTAGGAGTAGGAAAAAGCTTTTGTAGGTATCTACTATTCAATATTTTCACAGGAATCTCCCAAGTATAAATACAGCATAAAGAACTAGCATTATTTAGTAATGTTGTCAGTTTTAAATCTTAAATTCCTAATTTCATTTAGTGCAGTTAATGACAAAATAGAATCTCTTCATTTTAAAAGAATTAAAATATCCTGTGAGAATAATAGCCTAAAGAAACCATCTGCTCTTTTAGAAATCTTAATTTCCATTTAAAACAGTATCTTACTACTATCAAAGGATTTTAAAAACCACAATGAAGTGAGTCTGCTCCTTCTCAAAGCCCTCCCTTTACAGCAGGTGTCAGTCTGTGAGTAGGTGATGTGTCTGATGGTCACACTGTATCAACCAGTATGATACAGCTTGGCACACAACAGGAGGAGAGATTTCTTGAACTGACCTATTCTATAAGGGATAGTCTTTAAAATTATGCATTTCGAATACTTCAGGCACAAGAGGGATAAAATAAATGCTCTGAAGTAAACTATGTACTGACCATCTCCTGGATTCTCATTTACCTCCCTTACCTGCCCCTAATTTGTCAGACCCGGGCAGAGAAGGGTTCCACACTTTTTCTCACCTGACACCATCAATTCTATCGAGCTCATACCAGGGTTCACAGGTAAAACACAGATGTGCAGAACCTTGGCTGCTACGCTCTTTGTTCCACATACTGGCCCTCCAGCACTTTTTGGACCCTGAGATGAGTAAATTCACCATCACTCCTACAGAGAGGTGCCAAAGTTAACAGACTACTTTAGAAGTATAAATAGAATTCTCATGAGATAATAGAAATGAGTTACAAATAAAACAAGAGGTGCAAAATGTGAACACCAATGTTATAAATTAAAAATCTAACATTAGCAGAAACCACAAACTCAGCATGACTGAGAACCCCATATTTTTGGTAATGGTGATGATGATGTAGGGCTGTCTTTGACTGCCTGTCATCCAACAGGTTAGCCTACATATATGTAGAAATCAAACACTTTCAGAAACAGTCACCATTATTTCTGTATTTTTTTTTTTTTTAGGTTTTCCTCTCATCTTATTTTAAAAATGGTGCGTAACAACAACAGCATCTAGCAATAACTTCATTATTACTACGTTTCCTCAATTTCAAGTAACTATAACATGCTTCTCATGTCATTAAATATTGCCTGAAAACATGACTTAAAGCTAGAATATCATGTGGCTGTAGCATAAATCACTATATCATCTTTCTACTGGTGAGCATTTAGGTAGTTTCCATTTTTAAAATATCTTAAATAATTATGAGGTTAAAATTCTTTAATCCTATCAGGATACTAAAAGATAATTTCTGGGTCAAAGAGTGAATTTCTTAAAGTTCTTGATAACACAAGATCTACTGCTTTTCACAAAGATGACAATTTATATTCCACCTTCTGTTGTATGACTGTTCCACTAAACCCACTTGTACACAGCTGTTTTTTTTAAATGCCTTTGTGAATTATACATACAGGTAGGAAAATGGTACATAATAATAATAATGCATCTTGAAAAGTTGAACTTTGCTTTCTGTAACTGTCCCCCCACCCCGATAAAAGCAAAACTTTAAAAAAGATAATCAATTTCTATCTTAAAATGCTAGTCAGGAGTTTTTCTAACAGGTACCTCTGGCTTTCCAATGTAAAGTTGTCTCAAATATATGAAAGTGAGATGAAGACATATATGATGTACATGACATTTGGACAAAAAGTGCCTTTAATCTGTTTTTCACTTACTTTGTTTAAAAGCGTGGTATACATTAAGCAGTGTCAGATGATCTCCATCTATGTGGGCAAATCTCATCTTGGCCTCATCCGCAGCTTTCTTGGCCTCCGTGGGGCGAACAAAACACTGTGGGACTAAACAAGGTTGGTATGGGCCCAACACAAACGCCCATATCGATGAGTCACGCATTCACAGATAGAGGAACAAGGCCTAGCTAGGTCAGTTCACAGAGCATAGGGCAGGGCAGGATGGCCTCCAACTGCATCTTGGACTGTACTACCTTGATTTGGTACATCAACACCTAACCACATCTGTAAGACAAGAGGGTTGCAAAGCTACAGAGTACCTGATTATTTTAACTAGATCTAAAAGTAGGCATCAAAACAGCTATTCTGAAGGCCATCAAGATACTAGAAAGCTCAACTTATTTCAAAAAACCAGTGCTGATAGCTCTACCAATAACCAGAATTATGGTGTCAATAGCCTTTTAGCTTAGATGTAATTTTTCAAAAGGCCATCCAATGAATCTACTGAATGGCTATGAAAGTTATGAAGCTACACTTGCAGGGCTAAAAACAACTTTCAAACCAGTCTGCTGCCACATTTCTACTTTAATTTTTCCCCTAGTGCTGTGGCTATTACCAACTGGTGGGTATCACTATTAGCACCGGTGAGCAGAAGCATATGTAACATAAAAAATATCATGAAATCTTGGGTTTTGATGATAGCAGTAGTGGTGGAAGGTTAAACCGCCTCTGAATTAAAAAAATTCATAAAGGCTTGGATGGATATTCAGCCTAGTTTTCCAGCATTTTAATAAAAAGATTAGTAATAAAGTCCCAAGCTAAAAAAAAGTTATTTAAATAAAAACCTCAATATAAAAGCAAAATCCAGTATTTAAAAGTTGACAATTAGTCTGAAACAGTCATTATTTCAAGGGTCATCAAAATGTGTAACTACAGTGTTTAGAGCCTCAATATTAATTCACATGAAACTTGAAGTTGTTACAAAGCGTGCACTACATTTTTTGAAATACAACTTTCCTTAATTCTCTTTATCAATTCCATAGTCATAAAAGCAATATGAAAATAAAATTACTTAACAGCTTGGGACTTTGTCAACACATTTTTAAAGCTTTTAAAACCTTGTCAATTCAAATAATTATCAGTTCAGATAGAAGTTAATGGGAATAACCGACAATGAAATCATATACAGTATCAAATTACTTGTTTCCATACAGTTTCCCCTTTAAAAAGATGCCAAAGAAGCCAAAGAGAGACAAAGACACATGATCACAGTAAATAGTAAGTCTTGCTTAATGTAACTGAAGCAAGGTAATTCATTAAAGTACATAAACCTCGCATAATTGTGAGTTAACGTGAACTAGCTACCAGTTAGTGGGAATAAGAAGCACTCCATGACTGGATTTGCATTATAAACTTCAGAAACTATTTAAATGGAAAACAAAGCATTCCAAGCTCAGCAATCTTTTTGCTCCATGACATCTTCCTTGCCTTTCAACATTTCCCACCCCCAAATGCCATTCTTAATAACTGCTGCACATAAATATTCACTCCCTTAATGTGCTGAAGATGACGACCAAAAACCCTGTTTTGTAGAATTCCGATTACAAATAAGACATGTAGTTGGAAGATTTCAACTGCATCACAATGACCACCTTTTAAAGGAACTAATATTAACTCAAACAATGGTAACTGTATGCCTGATAAGAGAACTAGGAAAAATAAAAACTAGATAGGAACAATAAATATACAATAAATACACAAATAATCTGTTAACTCTTGTCCTGTTCTTGACCTAAAAACTAAAATCTTGGGATAAGCAGTGGGAGAATCTACCAAATAACATATAATAAGAAAGGCAGACAACAACCTACCACCACCTCCGCAAGTGAGACTACAATTTAATTAAAATGATTCAATACACTGCCCTGCCCATCTGCTCTGAGTCTGATCAGTCATAACTCTGCAAAAAACATTTTAGCTAGTTCTTAAAACAAATTTCACACCATTAAAATATACCATAGATCTAAAGTAGGCCAAAATTTTTATATTTAGAAAAAATTTCAATTTGTTCTTTAATTCCATAAGATTTTGAATTATTTGAGGCATTAAGTTGTAATTAAGACCAATAAACCACTCCATGTCTGGAAGTCAGTTCTTTCCAGTACTAAAACTAGTAGAATAAAAACCTAGATTTAACCAAAACAATCAGTGTTCCTTTGTATGTAAACAATATTTCTTCTTTTTGGAAAATGTAACTTCCTAGTTATTACTCAATTGTGGATTAAGTTTTACTGCTACTGAAACAGCACTATTTATTCTGCTTAATGATCCAATTTTCAAAATTAACAATTTTATCTCATGTATATTTCTTTTATCAAGTGTCTGTCTTCCATGGTAAAAGAATTACCAGGTTAGATCGTAAGGCTAAAATTATACATTACTATTTCTATTTATCTGATACTAAGCTTGAAATTCATCTTTGACTGTCACAGAAATACATATGTACACAAGTATAAAAAATTTACTTTAAAAGAGTTTGGGTTTGTCTCAGGCTGACTTAATAGTGCGAAGTACAGAACAAAGTTCTTCTTGTATTGTCAGTAATAAAGCGCAAAACTGACCGACTTACCAAAGAACTCAGTTACAATTGTGCTCAGACTTAGTTTTTTTCTTATTTCAATTTTTATTTGCACTAAAGGGAGCCAATGTTTTTACTATATTTTGTGTACAATGACTTACTTTACTTTTCTAAATACTATATGTAATTATAAAGCTATTTACAAGATATTTAGGAAACAAAATGAGTTCCTTAAAACCATCTATAAAATGCACTATAATACTAAATATTAAAAAACAAAACCAAAAGTAAAGTCCACCCAAACTTTGAAGAGCTGGGTTTTTTTTAGTTCCTTTCCCTCTATTACCTGACAACATAGCAGTAATAGATAGGACCTCATTAGAACAGTTGTAGTCACAACTTGCAATAACCATTTTAGCGAGCTGTGGATCTAGAGGAAACTCTGCCATCATGGATCCCAATTCAGTCAGATCTCCATCATCATTTAAAGCAGCCAGATAATTCAAAAGTTCTAGGGCTCTCATCAGAGTTTCAGGAGCTAGGGGGTAAAGATAATCTATTAGTCAAGCTGCCTTTAGCAAGCAAAAGTGTGACCAAGTAAAAGGCATTATAAGCGGTCTTATTTTTCATTCTATAGTTGACCAAACTAAAAGCTCAAATTGTCATCAAATTCAATTACCGAGATCTAGCAAACAATGAATCATATAGAATCACAAAACTTTTCTGTATAGTAGCTAAAATAGTCATCTTCATAAGTAACTGTTCATTCAACATGTGTTCATCAAATTATTTTTTTATAAAAAATAAATTATAAAATTTCTCACATTTTCATGCCTAGTCAATAACTCCCAGAATAATTTAGTTATTCTGAAGGGGAAAAAATTAATTCATATAATTGTCACTCTTTTAGTTTTAATGCTAACGCACAGGATTTATTTTAATGCTTACTGGAAGAAAAGGTAAAATATTTTTAATATATGTACTAAATAGAATATAGAGAAAGACAGCCAATTTTGGTCATAAGACTTGATGAAATATACTGAGAATTCATACCTGGTGGATCCATAAAATCAAAATGCACCAAATCATCAATACCAAGTTTCTTCAACTGTAACACAACTGATCCTAAATTAGAACGCAAAATCTCAGGATAGGTATTATCCTAGCAAAAAACAAAAATGTTTGTTCTGTTAAATATTCCTTAATCATCTTGCTCCAGAAAACAAAACATATCTGTTCTCTTCCTCCTTAGCTCTTTACTCCCACACCACTGACTCAGATGAGAGAAATACCTGTGGAACAGACTTGAGAGCACTCACTTTCTGTAAACTATCTTCATAGTACTCTAAGTATTACTGCTGCTGTCCACCTCAACTTCAAACTGTAACAAGAGCTGCACTGCTAGATTACACCATAATCTAACTCAGGAAAAAAAACTAAGGAGCTTATGGTGCCAAAAGGGAAGATGAAATAAATGAGGCAATTTTCTTCTGGTAACAAGTTCAGCTTAACCTTCCAAACACACAGGAAGGATACAATAAATCTCTTACCTGCATTTCTGTTTTATAAGCTTTCTCTGTGTAAAGCCTGAAGCACTTCCCAGGTCTGGTACGTCCAGCACGACCAGCCCTTTGTTGGGCTGAAGCTTTACTAATAGCTGTCACCAAAAGGGATTCAACTCTGATCCGAGGATTGTACACCTATTCGAACATAAATAAACAGGAGAATGATTCTTCAATTAAACTCAAAACTGTGATCTACAGAAGTACCCAAAGCCAGAGAAACCAAGATGGCGGCATAAGGTAAACACCTAATTGTTGCCTACCACAATTTTAAAACTCCAACTGGAAAACAGAGCGGACATCGTCCAGAACCACCGGAAAGCTGACTGAATGGATGTTCTACAACTAGAATAAAAGAGCTTCAGGAGCTGTGGAGGTGTGGAGGTGAGCGCGGAGAGGGCGGCACCAAATGTGCAGCTAGCTTCCGTTCGGGAGGAAAACAAAACCTCCCTATTGCACTGAGACCGGCCTGTCTGGCAACAGGCGAAACTCAACAGGGAGAAGCTGGACTCACGGCCATCAGGTTGGAAAGTGAGAGTGACTTTTTTTGCAGAGGTGCGCCCAGCAATCATTGTTTACTGCGCTGGAGCGCGGGATGCAGGGACTTGGAAACGCAGAAAGGCAGAGAAGGCTGACGGCAGCCATCACCATTTGCCAAGCCCTAGCCTAGTGACGCCCTGAGACCCCGCCCCGCACATTCTACAAACGCGCCCAGGCTCCACACAGCGGCTTTTGCATATAAATGGCCTGCTCTGTGGAAGCTTAGCCAAATAAACTGCAGTTCCAGTCAGACTGCTCCAAAACCGCTCAAGCAAAGAGGAGAAAACTGTAGTTCTTGCTGTAGCTCCTGCTGGGTGGCCTCAGACAGTACCTGACCTGCACCCCATTGGAGATCCAGAAACTAGCATATCTAGTGGTCGGTGTGAGACGACACCAGATTTCAACCACTCTCATAAGGGACACATTCAAGAGGCAGACTCAGTGAGCACCAAAGCCCTACTGGAACAAGTCCTGCCCCATAAATGTGTCTCCAGCACAGCAATTCTTCCATTATAGACACAGCGAGTCCTCACAGCCAATTGGCCTGGAGGTCAATTCCTCCCAGTGACACCAACAACAATCAAGACTTAACTACAACAAGGCTGTACACACAGCCCACAAAGGGGTAAACCAAGAGTGTCCACCTCAGGTAACTGGGAGGCTGACCCGTTGAACCAACAGGACACCTAGTACACAAAGCTACCCTACCAACTCAGGGAAGCAGCGAAAATGAGGAGGCAAGGAAACAGATCACAAATGAAAGAAATGGAGAACAAACGAATGGACATAGAGTTCAAAACCACGGTTATAAGGTTTTTCAAGAATTTCATGGAAAAGGCCGATAAATTTAATGAGACCCTCGAGGATATGAAAAAGGTCCAACTAGAAATTAAACATACACTGACTGAAATAAAAAATATTATACAGAGACCCAACAGCAGACTAGAGGAACACAAGAATCAAGTCAAAGATTTGGAATACAAAGAGGCAAAGGACACTCCTCCAGAGAAGCAAGAACATAAGAGAATTCAGAAAGTTGAAGATAGTGTAAGAAGCCTCTGGGACAACTTCAAGCGTACCAACATCCGAATTTTTGGGGTGCCAGAAGAAGAGAGAGAGCAAGATGCTGAAAACCTATTTGAAGAAATAATGACAGAAAACTTCCCCCACCTGATGAGAAATAGACTTACAAATCCAGGAAGCACACAGAACCCCAAACAAAAGGAATCCAAAGAGGACCACACCAAGACACATCATAATTAACCCTTTGCACTCGCTTGCTTTTTTCTCGATTCCTTTATTCTACTCGGGATTTAATTTTTTAAATACCCCAGATTTTACAAAGCGCGGCAGTAGAATAAAAAACTGGAGTTTCTTTTAATACAAACTTATTTATTTGGATTTTTTTATATTTCAAATTATTGATACATTCAAAGAGTATAAAAAGAGCTGCTACCGATGCTAACTGTGTTGAGTCACACTCGACATCCGAGTGCAAAAGGTTAAAATGCCAAGGGCAAAAGACAAAGAGAGAATCTTACAAGCAGCAAGAGAAAAACAGTTAGTTACCTACAAGGGAGCACCCATACGATTATCAGCTGATTTCTCAACAGAAACTATGCAGGCCAGACGGGAGTGGCAAAAAATATTCAAAGTGATGAATAGCAAGAACCTACAACCAAGACTACTCTACCCAGCAAAGTTATCATTCAGAATTGAAGGGCAGATAAAGAGCTTCACAGATAAGAAAAAGCTAAAGGAGTTCATCACCACCAAACCAGTATTATATGAAATGCTGAAAGGTATTCTTTAAAAAGAGGAAAAAGAAGAAAAAAAAGTAAAGATTAAAAAAAAATTATGAACAACAAATACATATCTATCAACAAGTGAATCTAAAAGTTAAGTGAATTAAAAATCTGAGGAACAGAATAAACTGGTGAACATAATAGAATCAGAGGCATAGAATGGGAATGGATTGATAATTCTCAGGGGAAAGGGGTGTCTCTGTGGGGGGTATGGGAAGAGACTGGACAAAAATCATACACCTATGGATAAGGACATTGGGGGGGGGGGGAGATAAGGGCAAAGGGGGGATGGGAACCGGGTGGAGGGGAGATATGGGGGGGGGGGGGAGAAGAAACAATTGTAATAATCTGAACAATAAAGATTTATTAAATAAATTAAAAAAAAGAATCGTGAAAAAACAAAAACAAAACACAAACAAACAAGTACCCAAAGCCCACAGCTAATCCCAAAATAAACATAGTATTGATGACCACCATAAATCATGCTCCTGCAGAAAGAGAATCTGTCATCCTTTACCTTAACTTTTTTTCAGCCATTTCTGACTCCATCATTCTGAAAGACTCTAACATGGAAAAGCTCTTATCTAACACACAGATCACCTTTACTCTTTCTAATTTAAAAACCTCATTTCTACCAGTTATACCTTGCCCTTATATAGTGAATAGTGCTGAAGACTTTTGCCTTAAAAAGAATCTGTCAATTCCAACACCTGATGTTCAAAGTGGGCATCAAGAAAAATATTTTAAACTTGGTCCAAGTCAGTTACATGCTTTCAGTTTAAAGGGAAAGTTTTCCAACAAAAATATGAATACTATGTAAAATGAATTCTCTCAAACATACCCATAAAATGTAATCAAATGTGTTTGAATAATAAAACATACGGTATTTACTGAGTAGTCACTTCATTTTGCAAAAGTACTTGGTATTTAGTACTATTACTAGGTTTGTCATCACATAGAAATTTTAATTCAGTGATAAGTAACTAATCTGCAAGTATGATAATCCTGTACTGTTAGTACCCCCATATTCCTTAAATAAACATACAAATCAAAACACTTACCATTATTATATAGAAACAAAGAAAATAAAACCGTAAAGAGAAATAAAACCTTTTAAAAATTCTAAAAGTAAACATTAAAATGGACTTAATTTTTGAGAGCCAGGTAGAATACAAAGGGTTCTTAACGCAGTTTTCTAAAAATGATTAAAAAAAAAAAAAAGTCTAAAAGGTAAATTTCAGACAGTAAATGAGTAGTAGTAATACTGTTAAGCTTATACTAATTTATAAAGTATATGACTATCGTACTAAAACATGTACCTTTTGTTTCGCAAATCCAGGATCAATCACAAACACCACACCATCTATTGTCAAAGATGTCTCTGCAATGTTAGTTGACACAACTACCTGTTTAGAAATAAGCAGTATATAAATTTTATTACAAGTAAAATTCAAACGACAGTAACATTAGCCATTAACTTTCACTAAGATCAAATTTCAATTCAGTAAATAAACTTGAAATAAGGTTTGATGTTCAATGGCCAATGTTATAAAAAGACTAATATTTAACAATTCAAAATTTCATTTACCACATCATAGTAACTTTCTTTTTCCACAAAAGCTAGTACATTTTGAATATTCAAAAAGAAACATACCATAAAAAGAAAATCACTAATAAAGCAGTATCAGTTTACCATGTAGACTATCTCCCTGATAGAACACTCTTTGGTTAATAACCTACTCCACACCAGTACGTCTTGCAATATTTACAATGGAAATTTTTCTATCACCAAACCTCTACTCAACATTTTAAGCAAAATAGCACATGTAAGGAAAATCTCAAATTATAATACAAGAAGAACAAGCAGATCGGGAGAATAAAAAATAGACGTTTGGGTAAATATACAATATCAGAGATAACATGTAATATATCACTGCATTCAAAGCAATTATTAAGAACCAGTTGAACTTTTTAATTAAAGCATCTACATACAAATATAGTTTGCGTTTTTTGTGTTTTGTCCTATTTTAGATGTATTTGGGAAACTGGTTAGAAACTTGAGAAGATAAACCAGATAGTCTGCTCTTATAGCTTTTAGTTTGTAAAGGAAGATTAGACATGGGTAGTGCTTGACCAGTGTGTTTTAGCTATCTTGAGCTGAAAACTGGCATCCCTCCCACCTCCTTTCAGACAGCTTCCAAACTCATCATAAAAAATATATGATTTGATGAGTAAATCTTCCTGTATGAACTACCCTTCTATAAAAATTTTCCACTTTCCCTTAAACATGGGCTTCAAGTGTTCTTCAAAATAAGAATGATGCATCAATTGCCAAGGAAGTTCTCCCTCTCTCTCTGTATCATCCAGGAAGGGTATGAAGTGCTCTTAACCTCAAAGATGAATATGACTCATGCCAAGAGATAAAATATTTTCCAGCAAAAAATTCTGTAGCTTTAGCTGAATGAAGCACCATCAATGGATGACGAGATGACATTGTGACCCTTAGCTTTGATTCTGAACTAAAAGCTAAGGTTTTACAACCAGCTGCTGAAGAATCTCTTTTCAGTGAAAAATATTCCTCAATATTCTTAGGATTTACGAGAACACAAAAAGCAAGTTGGGACTAGCTTTAAATAACTAATTCTACTCCATGGGCTTAAGTTGTAGATTCTACAAAATGTATCATGCATTGAACTGGCACCTAAATTAACAGAGCAAAGAAGGGCACACCGTAAAATAAGATTAATCTGTGTGGACCCATACTTCTCAAAGTAACTCAAAATAGAATGAACTACATGAAAAGACAACAGTAAATCTTGCTGTATAACAATTTTGTGCAATAATAGCTAGTTTACATACTTCTGTTAATATAAAATCAAGCTAAAAACTTTACAGAGAATTAGTACTTTTTAGTCAACAAATCAACTTGAAAACTGTTACACTAAAAGCATCTCCCAAAGTTCAGGATGCACATAAAGTAACAAAAAGAAAAATATCTTAGCATGTTCTAGAGACACTATGAAATTGGAAGGTTCAACATAATGAAACTAGGATCAGACTATTTTTTAGTTGCTCACTACTCTTGCTGATCTATGAAAAACTCAATAAACTGCTTTACTCCCATCAACTTTTTAAAAATTATTTTTATTGATTTCAGAGAGGAGGGAGATAGAAACATCAATGATGAGAGAGAATTATTGATAGGCTGCCTCCTGCACATCCTACACTGGGATCGAGCCCACAACTTAGGCATATGCCCTGACTAGAAATCGAACTATGACCTCCTGGTTCATAGGTTGATGCTCATCCATTGAGCCACGCCAGCTGGGCCCCCTTATCAATTTTTTGTTAATTCATATTCCACTAGGCTGGTGTTACATATCCATTCAGTAAATTCTTTCAATTAAAAAGTGTTTTTGGTTTATTTAACTTTTATAGAGCCATGTTAAAGAATTAGCCATGATACAGTTAAATATCTTCATTATTTTGTAATTTGTTAATAATCATTGAAAATATTAGCATAAAAATTGAAAAAAATATAGCAAAAAGAGTTGTGGATCTCTTAGTTCTGAACACAAATAAGAAAAGCAGTAGATACCATATTTGACAAGTACATCATAAATGAGTAATATTTCGAGGCAGACTTATTTCTACACATATAAAGCTCAAGAAATTTGTAGATAATACCATGAGGACCTAGTCTGTTCTTGATGTTAGTAACTACATACACCAAGCTTAATCCTTGACAATCATCTGTCAAGGTGATGAAAGTAATGATACCTACTTTAAAAAGTGAAACTTTAAAACCAGAGATTAATTACCTTACTGAAATATACATGCAGCTATCTTATAACTTAATCAATGACCAGGCTCTTAAAAAGGCAGCCAATACCTTCCTTCTAGTGGTTTTCAATCCTTTTCAAACAACACAATCTTATTTTCAAAGAATCTATTAGTCACCGTGTGTTAAAATACAAAAGCATGGCTTTACTGTTTCAAACTAGAAAACTCAGATCCCTTTCCCATCCCCAACAAAACACCCAGAAACAGGGTTGGAAAACCCTTGCTCCCTTTCAGTGCCAGGTACATATCTACGCCAGTAAGATCCACAGTTCTGGCACTTGAGAAATCCACATATTTATACAGTGTAGTTTATGCTACTGTTAGTAGAGATCTGTGCAATCAACAGTTCATACCTGTGGACATGATATTTGGTTAGACCTTAAAGAAAATTCTAAGCAGAAGCCATGGCACTGAAGAAAAAGTGCTTAGTTTTGGCCATGTGACTTAACAGAAAGATAGCACTTGGTCATAACTCACCCTAGCCAACCTCCATTTGCTAAGGTGAAAAGCAGTTAGTGCTCTTTCTCTCAGGTCAAGAGATATACAAAAATTCCACCTAACTATATTTTTTCTATTTACTTTTGAACTATAGACTATTTTGTAGTGTGTAAACCAGTTCACAATCACCCATAACTTAGTTCTTTGTAATTCAATATAGTTTGACCTCTTAAAAAATTCTCATAATATACAGAAAATGTTTATACAGAGCACTTCTATGCTACCTTTCTTCCAATTGCTCCATTCTGTTTTTTTGGAGGCGGAGGTTCAAAAATGCGTTGCTGCTGCTGAGGTGGGAGTGTAGAGTACAATGGAATGATTTTAATGTCACCAACTTCAGGGCCCAAATCATCAACCTCACGTTTTATTCTCTTGCAGGCTTCATCAATTTCCTACAAAATAAAGTTTGAGTCTGAAAACAAAACAAATACACCCTAAAACAATTTAAGTATTTATCACAATCCCATTTCTATATGGCATATTTCAATTTAGTAATCAAACTAATTTAGCAAATTTCATTGGGATTTCTAAAATAATTTAAAAACTTTGATTTCTGTAGCCAAACAAACATACAACTGCCTTATTGGCACTCCACATCCATTTTCTCAAAGTTGGATGTCCTAATTAATTCTCAACAAATTGTACTAAAATTGAATTTCTCACTCAGGAATATTTAACTGCAGTCATAACCTTTTCAATTTTCACAACCTAAAAGAAATTGATGTGCTAGATTTTTAAAGAAGCCAATTAGGCTGTAATGTCCTGTTATCACTAATGCAATTATATGGAAGACTTGTTTCATTGTTCCTAATGAGAACATACACCTTTTACAGTATCAACATATTTAAGAACTAGGCTAACCTAAATATCTTTAGAGCACCTTCAAACATGTCCCCACCACAGAAAACTATTTCAATACATTTGCATTCAAATCCATGTTTAAAGATAGGACACACAATGAATACTGAGAGTGTGAAAGTCACAGAAAAGTAAGGTAGGTAGAGGCTCTAGCAGTTGGCAAAGGAAGTTAAAAATCAGGAGGGAGATGTGTTTTAAATTTCACTGAAGCATTAATTCAGTTAAACTCAGAAGTATGTTGAACAAATGATTTGGCAACCTGTCCAGTGAAGGGCCCAATCATAAGCTATCTTTATAAAAAATTATCTTTTATTCAAAAGGCAATATTTTTACAAAAGAAAAAAGTTATCAGATAAACTTATTCCATATTTTCATTATTTCAAACTAGAGTTTTCCTTGAAATGATTTTAAGTCAAAGTGCAACTTTTGGTGTTAAAGCATGCAAAATTCTTGGATACTTAAAAAAAATTTGTTGGGATCATTTCAAGCGTACTAGTTTTCTTAAACAACAGGTATAGACACAGAAAACTATCAAGGATTCAATGTTAACAGTTCCCTTTGAGACCTAAAGTTTCTAAATAAAATCAAAGAATGTTATTCTCTGAAAGATAAATAATGTAACAAATCAAACAATTTTTTAAAAAAAAGTATCGTTTTCAAATGCTGTAGAGAGATTAGAATGCCCCCTGCTGGTATGCAAACACAAAATTAGGTATCTTCCAAATCAAAAAGTTTGAATATAAATGCAAAACTAGATTCTCTACAATACAAAAGGGAAAATGGCTGCAAATATCCTGAATAGTCACAATTTTATTAATTTAATCATATATTTGGACAGAAAATAAATTGTTAGAAGTCACCAAACACCAGATTTCACATACAATATTAGAAAGCTAAGTGTGCCAAATTGTAAATTTGCAGATTCCAGAATTTTAACAAGATAATTCCAGCTTTACTTGAGGGGACTAGACTATCCAATCTGCTAAGCATATGTGGAGCTAAAATGAAATCACTACTTTATGGGATATAAAGACATCTCTAAACACCACTGATGTTTTTAAATAAACACGTTTCTAAACTGCAACAACATTTTCTCCTAAAGTTTACACAACTTTGATAAAGTTGACACACTGTTCAGAAGACCACAAAACTCAGTCATCAACATAAAGCAACCATCTGCTCAGTCATGAGCGATACTGAAATTTCAGACATAAATATCGGATTTGAGAAGACTTTCACTTCTAAAAGGATCATATATAAATTAATTTGGACACCACTAATATAAAAAATCTGAACTCACTAGATATGTAAGACGTTTTACTCAGCAAAATTAAAAAGAACGTTGCTTAAAGAACGAAAGGTTTTAACATCTTCAAGTATGCATTTACAAACAATTGGTTATTTCAATTACACCCTTATCTAATTTAAGCATTAGTATTACCATAAAAAACATTCTACAATTCAAATCTTTCCCAATCTCTCACCAATTAAAACTGGTCTCTTCAAAATTAAGTCAGCTGATTATAGAGGCACTATTGTTTAAGTAGTCAAAATGGTAATTATATGATCTTAAAAATCATTTTAAAATTTCACAAGATACACTTTATGGATGCTATTCAAGTTTATGAATAATGAATTCCCAGAATCTACCATTTAACTAAGAAAAAATAACAAAAGGTCAAGAACAGGAGGAATAATTACCCTATCTATAATAATAAAAGGATAATGTGCTAATTAGACCAGGATGACTAGCCATCTTCCAGACATACAACTTCCTTCCAGACAAAGCTATGGTGGTGGGGGCCAAGGCAGAGGCAGTTAGGGGCGAGATCAGGCCGGCAGGGGAGGGCAGTTGGCAGTGAACTGACCTGCAGGGGAGGGCAGTTGGGGGCATTAGGCAGGCAGGCAGGTGAGCGGTTAGGAGCCAGTGGTCCTGGATTGCAGAGAGATGTCCGACTGCCAGCAGTTGAACATCTCCCGAGGGGTCCCGGGTTGGAGAGGGTGCAGGCTGGGCTGAGGGACATCCCTCCCATGCACGAATTTCGTGCACAGGGCCTCTAGTTTTATATAATAAAAGACTAATATGCAAATTGTCCCCTCAGGAGTTTGATCGTGTGCTATGACCTGTGCTGACCAGGGGATGGTGCAGAACATGGCGGGTGACCAGGTGCGATGGCAGGGGCACTGAGGGTGCCAGGGAAAGAGGAGGTGGGGAGGCCGGGAACCCGATTGGCCCTGATCACCAGCCAGGCCTGGGGATCCTACCCATGCACAAATTTCTGCACCGAGCCTCTAGTTTTACTTATCTTTAAATCAGGGCTACTATTACACAATCAATGAGACAAAGTACATTAGGCTCTTTGTTAATTTCTCCCAAAGGTCTTCAAGACTAGTCACCTAAAGGGCTGTCATTACCATGACACTCCACTGGAAGACAGATTATACTCCTACTCTAGAACACACTGAAAACCATGGAGCTTGCTCCTTTCCCTCCCCGAGCTATAGGAAAGTTGCCAAAATATCAACGGCACAAAATATCTTCTATAATAATGAAAGCATAATATGCTAATTAGACTGGACAGCCGAACAACCTTCTGGATGTCGCCACCGTGGCGGGGGCAAGGCAGAGGCAGCTGCCATGGTGGGCGGGGGCTGAGGCAGAGGCGGTTAAGGGCAATGAGGCAAGCAGGTGAGCAGTTAAGAGGTGATGAGGCAGGCAGGCAAGCGGTTAGGGGAGATGAAGCAGGTGGGAGAGTCGTTAGGAGCGATGAGGCAGGCGAGTGGTTGGGACAATGAGGCAGGTGGGCAGGCAGAGTGGTTAGGAGCCAGCGGTCCCAGATTGCTAGAAGGATGTCTGACTGCCAGTTTAGGGATGTCCTAAACCAGCAGTCGGAAATCCCCTGGTGGGGGTGGTGGTGGGGGTTTTTTCCCCAGATTGCAAGAGGGATCAGGCCGGGCTGAGGTACCCCCCTCATGAATTTCGTGCACTGGGCCTCTAGTCAACTCATATAAAAGTCTTTCAGGTCCTCACCACGAGGACATCTGATATTTCTGATAGAATTCTAATATGATTGGTTACCTGAACAAAATAATTATTTTTAGTAGTCATTTAAGAAAATATGCTATGCATTTTGGAAGAAGTGAGAAACTATAAAGACCAGACACAAAAGGACAAAATGAATATCTCAACAAAATATGGTTTATATGCCATCAAAAAAGCATGTGGTACTCTTGCTTACACAATATACAAAAATTCTTAAAAGGTTTATAAAAACCATTTTATACAAATAGTATTTACTGACCTTATGTAGGCATTTAAGAATTTCACAGCACACCTACCTAATAAAATAGTAATATGCAAATTGACCGCACCTTCACTGCATCCAAGCCACGCCCACCCACCAATCAGGGCGAGTATGCAAATTACCCAACAAAGATGGCAGTTAATTTGCATACGCTGAGAGAGGGAGAAGTGAAGACTGAAGACAACTTAGAAGGAAGAGGGAGGAAAAGCAGAAAGCAAGGTGGCTGCCAGAGGGAAAGCCCTGGTGGGGTTGGAGTGGGGTGGAACGGTGCAGGCGGCAGTGGCCATAAAGGCGGAGGCAGCGGCAGCACACGCGGCCACAACAGCCGCTTGCAGGATTTTCCTGCAAATGGGCTACTAGTAAACTATAAACATCTTGTTGGAAACGAGTTTGCAAAAACGAGTTTGCTGTACCTGAGAATTCATACCTTTTTAAAAAAGATTTTTAAAAATGTTCCCCTGAACAGGAATTGAACCGGCAACCTTGTGCACTGAACGCGGCCTAACCAATTGAGCCATACCCACCAGGGCTAAAATTCATATCTTAAAATGAGATAAATTATAAGAAATTTCAGTGATTCCTTCCAATCCTCAGCGAGCATGTGGAAGAAGACAAAAACATTCTTGGACTGTGGATGGACACCCAAGTTACCCAAGCTCGCTCGCTCACAAACTTAAATAACTATCATAACCTGATTTCACATCAGCTGTGATTAAAATTCATACTTCAGCAAAAGTGCAAATTACCACACACTACTGACCATCTAAATCTTTCCAAAATCAAGACAAAACTGTTAAATCTTGAAATTCTAAAAGCACTTAACATTCTTAAGATAACAAGAACTCAAACACTAATGGTATAAAAAAGTATTCTTAGGAGTGCATGGATAAAAGGTTTATATTACTTGATATATAAATACAATCATGTTGAAGAAATAATTTTAATGTTGGGATTTAAAAATGGTTAATATATGTCAATTTCTTAAGTTAAAAGTTGTTGCATATAGAATATGCCAATGGCTAAATAATGAAGCAAATAATGACGATACCTCTTGACCAGTTAAGAAAAGTAGAAGATCTCCCTCCTCTTCTTCACACATATGAATTTGGATCACTGTTCGAATTGCTGCTTCAAGGTAATCTCTCTCTGGTTCAGGAGTATAAAAGATCTCAACAGGATGTGTACGTCCAGGAATAGTTAAGAGAGGACAGTTATCAAAATAAATCTGGAATTTTCCTGCATCTAGTGTAGCACTCATAACTATAACCTGGCAAAAAAGAAAACACACAAAAACAAAACAGTAAGTTATCAAGGATTCTAATGTGGTCTTAAAGAAAAAACAAGTAATGTACCAGTCATAAAAAAATCTACAAGTCTTCGTACCAATAAATTGTGATTAAAAAAAAATCAAATATAGTAAAATTGAGCTGCAGTAAGCTATCCTATCTAATAATAGAGTAACATGTAAATTACCATCACTCCGCTACGCCCACGATTGGGCGGCGGGAGGCTGGGGGGTGGGACTCCGGGTGGCCTATCCGGCCAATGAGAGGCGCGGATCCGCTGCCACAGAGGGGGGTACCCTGCTGTTGAGAGGCACAGAGGGCGGGACTCCCCTCAGTGGCCGTTGAGAAGCGCAGGGGGCGGGAGTCCCACCCCCTGCACCTTTCAACAGCAGGGTAGCCCCCCTCAGCGGTCGCGGACCATGAAAAGTGGGGGAGCTGGGTGCCTGGTGCAACAGCGGACAGGCACCCAGCTCCACCGCGAAAAGCGAAAGCGTGTAGGGGACCCTAAACGTGCATGCTTCAATCATGCACTGGGCCTCTAGTTTACATTTAATAAAATGAGACATAAACCTGGTATCTAATAAATGGACTACCATATTACCTTCATGAAGCAATACCTTAAAAACAAAAATTTATAAAATTACATAATATGTAAAAGGGATTTGTAAAAGGCATCCTATATAATAAAAGGCTAATATGCAAATAGATCGAACGGCAAAATGACCGGTCGCTATGATGTGCACTGACCAGCAGGGGGCAGACGCTCAAAACAGGAGCTGCCTCTGGTGATCAGTGCGCTCCCACAGGGGGAGTGCCGCTCAGCCAGAAGCTGGGCTCATGGCTGGGGAGCACAGCAGTGGTGGTGGTAGCCTCTTCCACCTCCATGGCAGTGCTAACGAACCCTGGGGGGATGTCTGCCTGCCAGCTTCATGGGGAGTGGGCCTATGCCAGCAGGTAGACATCACCCGAGGGGTCTTGGACTGCAAGCGGACACAGGCCAGGCTGAGGCCCCGCACCTCTAGTAATTAATATGTGGTATGATTACTGCTCCGTTTACTAAAACACAACACAAGAACCTTGCATATGGGAAAAAATAAAAATAAAAAGAATCAGTGGCAGATGTAAACTTTATCCTTTCTTCTAAATCACTTTTAATAAGCATGATTTCCTTGATAGATTCCTAAAATAAATATAGGTTTCCTTCTTTAAAAGCCACAACTACAAAAGGTTGTTCAGGTGCAGGTGCACAACTGTGTCATTACCATCCTTCTATGTAAGTTATACATTATATAACTCATTAAAAATTTACTTAAATAGAACCCCCCCAAAACATTCTACACTACAGAATTAATTTTTACTTGATTTCAATTTGCCTTTCTCCCAAAAACTTCAATAACTAATAAAGCTTAAACAATAATGGTAATATTCACAGTTCTTCAAATACATTCTTTAAAAGCATAATTTAGTTTTTATAAGAAAAACATACTCAGATATTAAAAAATTAAGTCAGAACATTTAGTCAGTTTTAAGCCTTTATCGACATAGTAAAACTGGTAGAGCACAACTGGTATAACAGACGGAAAGAACAAACACACTAGGATAAGAAAATGAATTTCTAAGAAGTGGGTTGGGTATGGCTACTCCCACTCACCAGCACTGTGTTGGGACATGGATAAAGATTTGATCCTTAGAAATCTCTGTATTTAATAAAGGGTAGGGTGAGCAGAAGGGTTATAAAACTACCCTGCTATTAGATCATTAAAAAACTGAAAAAACCTGGGTGGGCTAGAAATGGAAAAGGTTTGGCTTAAAAATATATTACTCAAAAGTAGAAGTATAGTTCAAATCTAAAATGAAGACAAAGCAAAATAGATTAAAAAAACAGCACTATTTACAACATATGCTTTATGAATGAAATGAGTAAAGAAATTACTTCACCTTCAAATCTGATCTCTGTCTTACAACTTCCTTCAGAACACCCATGAGAATATCTGTAGCCAATGTCCTCTCATGCGCCTCATCGAGAATTATTACACCATAACGCTCCAGGAGGGGATCATTCATAGCTTCACGAAGTAACATCCCATCAGTCATGTATCTGTATTCAAAAAGAATGTGGTTGGTCAAGTTTCACTTAGGGAATTTTAAAACTAAACTTTGTGACATAAAAATGAAATGTAAAAACATCAGGTAAATCAAAATTTGCCCAAAACCTTTGCCCAAGACAAATGTGCTATTGTTCCATAATCATTTGCAAAATTAAGCTTTAAGAAAAAAAACTTAACAGTGTATATCAAACAAGCTAATACATTACCAAACCTAGTCAAGTATGACTGCAATACTGAAATGCATGGAGAAAACAAGTCTGATTACAAAATATAATGGTCAGATGGTTTCACACGAATGCTAAAGCAAAATCGAAGCATATGTTACTACATGCAAACGTGCATTTCTTTAAAACCTTTAAAATTCTCCACTTGCACTACAACAGGCTCCTGGTTCAAAAGGGCTAAGAGAGCACATCAGTATACCATCTCTTTCCTGCCCTACCCAATTCAATGAAGCAATAATAAAGAAGCATAAAAACCCCAGCACTTTCACAGGTCTTCCCCCAGGCAGTGGGGCCGGGATTTGGTAGCTGGTGCTGAAAGAAAACCCTTGATTGCATCCTTGCCCTGGGATTGTGCCAGTGGCAGCTGTCACTCAATGGCACAGAGGAAAAAAAAAAAAAAAGAAGCATAAAAATACACTCATGGAATGAAGAGCAGCATTAGTAATAAAGAAATGATGACAAATACACAGTATATGGAAGAGCTATATACACCAGCTAGATTAATGAACCAGAGAGAGGGAAACCAGGCTTAGGGGATGATTCAAGAAAAGTCAGCTAGTATAGAATCCAGGAACTAGTTGAAGGGTGGTTTGCAGAATGGTTGTATGGGTCAGCCATCTCCTGTCCATTCCATTCTATTACTGTCACTAATACAAAACAACTATCTTTAGTTTGGAGCCTGAACATAAATTCTGCCTGCAAATGCCGATGTCACAGCTTGTTCCTTTAAATATAAATCTATGATTTTATTCACAGATTTAAAAGTGGCATAAAATCTGAAGTAATCTTTATGACTTCACTATTTTGGCTCTATTTTTCATAAATTAGTCTAACCTAATCTTTCATGGACCAACTTGATATTCTTAGCTGATGCCATCTGTAGGAGCATTAAGTTCAACAAACTGACAATGTACAAGAGAAATGAATGTTCTTTATTTCAACTGAACACATTTCTGGAATAGACACAGCATTATCCGCAAGATTATTTTATATTAAGACCATGCAAGAAAAAGTGTCAATTAAACTATGACTCAATGTCTTAATGATAGTGTAGCATGAATCAGCTACATTACAATCTCTAGTTGTCTTTGATCTATTTGAGGACATTTAGTAATCTCCTCTGTCTTAGATGTTAGTTAAGCAATCCTTTTGCACATTAATAACAAAACATAATAGCTTCATCTTCTTGTAAGTAACTTCCTTCCTTAGATTCAACAAAGCTCTTGACTATTGCTTTTCATGAAAAAAAAAAAAAAAAAAAGAATTGGTCACTCTTCCAACAAATATTAGCTTAAATATGATGAAATGTACAACCTGTGCTTCGTTTCCAAGCCTATTTATTTCAATATGGAATCCTAGTGTGATATTTTTGAAGGCATGTTAATTAGCAAATAACTCAACAAGTAGTTCAAAATATGTACATTATTTAACTGAAGTGACAAAACATAGTTCGATCAAGTTCAAGAATTCATTGGCAGTGACAACCAAAGCACCAACAGTTTATAAGACCCTCATCCTATCTAATAAAAGAGTAATATGCAAATTGGCCATACCTACACTATACCCACAAGACACACCCACCAGCCAATCAGGAGTGAGTATGCAAATTAACCCAAGACGGCTGCGGACACAGAGAGAGCAGAAGGCTTGAGTTGCCCCCAGCAATGGAGGAAGCCAAGGTTTCTGCACACCCTGGCCGGCCTAGGCCTCCACACAAGGCTACAAAGTTTCAATTATAGGCGGTAAATAAATCCCAGATACCAGGGCCTCCACTTGGGTCCCTGTGTGTGTGTGTGGGGAGGGGGGGGGGGGAGGGAGAGGGTGTGGCAGACCTGCAAACCACCACAGGCCCCTTGCCCAGGCTGCCCCAGCCCCAAGGGAACCCCCACCCTGACCCGGGACACCATTCAGGGCAAACCAGCTGGCCCTCACCTGTGCACCAGGCCTCCATCCTATCTAATAAGAGTAATATGCAAACTGACCATCACTCCAACACACAAGATTGATGCCCCCATGGGGTCAAAGATGGATGCCCCCATATGGACACAAGATGGCCAGCAGGGGAGGGCAGTTGGGATGGACCAGGCCTGCAAGAGAGGGCAGTTGTGGGTGATCAAGCCTGCAGGGAAGGGCAGTTGGGTGGACCCAGGCCTGCAGGCGAGGGCAGTTAGGGGAAAACAGGCTGGCAGGGGAGCAGTTAGGCATCAATCAGGCTGGCAGGGGAGTGGTTAGGGGGTGATCAGGCAGGCAGGTAGAAGTGGTTATGGGCAATCAGGAAGGCAGGCAGGCAGGCAAGCAATTGGGAGCCAGCAGTCCTGGATTGTGAGAGGGTGCACGTTGGGTTGAGAGACACATCCCCCCTGTGCACGAATTTCATGCACCAGGCCTCTAGTAGATTATAAAATGAATATAAATTTCACATATTAAAAATGTGAGAAAAAGTGACAACTGATAAAGATCAAACTTTAACTTGAAAACTCCTTAAAACTCATTTTAAAAAAGCCACTCTCTTTACTTTGATCTTTTACCTTCTCACATTCATCAAGCTTCAGACAACCACAATATAGAGGCATTCAAAAGCAGAGCTGACCCAAATATTCATTTTTACATTTTTCTGAAGGAAAATGTTACAAATGGTAGATTATATACATATTGTATATTAGATTAATGACACCATTATTTTCCTTGTTTTATTAACAACTATGCATAAGCCTGAACCCTCTTACTTCTAGGTTCCAGAGACAGACTCCTGGATATTCCTCATTATTTAATTGATCATCACCCAGGGAGATCCAATTCACAGAGATGCTACTTATGTACTACATCACCAGTTAATATGAGAAGACTGCCATTTTTATAATAGTTTCAGGAGAAAGTGACATTGTTATAGTTGGAAGATTTCTTTAAGATACAAATTGGTTGCCTTTACAGTGAAGAAAACAAATTATTAGCAGTTAACTTTTCCAAGGTCTCAAATCCAGTTCAATAGCTTACCAAGACTAGGTATCAGTTTACCAATTCCAATCTTGGGCCCCTCCTACAATAACACTTTCCAGAAAGTCCCAGATAGATATGTGTGTGTTTATACATACATACACATCCTATATAATAAAAGGCTACTATGCAAATTGACTAAACAGCAGAATGACCGGTTGCTACGACACACACTGACAATCAGGGAGCAGATGCGCAAGGCAGGAACTAGCCCCTGGTGGTCAGTGTGCTCTCCCAGGGGGATCGCCGCTCAGCCAGAAGCCAGGCTCACGGCTGCAAGTACAGCAGTGGTGGCGGGAGCCTCTCCCACCTACATGGCAGCACTAAGGGTGTCCGAATGACAGCTTAGGCCCTGGGAGCAGGCTGGGCTGAGGGACCCCCCAAGTGTACAAATTTTGTGCACCAGGCCTCTACACACACACATACACACATGATATTCGTGCACTTGGGGTGTCCCTCAGCCTGGCCTGTGCCCTCTCGCAGTACGGGAGCCCTGGGGGATGTTGGACTGATGGCTTAGTGGGCCTAAGCTGTCAGTCTGACATCCTTAGCATTGCCACGGAGGCGGGAGAGGCTCCCACCATTGCTGCTGTGCTCACCAGGTGTTGAGTCCAGCTTTTGGCTGAGTGGCGTCCCCCATGTGGGAGCACAATGACCACCAGGGGCAGCTCCTGCATTGAGTGTCTGCCCCCTGGTGGTCAGCGCGAATCATAGTGACCAGTCATTCCACCATTTGGTCATTTGCATATTAGCCTCTTATTTTGTAGGATATGCTGTAGTTGAGGCCCCCTAGAAACATAATGCAAAAAAATTCACTGTTCTGTCATTCTCGAATTGCCCCCACTTAAACATTCCCGCTTGGCGCCACTCTTTAAATTGTACATGGCTGTTTCATACCTGTTACCTGCTCAGGGTTGGGTCGGGACAGGGCAGAGCCAGGCGGGCTAGGAGGGTGGGTTTAGCCGTGCCCCTAGTGAGGTACAGCATGCTTCAGCTGCGGAGATGGCGATGCTGCTGTCGGGGGCGGGGGGAAGGGTCTGACCCTGGTGGGTTGCTCAGGCCTGCCTTCACCTGGGTCTGGAGTTGTAGGGAGGAGAGGCATGCCCGGCCCCAGCAGAGGGGGCCTGACAGTGGTGGGCCGCAGGCCCCGGGGGTGCTGACGGGTGGTCACTGGCGTGCTATTGTTATGGGCACCCCTGGTAGGGGTGGAGGGGGAAGAGATCGGGAGTTGCAGGTGTGGGCTGCAGCTTCCCCCAAGGCTGGGTCTTCTACCGTCCAGTCAGCCTCCCCGTCCCCCCGGGAGTGCGGGGGCTGTGGTAGGGTGTCTGTGCGGGGGGAATGGAAGAGCTCCCCGTGGCCATTTCCGCTTTCTTCTTTGCAGTACGGGCTCCTGTCAGGCACTCTCCTCAGACCCCTAAGAACTTGGCTCCGGCCGCCCGCACCTACTGTGCACACAGCCTCCTGCTGGTCTGTCAATATGCAAATTGGTCATTACTGTGACACTGTTAGGACCAATGAGCATATTACCTCTTTATATATAAAGATAGCAAAAGCTGATAATTCTCTGTACTGTTAGATGCATGAACCCTTTTGCCAAAAAACAAATAAAAAAACCCAAAGGAACCTGATACAGCACAGAAAAAAAGGCAGAACCAGGTACTGGTGGTCCTATAAAAACCATAGTCATTTTCCTTTAAGTCAGTGGTTGGCAAACTCATTAGTCAACAGAGCCAAATATCAACAGTACAATGACCGAAATTTCTTTCGAGAGCCAAATTTTTTTAAACTTAAACTTCTTCTAATGCCACTTCTTCAAAATAGACTTGCCCAGGCCATGGTATTTTGTGGAAGAGCCACACTCAAGGGCCAAAGAGCCGCATGTGGCTCACGAGCCGCAGTTTGCCGACCATGGACCTAAGTTAAATTTTACTACATTTTATAGTAGTAATGAAATAATTTACCCAGTCTGAGGGGCGAGTCACAAGAATAGGGTGTTACAATAATAGAACTGTAATTATATAATTTTGAAGTTTCAATAATGAAGTAAACAAAAATTGCATAGGATAGCCAAAGTCTGCATTTTTCTGGGTACCCTACTATCCAGTGTTTTCCTAACTGTTTTGGGACAAAGACTCACTTAAAAGTCATCTGAATGTCCTGGGAACTGATTATAAATACAAAACTTGGACCTCATCCCAGACCTATTTAATCAGAAATTTTAAAGGCAGGGCATAGCAATCTGTTCTATAAGCTTTCATGTGATCCTGATGCTTGCTAAAGTTTGAGAAAGCACTAGTCTAAATCAAGTTTAACAAGAGGTAGATTAAGCAAAGTAGTTAGGTGAAACAAACAAAAAAATCCTTGGAGTAAGTCAGAACGAGTTTTTATTTCCAACTACAACTGATTACTGAACAAACCAAAAGAAACTCAGTGTTGTGAGTAGTATCAATTTATGTATTTTTGCAATGGGCACACACAGATGGCATAGTACAACTACAAGCTAACAGCCAACCCTGACCCCAGTCAACATCAGCAACTGTGATATAAATAAAGCATGATAAAACATTATGTACTACAAATGTGTTGTTTATAGTTCTGTATTCACAAAAATTTTAAAATACACCACATATTCATAACTTTAAAAATGATATTGACTAATGTTCAAGTTATGAGTAATAAAAAAAACTGTCCATGTGGCGAAGCAATCCCCAGTAACTTAGTGCTATGCTATTTGGTGCAGGGGGGTGGAATGCAGTGGGGTGGAGTGGAAGGGAGGGGGTGAGCCTTCTTAAATCCCTCTTAAAACTTACCAACCCTCCCAATGCCTGATTTATCAGAGATGTTTAAGACAAAATACCAGAATATATAGATTTAAAATCTCGAGAAGGGTATGATGTACAATCCAATGTTAAAAAATACGTTGTTGTCCTGACCTGTGGCTCTGTGGTTAGAGCATTGACCTGCAAACTGAAGGGTTGAGGGTTTTATCCTGGACCTGGTCAGGGCTCATGTGGGAAGCAACCAATCTATGTGTTTCTGTCTTTCTTAAAAATCAATGTGAAAAATATCCTCAGGCGAGGATTTTAAAAAAAGTTAATTAAATACTTGCATGAAACTCAAGGTTTCTGTATGGCATTAAGTAGAGGAGTGGGCAAAAGAAGGTTTTAATCATAATTAATAATATAAGAATAAACAGTTTTCGTTGCTGTAAAAAAGAAAACTCTTACCATTCACAACAGCATAGATGGACCTGGAAAGCATTATGCTAAGCGAAATAAGCCAGTCAGAGAAAGATAAATATCATATGATCTCACTCATTCGTGGAATATAATGAACAACATAAACTGATGAACAAAAATAGATCCAGAGACATAGAAGCATCGACCAGACCATCAAACCTCAGAGGGAAGGTAGGGGAGAGTGGGAATGGGGGTGGGGTGGGGATAAGAGATCAACCAAAGGACTAGTATGCATGCATATAAGCATAACCAATGGACACAGACAATCACAGACAATGGGCGGGCGGGGGGTGGTGGTGGTAAGTACATGTGCTGGGGGGTGGGAGTAGCCAGGGAGAGGTCAATCAGGGGAGGGGGGGAGAGAAAGGAGACATATGTAATACTTTAAACAATAAAGAAATTAAAACAAGAAAAAAAGAATAAACTGTTTTGTGTACTCACAACTGTAAACCTATTTTGCCCTCCCTTGTATTATAAACAAAGCAAAATACCAACTGGACAAAAACTGCATCTTGTATACAGAATGCTAATTTTGTTAAAAGCTCCTATAAATCATGAAGAAAAAGCCCAAACAACCATATACAGGCAAAAAAAATAGGAAGACATTAAATTTATTTAATCCTATAATACCACAAATTTTTTCAAATTTACCTGTGTTATTGGGATGCAATCTATCTATCTACTTATTTATTACTAGTAGCCTTGTGCACAAATCCGTGCACAGGGGCCAGGCCACTCTGTACTGGCTGCCCAGAGGCTCTCCGGGGCCCAGGGGCCCATCCAAAGCTGGGCACGGAACGCTTGCCTTGTTGTGTGATAAAGCAAGCATTCCACCAGGAGGCTCATGCTGCCCGCTCTCAGTGGCTGCCCAGCCCTCCCACCGACTGGGAGTCGCCATTTTTGTGATGGAGTGATGGTTAATTTGCATATCACCTTTTTTTTTATTAGATAGGATAGTCACCTTAGGATATTTTTTCCTTTAACTTATAGAAAAAGTAGAAGGGAGTAAGGAGGGGGGACAGAGAAAGAGAGAGACAGAGAGATATCGATTGGCTGCCTCCTGTACACACCCCAGGGCCAGGGATTGAACCCGCAAGCAACACTTTGGTCTGCAGGCTGATGCTCTAAGCCAAATCCCAAACCAGCTGGGATGCATTTTAAATAGAACCTTACAAATGATTGTCAACCAGGCAGCAATACTTCTGGAAAGAAAGTCTCAGATTGCAAAAATACTAAGGGCTCATAAGCATATATGAAGACGCTCAATTTCATATAAAAGAAATGCAAATTAAAACAATAATGAGATTCCATTTTTCATTATGACACTGACAAAAATAAAAGAAGTTCCACAACACCGTGTTGGCAAGGGTACAAAAAAAGATGCCCATTTGCGCATTTCTTACTGGTCAGAGTAGGTAAAATCTCTATGGAGGGCAATCTGGCAACAGTTAATTCAAACATACCCTTTGGCCCAACCAATTTAATTTGTAATAAACTCATTTCAGTTATACAACTGTGCTTGTGTGAAAAACAGCATATGTATAAGATTGTAAGAGGTACTACAGGCAGCAGCAATTTTATAAATACATATTTTTATTGATTTTAGAGAGGAAGGGAGAAGGGGAGAGAGAGATAGAAACATCAATGATGAGAGAGAATCATTGATTGGCTGCCTCCTGCACGACCCACACTGGGAATTGAGCCCGCAACCCGGGCCTGTGCCCTTGACCAAAATCAAACCTTGGACCCTTCAGTCCGCAGGCTGAGGCTCTATCTACTGAACCAAACCAGCCATGGTGGCAGCAGCAATTTTTAATAACAAAAACTGCAAATTTATGTCTCCATCAATAGAGTTAAATACACTATGCAGCCATTAAAAAGAATGAGGCAACTTTATTTTTATTGTCCTAGAACAGTCCCCAAAATTCAATGTAAGTGAAACCAGCATCGGTTTGTATTTTTTCTTTTAAGATTTTTAGAGAGAGGGAATCCTGTGAACTACAAACATCCTCCTGCCCCGCCCGGCCCTGCCTCAAGACCTCCACCAGGACATGTGCCCCAACCAGAAATCGAACCTGCAACCTTTTGGTGCATAGAAGTTCACCAAAGCAACTAAACCACACCAGCTAGGGCAGCAGTGGTATGTCTTGATATAAACAGCCCTGATATAAACTCTGAAGTTAATTTTTTTCTGAAAATCCTAGTTATGAAGTGCTATTCCAATACTGTTAAGATTTGGTTATTTTTCAAAGTATAGGTGTTACCCTGGATAACTAAATATGCAGATAAAAAAAACTGTTTTTAAATAATCTAAAACTTGCCTCAGCATGATGCAAAGAAATTCTTAGTATCTGCTTTAACCTTTTGCACTCGAATGTCGAGTGTGACTCGACACGGTTAGCATTAGAATAAAGGAATCGAGAAAAAAGCAAGCGAGTGCAAAGGGTTAAAAAGTATATATTATAAATGACTGGCATCAGTTATTCTGAGTAATTAGGTTTACTGCCTTCCCTAGGAAAAATTTACAAATACTTACACATAGAGATTTGCAAGGATGGAAAGGAATAACATATACAGTGGTTAAGACATCCTTGTTGCATAAGTTCAAGTTCCTGCTTTCTTAATGTTGTCTGACCTTGAACAAGTTCAACTTCTCTAATGCTCCATTGTAAAATGAGAATATGGTGGCTAGTGTTAAACAAACAATATATATAAAGCACTTAGTATACCAACTGCCTGGCACTTGGAAAGTATTCAATATAGAATTCTGTACTACAGTCTTAACTTTCACCTAATAAACCCAGATAAGCTTACCCTCTATAAAACATACTGTAGTATTATAGCTAGCTACATTTCTATCCCTACCAGTTGGATTAATTATATTTGACATGAAGCAACAAACTTAGCACAGAAAAACACTGTTGCATATCCTAAGTTGTATGCTTCAGGAAAGTTTTAAAAAGATGAGTCTCACACACAAATAAAAACTATCAAATGGATGAAGGCAACTATAAAAGAGTGAAAGGAGTCTGAAATTCCAGAAAAGCAACACCTGTTTATTTTGCAAGTGTTTCAAGTTTATACTTCACTGTAAGAACTAGACTATTTTAGCTCAGTAGATGTAGCTAAGTTGGTTGGGCATCATTCCATGCACTGAGAGGTCACAAGTTTGATTCCTGATCAGGGCATACGTCCAGGTTATAGCTCGATCACCTGTAGGGGATGTGCAGCAGACAACTGATGTTCCAATTGCTCTTTTTCTCATCTATGTTTTTATCTCTCTCTCCCTCTCCCTTCCTCTCTCTGAAATCAATAAAAACATATAAAATAGAACATTATCTTACTGCATAATGGAACTCCAAACAAAGGCCCCACATTCAGGGGGGTCCTAAATCAATAAATTGATAAAAAGGAAAAATAAAATATTTGAGGTGTGTATAAATTTCCTATCTACCACTAAGTTTTTAGGTTAACCCACTACAATCCAGTCAAATCACGAGTGCCTCTATTAAAGAAAATCCACCCACATTAAAATGCCTAGACAAATGGGTTTGTGTTTCATAATTTCTTCAAAGTTATAATAGATTAAGACTTCTGAAGGAGACTATGACCACACCAGAATAAATAACTATTCTTTTATTTTCCCTACCATGTAACATATTTTTGTGTTTAGCACCTACTGGTAAGATACTTTTTGAATGACAACAGTAAGAAACAGAAGAACGACAAAGCTAAAAAAGCTTTCACTTATCAAGAACTATTTTAGAAGACAGACCATGTATAGTACAATGAATTTTAAAACACAACTCTCTTCACTACTAAATATGGTAAAACTAAGCACTCTAACCATCCTTCACAATGTCAACACTATAAAATGGTTGATTACCAAAAAAAGAAAACAATTTCAAACATGGTCACAGTGAATGCTACTATACTTAGTCAATAACTACAGATAAAAGTTATCAAATTATCTCCCTTCATTCAAAACAATTTCTTCCAATGTTACTTCTGTACGGCCACAGGTACAAAAAAAAATTGATCATCTAAAGTATACATGTCAGCTTCAAATGAAGTTATCTAGCTATTTTTGGATTTAAAATGGCTATCACTATATGCCTGCTTTGGTGGTACAGGACTATATTTCTCAATTATATAGGTCTATGAAGTTAAGACAATTTCACAAACCTGATCCATGTGAATACAGCAGCTTTAAAAAAACACACAAGACCTTTGTAGTTCAATATTAAGATCTTAAGGATGCTTATGTATAACACCCCAGCACAACCTGAGTTTAGATTGCTGTATAACCTTAAAATGTATGTAGTCATGCACTGTGTAAAAATGTTAACAGATCACACATACCATATAACCTAGTTATGTAGTAGGCTATACCATCCTCAAGAGAATAAACTACTTTCTTGGGTATAAATAGGCTACTTAAGCAATAAAGGAAATGTACGTATTCAATCTGTTAAATGATAGCCTATTTCCAGAGAAGAATAACTATGTTCTGCACCCTTAAAGATTCAAAGCAATTTATATTAGTTTCCCATACTCAACATATGATACCACAGGACTAGCTTGAGGTAGTTCAGACTTTCAATTGTCTATCATGGTACATTCCTTTTCAAGATGTCATCTTTGAAAAGCTGGACTTTTGATAGTTGCTATGATTAAAAAGCAAGTACAGCTGCCCAGCTGGTATGTCTCAGTGGCTGAGTGTGACCCATGAACCAAGAGGTCACGGGTTAGATTCCCTAGATTCCTGGTCAGAGCACATGCCCAGGTTGTGGGCTCAATCCCCAGTAGGGGCATGCAGGAAGCAGCTGATCAATGATTCTCTCTTATCACTGATATTTCTATCCCTTTCTCCCTCTCCCTTTCTCTCTCTGAAATCAATAAGAACATATTAAGGAAAAAAATTGTGTTAGATCCAAATCATGCTATACCTTCTGGGTGTTACCACTCCCTATCACTTACGAGCTATGGGAAATCACTAAAGAGCGACAGGATCTTTAAAGAGGGTCATATTTGTGCTTTTAAAGGATCATTTTGGCTCCTGGGTTGAGGATGAATTGGAAGGGGCAAGTGACATGGTGGGGTGGTATTTCCTCCCTGAAATCTAAATAAAAAAAATTTTTTTTAATTAAAAAGAAAAGTGTAGCTGGCCCTCGAACAACAGTTTTGAACTGTATGGATCCACTTACACAGGTTTTTAAATACCTGCACTATTTTCCATCTGAGGTTGGGAGTCCATGGATGCAAAATATACAGTGATCTTTGCCATTTGTTGCTATCTGTGGGGGGATGGTGGCCCTGGAACCAATCCCCTGTCGATACCTAGTTTTTGATATGTGCATGACAGACCAGCACCCCTAATCCCTGGGGTTGTTCAAGGGTCAACTGTATGAGACAAAAATCAGTACAGAAAATAAAGGTGGCAGTGCCCAATCTGATTCCAACATTTAAGAAATTGCAGTGTTCCACTGGCACAGATATCACATTAGTAAATAATGGTGGTTAAGAATGAAACTAAAATATTGTTGTTGTTTTTCTTTCAACTTATGTGTGGTATTTGTTTAAAGTGCTATTAACCCACCCAACTATCCATTCCTCAAATTTTCACAGGTTTTGAAGAAAATGCCTAACTATCCTCACAAGAGAATTTACAGAAAGCTAGGTTGTTTTACATTTTTAAAGACATTGGCACTCTAAACAAAAGGCCTTCTATAACTAATATCTTGCACAGCTTAAGTATAATAAAAGCCTAATATGCAAATCAACCCAACGGTGGAACGACTGGTTGCTATGATGCGAAGTGACCACCATGGGGCAGATGCTCAAAGCAGGAGCTGCCCCCAGCCCCCAGGCCAGCCAAGGCAGGTGCCAGTGCCCGCCCCCCCTCATCGCCCCACAGATTGGCCCTGATCGCCAGCCAGGCCTAGGGACCCTACCCATGCACAACTTTCGTGCATCAGGCCTCCAGTGTAATAATACATGCAGACCTTTAGGAAATCAACTTAGCTTTCTATAAATTAACACAAGCCAATAGATTTCTAATTCTAGAGTGAGTACAGTGTTTTCCTCTGCCCCAATCCCTTTCTAAATATCCAGTAAACTACCTTTAACTTCAGTGCTACACTTAAATTAAAACAAGGCCTACCACTAATTAACAGATGTTCAATAAATTATTTAAAATTAATGTTTATATAATTAATGATCTCCAAAATACCAGGCCTATTTCCACATCATACCTCCAGCCTTAAAAGAATATTTGGATTCATTGATTCATTTCATAGTGACAAGTAATATCAAGGTCTAATTCAAGTCCAATCCTCCAAATTGTAATCCAATTGTTGTGTTAAAAGGACTTCACTAAGTTGGTTTAATAAACCTCTTTCTAATTAATTGGGAAAACTAAGTTAACTGGTAATAAGACCTAATAATTTCTCACAACGGAAATCTACCATCATCAGCAGCAGCAGAGTAGCAATGGTGACTTAGCACTTGCTGGGTGACAGGAATTACTTTAAGGGCTATACACAAATTAACATATTTGATCTCAGAACAACCCTATGAAATAGTTATTTTTAGCACCATCTTCCGAAAAAGCACTAAGCACAGGGAAGTTCATTAACGTAGCCAAGATCACAGCTAATAAGTGGCAGAGCTGGCACACAACCAGGCACTGATTCTGAAGCCTGTGTTCTAGGATCTATTTCCTTTTGATTCTCTCCTTAAGCCACCTATTTTGAAATGAGATTGCTGTGTTGAAAACCACTCTGAAATCTCTACACAGGCCATATGCAGTTGGTGCTTCAAACTTGTTTCCAGGGGCCCCAAAGAATCTGCTGTAGCAACACCTATTTAATCCTCCCCAATTTCAACCTTAAAAGGTTCTGTAACAGTCAGCTCCTTATTGTAGCAGTGTTGCCCTGGGCTCTTATTTTGATACATATTAGACCTAGAACCTAAAATTTATGTATAGTGTCCCAAACACTGAAGAAACGATCTTTGGACCCTTACTCTGTATAGAGATGACTTAAAGATAAACTAATTTAGCTAAAGTACTCTCAAACAAACTCATTTAAATAGTACTTATTATTGTCAAACATGAACGAAAAAAAGGTAATGGTTAAATTCTGAGTCTGTCAGGCAGAAACTTCAGAAGTTAGTCCTCTTTACCATCCTCCTTTGGTAAAAAATTAAAGGCTTCACATAAATATTTAAAACCTATATATGAAAATATCTAATGGAAGGTATTGATGGTTATCTGATGTATTCACTTTTCCTACCTAATTATGTAGCCAATTTTCATTCATTTAGTTAAGGCTCTAACTGTTTTTTAACATCTATGTTCTCAAGATGAGTTGATAGATGACAATACAAAATATATCTAGGGATTCATAAACACTTTTTTTAATGGAGCATTACCATTAGTGAAAACTACCACTAGACCAGTACTATTAAACAGGACTTAACATCACTTAAAGACATCACTAGGTTAGCTTCTAGCTCTTCAGTAGATTTGAAAAGAAATCCTAATAACCTTACCCTGTCTAGAGTAAGTATTTTTTTAAGTTTAGTTTTACCCTCTGGAAACCATTCCATTAAAAAAATAATCACAATGTCAAAAATACCTTCATTTGGAGCTATCAAATCTGTTACTTGTTAATCCCTAATAATGGAACCAGATTATTTCACAAGTATACATCTGAAAGCCCACTTCCTACACACACACACACACACACAGAGTCTCTCTCTGCCCCAATACTGCATATAATTTTCTCATCTCCCATTTTCCAAATTCTGTTTTCCCTGCACACACACACACACACACACACACACACACACACACACACACAGAGTCTCTCTCTGCCCCAATACTGCATATAATTTTCTCATCTCCCATTTTCCAAATTCTGTTTTCCCTGCTCCACTATGGCTTCCCAAGAAAAGTCCAATGCATAGTGAAGCAAATGTCAGAGTATTCCTCCTAAAAATGAGTAAAAGCTGCCCTTTATTATCTATAAGTCCTGGACATTATCGCATTTTAAAGTAATATAAAACCACAAGCCTGTGATTATCACTAGACTAAAAGGTTTATTCAATGAAGGTTTAAGTCATAGACAAGCTGATTTAAGTAAATAAAAGTTCAACTGGCTATTAAAATGATACTGAACTCATTAATCTCAAGTTCTAATAAAATAAAATATATATCAAAGAAACTAGCTGGGTATTTTTATTAAGAAAAAATTTTAAGTTGTGATATCAGTTACTATATTTTAAAACCTTATCTTTGAGAGACATACACAGAAGTATTTACAGATGAAACAGTATGATGTCTAGGATTTGCTTCAAATTATGAGATAGGAAAAGATTGGGATATGCATGAAACAGTACTGGCCATGATTAAAGATTCATGATAAATACACTGAAGTTCATTACTCTATTGTACTTCTGCATACATTAAAAAATTTATATGATATATATCGTTCCCTCCCATAACACTGTAGATATTTCTGCCATCAAAGACTCATGTTACTGCCCATATAATGTGTTCCAAAATTGTCTTTTATAAACAACCTCTAGGGGAAGATTGCGTGGTGACAAATCATTTTTAGAAAATTATTTAAATGTCAAATATATACAGAATAAACAGCAATAAAAGGGGAAGATTTTTCAAAAGAATTACCATCAGGCAACATATATCACAACTTATGCAGAACGCAAGTAAGAAGAAAACAAAATATTAAGAAAGCTAAATAAAATGTTAGAAAGCTCAATGTGGAAGTCAATCGTGTGCCATGCAATAATGAAGGGGAATGAGGACTTTGAGGAGACTCCAAGAGTGTATTACAGAACAAAAGATTCCTCCCTTTAGTTCATAACATGTGTGGTAATCCAATATAATAGAGCTAATATGCAAATGGTCACCATGCCCTCACACTGTCAATCCATCACGGCTTAGACACTCAACACTGGGGAGAGAGGAATGGGGACCAGCCAGGCACAAATGAGCTTGCGAGAGAGGAATGGAGATCAGCCAGGCTGTGGCCCAGGAGAGGGACAAACCACCCGCCTCGTGGTACTAGGTGCCTGCAGCCGGACAGAGGGAGGAAAGCATGAGTCCTGGGTGCCTGCGACCGGCTGGAGGAGGGAATCCTGGGTCCTGGGTGTGGGGCAAGGCAGAGGCAGTTAGGGGCGATCAGGCCAGCAGGGGAGCAGTTAGGGGTGATCAGGCAGGCAGGCAGGCAGGCAGGCAGAGGTGGTTAGGGGCCATCAGGCAGGCAATAAGAGGGGTTAGGGGCAATGAGGCAGGTAGGTGAGTGGTTAGGAACCAGTGGTCCTGGATTGTGAGAGGCAGTCAGACATCCCCCGAGGAGTCCCAGATTGGAGAGGGTGCAGGCTGGGCTGAGGGACACCCTCTCCCCCGCACATGCATGAATTTCGTGCACCGGGCCTCTAGTAGCTATATAATTAACATTAGAAGCCCTCTCCCCTAAATAAATCGTATTCCATCCTACATCATTCTTTCTAAAAGTAACTGCCCTTTACTAAGGTATGTCTATTTTTCTATTACATTTAAATGATATAAAATTTCACCTAAAATTTGGCACCAACTAAAATTTGACCTTTGAACGTCAATGTCTACTGAACATGTATTACTACCAAGAAACAGAATCTATAATAAAACTCTATCTAGTAAGTCTAAGGTCTACTCTGGACTACTCTAAATTTGGGTGACTTGAGACTCCACCAGAAAACTCAGAGAAAGTGTCCATTTTTAAAGATAGTACTTACTTAAGAATGGTTTTTGCACTACTGCAGTCTTCAAATCGAATGGAGTAACCAACTTCCTGGCCCAACATCACATCCATTTCATCAGCAACTCTCTGAGCCACACTCATTGCAGCCACTCTCCTGGGTTGGGTACAGGCAACTCCTCTCTTGGGTCCTGGTAATGATCGCATGTACTCCACACACCACTGTGGAATCTATCAAATAATTTCACATTTAAATTAATTCTACTCTGCCTGCATATCAAGTATATTTAACATTAAGTACTTTACCACATTCGAATAATTGAACACAAAATTCAATTAGGCACACCACAAATTATTTTTTATGACTCAAACTTATAATAGAATGAGCACTCTAAGCCAAGGAAGGGTCACTGACTAACACTGACATAACTGTACTCCTGAATAGGCTAGGTCCACTGAGGTTTTCCGGAATATGCTCTACAGCAAGGGTGGGGAACATGCGGCTCACAGCGGCACTAGGCCCTCAAAATCATATGGTCTGGCCCTGCCAAGGCATTAGGGGTGAGTTAATTACATGCTTGACCAAATATAGCAGGCTAATTTTTAAGTTGATAATTTTGTATGGCCTGAGGATGATGTTATAAATATCCAAATGGCCCTTGGCAGAAAAAAGATTCCCCACCCCTACTGTACAGTGTCAATAGTCCCACCATTGACCATTTCTCTATTCACTGGGGAAAAATCCAACTAAGAAAAAATCCTCCTTTATAACAAAGGTTAGTTTCAAAAAAAGAAAAATCAAAGAAACTATAACTTAAATTCCTATATAATTAGAGAGTTACAAAATGCAGGAAACTAGAAATTACATCAACTTATAATTATATAACTGTTATCTTTTAATTCAATTCAAATTTGTTTCATAAGCCAGCAGAATCTAGGAGAGGTATGCAAACTGGCAACACCTTAGGTACCATACTAAAAGTCAATTTCAGTCACTGTTGTATAGATTTAACAGGACCCAGAGAAGCAGCAGCATTTCCCTGAAGAAAGGAGGGCAGCCAAGGGAAAGGAAGAAAAACCAGCAAGCACAAGTTGGTTGACTGCCATGATAACAGGACATTTCCTCCCTATTTCATCATTAAGTATTTCATCATCAATAAAAGCTACTAGGTCTATAATTTCATGGTTCTTCACTCATTACCTGGGGGGGGAAAAAAAAAAAAAACACATGGGAAAATTCTAGGCACTTTTCTACATTAAATGGGAATCCACCGAAACAAGGACATGATAGATCTCCATCAAAGCTTTCAAAAACCCATCAGACTCTAATGCTAAAAAAAAAAAAAAAAAAAGAAGCATGTGGGGGGATTTTTTAAAATATAGAATTTGTACAATGATATCTAAAGAATACCGACTGCTGTACTATTATTGTTTTAGTTAGGTTACTTCTATAACTTTGGGATGTGTTGTTACTGACAATCTGAAAGAGAGAAGGGTGGTTACACTGCTTCTCTAGGAACACAACAATACACTTCTTTTTAAAAAATATATATTTTTATTTCAGAGGAAGGGAGAGGGAGAGAAACACCAATGACGAGGGAGAATCATTGATTGGCTGCCTCCTGCACCCCCTACTGGGGAGCGGGCCCGCAACCCAGGCCTGTGCCCTTGAGAGGAATCAAACCCAGGGCCCTTCAGTCCTTAGGCTGATGCTCTATCCACTGAGCCAAACCAGCCAGAGCAATGCATATCTTTAAAGGATTGTAAATGAATAAAAATACTCAACTACAAGAGAAGTGGCTCTCTGAGACTATAAAACCTACAGGCCAAAAAGTTTAAATGGTTTCCCTGCAAGGAGATGGAGATATAGATATAGATATAGATATAGATATAGATATAGATATAGATATAGATATAGATATAGATATGATCGCAGGAGCATCTGCCCCCTGGTGATCATTGTGCATCATAGCTACCGGTCGGATGGTCACTTCCTTTCAGCAAGCCTCTCACAAACACAAAAAGTACTTCATAAAGCCAAACAAAATGAAATAAAAAAAATTCACTGGTCAATTAAAGCTATTTAAAATTACTTCAAAATTCTCAAGGCTCATACGTTTTTAAAATTCACCCCAGTGAAATGGATCGCTTACCCCCACTTTAAAAATAAAATATAAACAGTTTTGGCTACTTCAGCCATTTTAAACTTCTGATCTCAGAAACTCTTTATACTCTTAAAATAACTTAGGATGCCAAACAACTAATAGATTTATATATTAGGAAATTAAAATGAAAGTTAAAATATTAATTCCTAATAAAAATTCATACCACGTTAACATACATTTTCTATGAAAATAACTACATCTTCCAAAGCAAAAACGTCTAGCAAGAATACATGTTTTACATTTTTTCTTATCTCTAATGTCTAGGTTAACAGAAAACAACTGGATTCTTTAATCTGCTCTATTTTGAATGTTCTGCAATACTTTTGTTTTGTGTGTAAGTGTACAAATAAAATCCCAGGAACTTTGTAAGTTCCAAGGACTTTCACAGGTTCCCAGACAATATCTGAAGAGTCGCTAAGTTAATCCATCTATTCATATTTCTAAGAATAGCATCGAGAAAGGAAGTAGGTCCTGAAATATGCAGGCTACTGGCTATTCATGCCAGGGATCAGATGTTCTAAAACTATTTCTTTCTTTCAGCTCCTTCCTTCCTCCATTTGTGACCACCTTCCTAAAAACAGATCCTCAACCCTCTAGTCTTCTTGTTTTATATATCATCTTGAGTGGTCTTATTCTTCTGACTTCTAATACTACCTATAATACATCAAATGTCAATCCTAACTCTAACCTAGTGGTCATTTCCACCTGAAGAATATTTTATTGCTATTCCAAATTCAACAAGTTTAAAACCAAAACTATTTCACCTTCCTCCAAATATTTATTAATTTCTCCCAGGCCCCCTACTTAATAAAAAGTTACACCTTAATTCCTAGCTATCGTTAATTCTCCACTCTACTACCCCATACAGAGTCAAAATTTTGTTTAACCTCCTATGTAGTCTGTCATCAACATTCTTACCAGACAGGACATTTTGTAAAAATCCTTGTCATTCCCCTCCAATTATAAAGCTCTGATGGATATGTAATACTTTTAATAATAAAGATTAAAAAAAAAAAAAAAGCTGATTGTGCCTCAATCTACAGCAAGATATATTAAGGCCCAACCAACTGCTCCAGTCTCACCAACCCCATCTCACTCTAAACATCCTACACTCTGTCCAGGGCATACAATGCTTTCCATTCTCTAAACCTGTGCCATTGCTCATACTGTCCCTTAGCTGAACTAGCTTTAGTTTCTTATACACAGGAACCACATGTGCATACTGAATTGCAATGTAAAATGTCTTTATTGAATCTCAATCAAGTTAGTCATTATTTGATTCTGTTTGGAGAATTTCATTTTTCTGCTAGGCACAATAAGATAAACAAAAAATGGCTGACTACTCTTAATGGTTCTGAGTTTACTAAGAGTATACCAAAGAGCATTTGGGTGAAATTCATTATTTAACTGTTCAGTTTCCCCTCAAATCCCCTGCAATCCTAAGTATCCAAATATTTTAAATCTCAAACAAAAAAAAAATTAATCAAAATAATCATAAACCTGTTTTGAGTTGACTGGAACTTTCTCTACACTAACTGCTTCTCAACTCATCTAAAAAAACAAAAGAAACTCATCTTTGAAATAAAATTTAACCATGAAAGACCACAGAATAGCAGTATGAAATAAATACAACTTTGGCTGCGAGACAAAGGGAAAACGTTAAATATTGAGCCCATCTAAATCTACTATGTAAGCCAGGAAAACCCACTAAACCTCTCTAATATTCTCATAAATCTAAACCTCATTTTGCTCATCCATAAAATGGTGATTAACAACTTCCTTGCAGAAACATTGAAAAACTTAAATACATAACAAGTACACAGTGCCTGGCTTTACCTAATTAAATGGGTGCTAATACTATGCAAATGACATAAGCTAGTTGAATTATTAAAAATACTATGATATTAATAAGCTTCAGAGTTATATCTTTTCATGTATTTAATTCTTTAAATTTCTGTCAGGTGATAAAAGTAAACCAAGTTTCAGTTCCTAATAAAACACTAAGTTTTCCTTCATTTAAAAAGAAAAATCACTATGGCTTAGACTTCAATAAAAGCTCCCTACATAAATTGCTACTGTGGCCTTCAAAATACTACCATGAAATACTCAAACTGATATATTTGTGGCATATGTAATTTAAAATAAGGATAACTTGTACATGCAGTATGCTTAAATGTAAACATGTATCATAGGTACATAACATGGAAAACAGGCCAGTAGGAAACACAACATATTAATAATTGTAAGTAATCATTAAATTCATTTCAACACTTCCCTGAATTTTCCAAATTTCCTACAATGGCCAAGAATTACAAGTTGAAATTTTTAACTGATGGATCAAGTTAGAACATATGAAAATATGGTTAACCTCAGTCTTAGCAAGAAAATGTGAATTAAAATCACACTAAAATATCATTTTTCACCTATCAGATTTATAAAGCTTCAAGTTCAGTAGAACACGCTAATGGTTTCCCACATATGCTGTCATGCATGCTCATGAAAAGGTAAACTGATATGTTAACTATAGAAAGCTATTTGGCTTTATGTATCACAATTACACAAATAATCCTCTGACCCAGCAACTCCCATTTCAAGGGAATTTATCCTATAGATAATACTTGCTCATACAAAGCAACCATTAGAGCAGCCTAGATGTCAATAACATGGACCCAGCAAAAATGGCTCACCCATGTTTGAAAATGCCCTGGATGTATTACTAACAAGATACTAAGATACTAATAAGTGTTTAGCTGTATGTGTGTGTGTGTGGTGTGTGGATGTGTAGGGCATATCTAGGTGGATGGAGGTCAGGAATAAAGAGACTAACTTTAGCTCTTCCATTTTAAAAATAGATAATAATCACATGGTTCAAAACAATTACTAAACAAAACACAAATCAATGCAAAGAAATAAGCAAGAATGACAAAAGTGGAAACCATTTCATAGGTTCAGATTTCTTCACCCAAGCACTAGAAAATAAACCTTAACCCCAATTTTGTACTACCCCAGAGTCAAAGTGGGAGGGAGAACACCACTCTGCCATTCTTAATGTAACAAAACCAGAAAAAAACACAGCACTGCTATTTCCCCTTAAAGACTCCGGAAAATAGTTATTCCCTACTGGATTCTCACTCTGAAAGTCACTAAAAAGTATGAAACACCAAAGCAGCCATTTTTTCAAGATACCCTACCAGGCAGCAGACAATGAGAATGACCAGGAGGATCAAATAAACATCATTTAATAAACTTAAACATTAATAAAACTTGTAGCATGGTATACAGTAACTCACCTGTGTTGTTTTACCAGACCCAGTTTCACCAACCAGTACAAAGGACTGATGTCTAACCAGAATATCTGTAAACCTATCCTTGTATTCCCAAACAGGGAGCTGAAGCCGTTTCTTTAAAATATCATAGTATCGAGGAGTATGGGGCAAATTGGTAAACGGATTAATGCACTGTGGAAGTGATGTGTGTCCTGCATGTCCGGTGTGTGTTGAATGAGCAGAATGTGTTGAATGTGTTGAATGTGCTGAGTGGGTTGAGTGAGCTGAAGAATGGGAAGCTTTTAGAGGTGGTAATCCAGCACTGATAAGCATAGCATTAGTGGAAGCACGCAATTCCTTCTCTTTTTCTTTCTCCCTCTCCCGCTCTCTATCTCCTCTATCACGTTCTCGGTCCCGATCTTTAGACCGATCTTCACGATCCCGGTCACGATCCCGATCCTTCCTAAAAAAAAGAAAGAAAAAAAAAATAGAATTCACATTCTGAATTTTATGCAAAATTTATGTTCACAGCAGTGTTATATTCACAAAGTAAATGTCCAAAAACCAAATCAATACACTGATATAAAACTCAATGAATTACATAAGTACCAGAATAAAAGAGAACTTATAACCAAGGACTCTCCATGCCTCATGCATAAACATCCTTCCCCCTTTCTTGATGACACCTCAAATGCGGTTAAGGGACAGTCTCTTCACAACCTTTAGCCATCAGACAACATAAGAACTCAATCTTCTGCAAGTAAAATAAAATCCCTTTCCAGGTAGAAGTTCAATACTGAGGGCAGGGTGGGGAAAAGATAGAAGCCAATCAGGCAAAAAAAAAAGAAAAAGATAAAAAGAAAGGATGACATCAAAAACTCCCAGAGTCCTCTTCAAGTATGTAAAAAGGTATTTTTTGCACTTAACATTGTGTTCAAAATGTAGCAAGAATACTGCTTCTAGACACAAAGACAATTCCACTTCACATTATAGTAATACTAGAGGCCTGGTGCACAAACTTCGTGCACGGAGGGGGGGTTGTCCCTCAGCCCAGCCTGTACCCTCTCCAATATGGGACCCCTCGAGGGATGTCCGACTGCCCTCTCACAATCCAGGACTGCTGGCTCCCAACTACTTGCCTGCCTGCCTGCCTGCATGATTGCCCCTAACCGCTTCTGCCTGCCAGCCTGATCACCCCCTAACCACTCTGCTGCCAGCCTGTTTGCCCCCAACTTCCCTCCTCTGCCGGCCTGGTTACCCCTAACTGCCCTCTCCTGCAGGGTTGATCACCTCCAACTGCCCTCCCTTGCAGGCCTGGTCCTTCTCAACTGCCCTCCCTTGCAGGACAGGTGCCTCCCAACTGCCCTCTCCTGCTGGCCATCTTGTGTCCACATGGGGGCAGCTATATTGTGTGTTGCAGTGATGATCAATCTGCATATTACTCTTTTATTAGATAGGATAGAGGCCTCGTACAGGGGTGGGGCCAGCTGGTTTGCCCTGAAGGGCGTCCCGGATGAGGTGGGGGTTCCCTTGGGGTGTGGGGCGGCCTGAGCGAGGGGCCTGTGGTGGTTTGCAGGTGGGCCACGCCCCCTGGCAACGCAAGCAGAGGCCCTGGTATCTGGAATTTATTTTCCTTCTACAATTGAAACTTTGTAGCATGGAGCAGAGCCAAGCCTGGGGCTCCCTCCGAGGTCGGTAGCCATTTGTGTTGGGGTTATAATTGAAACTTTGTTGCCTTAAGCGGTGGGCCCGGCCAGGGTGTGCAGAAAGCTTTGCTTTCCCTGTTGCCGACGGCAACCCTGGTCTGCTCTCTCAAGCTCCACTCTGCCGCCATTTATTTGAATTTGTTTACCTTCTATAATTGAAACTTTGTAGCTTGAGTGGAGGCTTAGGCCTGGCAAGGGCAGGCAGAAAGCTTGGCTTCCTCTGTTACCTGGGGAGGAATGTATGTTCAATAAGCATACATTGCTGTATAAGAAAAACTAAAATTAAAACATTTTATTCTTCTGTTTCATTTACTCTTGCATGATATCCTTAAAGCAATAGTAAAACATTGGAAGTACTTTGTAAACCTCTGTACACTACTCATTATTTAAAATTGTACAGATGTGCACTATATGAAACTAGGCCAATTTTAAATAGTCAATTCTAGTATCTACTTCCAGTTACTACAGATGATCCCTAACACAGTAATTTAAAAATAATCTATGCTTATTCATTCTACAAATCCAGTTTACTTCAGACCAAGTCCTATGGCAGACAAACTTGCCACAAGGTGTTTGGACCAAGACTTGAAATAGACAACATGGAGCTATGACACAAGCCACTAGATATGTCACTGATGCTTATTCATAACACTCAAGACATACAAATCTCCTACACCCTCATTGTCAGAAGCAGAGTGGAAGACCATTAATTCTCTGTAACAGCACATCAGCTGGGCAACAGTAACCCCCAATTGGTAGAATACAGCTAAAATGCTAAACCCAAGAGGAGGAAGGATGGTTCCCCAATTACAGAAATAAACTAACAAATTTGATTTCGTCCTTCCCAAATATATACAAATTAGAGGCCCAGTACAGGAATTCATGCACAGGTGGGGTCCAGCCAGCCTGGCCCCAATCGGGGCCGATCAGGGCCGGGCCTGTGGGGAGGACGGCAGGAGGTTGGCCAGACAGCCCTGCCTGATTGGAGGCCAAGCGGAGGAGAAGCTGTGGGCAAATCAGGGTGGTGGGGCCCCATTAGGGGTGGGGTTGGTCAGGGGGTGGAGGGCCACAGGAGGTTGGCCAGCTGGCCCCACCGCCCATCGGGCCAGTTTGCTGGCCGCAGTGGTGTCATAGCTATGGGTCATTACAGCGTTCCCGTCACTGGCTTTTTATATATATACACACTAGGGGCCCGGTGCACTAAGATTCATGCATGGGGGGTGGGTCCCTCAGCCTGACCTGCACCCTCTCCAATCTGGGAGCCCTCAGGGGAGCCCTCTACAATCCGGGAGTTTCTGTCTGTCTTTGCAATCATATGAGCGAATTGTCTGAGACCCCGATCCAGTTTGGTTTGGTGCTCACAGAATAATAGAGACCTTTTTTTCTTTGCTCCATTGGTGGAGATTTCCTAGAAGTTGCAGGATATCTTCCCTTTAATTTTTCCTCGATACTGTGACTTTACTTATGTCTCTCACCTTTACTTTCCCTCCATCCCCCACCCACAACAGAAACTTGCTCCATGCTCACTTTGTTCTAGTGTCTAGGAGATCCCACAACGCATCTGCCACAAGAATTATGATTCCCAGCATTCCTGGTGCTCCCTGCACTCTGGGCTTCTGCTTCTGGTTCAGGGTCTGCACAAACCAAAAGGACTGCGAACTCCAGCTGCCCTCAGGCCGGGCTGACAGGACTGGACACTCCAGTGGCGTCCCCAGGACCCCGGCCACAGGCTTGAAGCGGGTGGGGTACCGGGGATGCCCACTGCATCGTGCCAGCTATGCGGAGGGCGGGTGGACTATGCCTGGCTGCTCGGCGCCTGCACATGTGCATGCTGCCCACAGGCCCGCCATCGTTTTGGGTTAATTTGCATACTCACTCCTGATTGGCCGTGTGCGTCGCGGAGGTACAGTCAATTTACAAATTTGTCTATTATTAGTATAGAAGAGTTTATTCCATGGGAATTTATTTATATTCACGTACATATATCTCAATGCACATCACAGGACATACAAGCTGGGATTAAAGTCTCTCACCCCATTTGGCACAAAAAGGATTTCAAAGAAAAAAAGGAAAACTTAATAAACATACAAGATGAAGTATCAATTCAAATCTTGAGCTTCCTAGCCTATCTTTGAAATATTCCATTAGTTATCCTTTCTTTGCTTCTCTCATTCTGCCTCTGGTCTAAGGTGCTCATTAATTAAATAAGTATTTATATTGTCCCCAAAATGTGAATGAGGAACAGTTTATAATAGAAATATGCCCAGCAAAATAAGAAGCACTGTAGCCACAGATGGTTCAAAGACTGGATATCTTTAAAAATCACAGAATATAAAAGAATCTTTAAAGAACAACTGATTTAAGTAAAAACAATTTACATTTGTAGCACTCCATAGGTCCTGTGGGGGAGGGGAGACGGAGACGGGTTGGAGCAGCTACAATATTGATGTGAGAGAAACACATTGATTGGATGCCTCCCACACAAGCTGACTAGGGCCCGGGCAGGAGGAACCTGCAACCAAATCACATGCCCTTGACGGGAATTAGAACCTGGGACGATTTGGTCCACTGGATGACGCTCTATCCACTAAGCCAACATAGCTAGACCAAATTAGGCTCTTTTATTATAAAGGAGTTTCATTGTTATGAAGATACACTAGTTGAGGTATAATGCTTTAAAACTATTAAAGCAGTGCTTTATAATCACTTAGCCAAAATACTGGCAAGGGGAAAATATGACAGTTGTTGAACAGGTGGTTCTGTACTCTCTCAGCACAATCCTAGCTCAGCAATTAAGCTAACTAGATGACCAGTTATTTATTTCCTCCTCTTTAAAAAGTGGTTACTCATATGTCCTGTTGGGTATTTCAAGAATTAAATGAAATACTGCTTATCATTCAAGGTATTTCTTTTTAAATTTACAATACCATGTTAAAATTCCACATGGAGTAACAGGTACTAGAGTAATCTTCCTTCCAGAAACTTCTCATAAGGATATAAGTGTGCAAACATGTACATATAGGATGTTCATCACACTTTTCATTTACAAAATGAAAGACTGGGAAATTACCAAAGCTTCAAAGAACAGGAAATTGGTTCACACGTGGAATATTATGCAGCCAATGAAAATGTTAATTTAGTCCTATTCTATAGTTTGACATATTTCTAAATAAATAAACACATATATTGAAACATCCCACTGATATTAAATATTACAATTCATATTGATGAACAAATATTCAATCTTTTTAAAAAGTTCATCAGAGGATTAAAGACAGATGAAAATTTCATGGAATTATTTGCCTTTTTGTTTATATCTTCATGTATGGAGCAAGTTAATCTCACCTACATCAGAGGATTGTAGTGATTGTTGCTTATACATATAAAGCATCTAAACTAACATCAAAGTGAAAAATGTCCCTATTTTCAAAAAATTTCCCCCATACTTCAACAGTAAGTTGTCTTTTCGGTTACATGTATAAACTTGTGGAACGATGGGGGGACAAATGAGGTCAGTTTCTATCATAAACCTTTAACTTATCCACCTGACCCCAAAATTAAAATATACCAGGAATAAATAAAGCTACACAGGAGTAAATCTATAGCCTGGAGAAAAAGTAGTTTTATAGTTGTTCGTATGGAAAATAATACAATAACTAATAAATAATACAAGAATAAACTATTTTGCATGTTCAAAGCTATAAACCTACTTTAGCCCCATCCTGTATATAGTTTGGGAGCTTGAATCTGAGTGAAATCTCCCCTGAATCAATCACCTTCCCTTCTCAGTACTGGGGAAATGGTACAGCCATGTTTGGCAGTGAAGTTCACAATACTGACAAGCCTACCCTCTCAGATAAAACCACCTGCTAATACTAAGGCTTAAAAAAAATAATCTGCAAGACTGCATGACAGTCAACAAAAGTGTTTTTTTTTTTGGTTAATCCTCACTTGAGAACATTTTTTTCAATGATTTCTAGAGAGAGAGGAAGGGAGCGGGAGAGAGAAACATTGATGTGAGAGACACATTGATTGGTTGCCTCCCACATGCACTGCACCAGGGCCAGGGATCCAGCCTGCAACAGATCAGAATTGAACCCAGGACCCTTCAGTCCAAGGGCTGACGCTCCATCCCTGCTAGGGCAAAAGTGACTTTTAAATTATAAAACATACATGGGGGGAAAAACCGAGCACTAATAAATGTGGTAAGCTCACTACTAAAGAAAATTCGTTTTTATGAGATGATATTCAGGTGACACAGAAATAACTATACAAATGTCCCTCCATAATATCTCAGAACTTGGGCCTTATTACAGATAGAAGTCATATAATAACCAAGAGAATCAATCATAAGGTCACCACCTTTGACCTAGAAAGCTACCAGTTCTGCAAGAGAAAGGGAGCAACCCATGTGCAATGGGACCACTAATGCCAAGAAAAGCATTTTAATGGTGCACATACAGACAGACATCAATTGAATCTGAGCCAGATGACAATTTTGCTTCATAGGAACCAAAAACCAAGTGTTCCCCACTTTACTGATCCATCATAAATGTCCCTAAAATAGGCTTTAATGACTCTTAACTAGTCATAGGATGTGTGCTGTAATAAAGAGGCTAAGAATGAAAATAAAAAATCAAGGATCTAAATCCAGCGGTGTGAACTGTCTTAAGTGTGCATAAGCCATCTTAACAACTCTGGGTCTCCCTTTCTCATCCCTGAAGTGGAGTTGATTGCACTCTCTTTTAAAGTCACTTCCAATTCTAAACAGTCTATGACAAGCAGCTCTAATACTCTAAAGTTTTGTGTGTATTTGTAGGGGGGAGGGAAAGACTAAAGTTTAACATTGTAAACTAAGAAATTTACACAGTTAAAATGCTACATACTTCTGCTTCCTGTATTCAATACAAGGGAGAGTGTCAAAAAGCACACCCTTAACCTGTCCTGGCTTATACTCTAGACACGGCTTTGGGTGAACAAAAATCCACAAAAGTTACATAGATGACCTGAAACCGTGATTCTGAAACAAATACACACAATAAAACCATAAAACTATGCAAAGTATTTGGATACCCAGACTTTTGTGGTTTTGCTGGAATTAAACAAATAAATACCTTTACTTCAGGAATAAAAGCTCACGCTGAACAAGAAATGATTTTGACGCAATTGTTAAATTCATCTGTACCTTTCATGAAACGCTAAGGGAAAGGAATCTGAAACACCACGAGTCTCTGTAGTATTTCGACTCTCAAACTCTCCACAGGCGATATTCTGCCAGAAATACTAAAAACATTTTTTGAAAAGGGTCTTCTTGTTTCAAAAGCTATTTACGAATGGAGGCGAGAGGGGTAGAAAAAAAAAAAAAAAAGAACTTCTTGGCAAAAACGATGCCTCCTAATTCCCATCCCAGGAATGCCCAATAGCCACTGTTTGGGTCAAAGCAGGAAATAAAGGAGATGGCGGGAGCGTGGGCAGAAAGCGGAAGTTTGCCTAGTGTCTACTTTGTACAGTTTGAATGGACGGAGTGGCACGCGCTCTCCCGCCAAAGTATAAAAAGCACAGGCCCCAAGTCACCAGCCTCCCAGCCCATCAGGTATACTCCACGTTTTCGTCTCTCCCTTCCCCCGTTGGCATGCCTCACTCAACTCCCGCCACCCCCATGCCAGCCACCAAGAACCCACGCGCGGCTCTCACTTCCCGCCCTCCTCCTTCCCCCTGGCTGGGCCCCCACCGGCCCCCAAGGCCCTCTCCCCGGCCGCTCGGGCAGAGAAGTGGCGGATGCCCTCGGAAGCCAATACTCCCGCCCCATCCCCTCCCTGGGCATCAGGCCTCACCCCGGGAGCCCGGGCCACGAGGTCCGCACTTTCCTCCCGCCCGCTCCCCTCCCGGTGACTCTTGCTGGGCTCAATCCGGGGAGAGGCGCCCTCGTGGCCACCACAGGCCTCTTCACCCTCCCGACTGGGCCGGGCGGTGGCCGCGCAACACATCTCCCCGCGCCCTTGCCCGGCCGAGTGCCCGGTGTGGCGCCGTTCTCCCCGACCCGCCCTAGTAAACCGAGCCCAAAGGAAAACAAAGGGCCGGGCTCCGGGCCCCCACTCCGCCAAACTGGCCCTGGCCCTGGCCCTGGCCCGCTCCCTGCCGGGACGCCCAACAAAGCCCGAGCCGCTGCCTCGCGCCCCCGGCCTGGCTTACCCATCGGTCCCCGCACGCTTCTTGCCGGAGGGGTAATCCTCCCCCAGGTCTAACCGGTGCCGCTTGGACATCTTCGAGCGTGCGATTACGAAGGGAGTAAAAGAGGGAAGCTGGCGGCCTTATCGGCGCAGTCAACGGCTGCTACTTAACTCTGGAGGGCCCCTACCCCTCCCGCTACAACAGCCTACACCGTGCGGCCGGAACCAGGAGGTAAAATGGCGGCGGCGACGAGGGCTGGGCCTGCGTACGCGCTTCCGCAGCGTGCCGTGCGTACGTGCGTACGTGAGCGCGCACGCACCGCAGGCGGGAATTCCAGGCCCGCCCTACTTCTCTTCCAGGCTCTTGTGGCACCGGAGCGGCTGCTAAGCGGGTGATCCCCAAAGGCCTTCACGCCCCTCTGATTAGGAAATTGAGAGAGGAAAACGATCAGTCCCAGTTAGGAAATCCTATCTATCTGTAGTACCCTGGCATGAGGAGAGTCTGACACTCCGAGAGTTTGAGAAACCAATCAAGATCATACAGCTGGTAAGGGGCAGAGCCAGGGCTGGAACCCAACTATTGTATAACTCCGGTTCTAGAACTTGAAGCCACCGCCGTGACACTCCCAATTGCAGTGAAGAAAATGAGAGCTGAGAAAAATGTCAAAACTAGCAATAACCCATTTTTTCCTCCTCCTTTTTTTTTTTTTTACCCAATCTGAACAACATATGCTCAACCTATTAGTATTTTAAAATTAATATGGAATAGAGAAAATTGGTAGTAAGGACATAATTAGCTTCCCCGCCCCTCCCCGTGTGCTTTTTTAATACACTGCCATGGTGTTTTAACCCTACCCCTATCCTCATTCTTTCAGTAACCCTGCAAGATAGATGTTCTTTTATCGATGTGGACTCTAAGGCAGAGGAAGGTTCAGAAGTCTCACAGCCATTAGAGCTGTCCCTAAAGTCGTAGCAAGTTTTGGGAGTAAGATGACTCTTATATGGCTTTTGTGGATCTCTCCCCGAAACCCTATCTGCTTGCTCAATTGCATTCATCCCCAGAAAAAAAATGCACAAGAAAAAGATCTGTTGACCAAACCAAGCTGGATAATCTATGTAGTATGGAAAATGAATGTTTGGATGCCTGGGAAGACTGTAATCAGGAACTTATCCAATCCTCAGAACTGCAATTGCTAAGGTTAAATACAACCTTAATATTGTAGCTGTAGTGGGAAGACAGAGAAATCTGATGGCCATTCCCAGGATTCAAATATAACAGTAGCATAAGGCCAAGTGGAAACTTCCAAAGAAGATTAAATTCTCCACATAGGCAGGCATGAAATATTAAGGTTAATGCCCTGGTTGGGAAAGAGTGGGCCTCTGACACATGGGATGGGGACATTTAATTTGCTAGACCTGAAAAATTTTAAATTCCTAGATTCCTTTCCACCTGGTGAGCCTGCCAAAATGCCCCACTCCTCCCTGTTGAAAGCTAATTCTCCTTCCATGTGAGATAATCAGAGGACTCCTCTCTGTGGGACAAAACGCACCTTTCTCAGGATACACCAGGCAATAATTAGGTTTAAGGCACAACATACAATATTCCAGGGACTTCCTGGGGCTGATAATATTGGAAAGCAACCACAAAGAAGCTGTAGAACCTAACCAAGAGGTACCAGCAAGTGCCAGGAAAGTATGCATGGGAATGAATTCTGAAGGTTCTGGATAAAGAAGAGAGGGGGAAGTGGAACATAAAGTTAAATAAGAGAGAACTTATCAATTTGGCAATTGTAGCACAGGATACATGATTTGACATATACAAGGAACCCAGGCGATGGTGAAAACACATTTAGGATGTCATCTTGAAGCGTGGCAAAAGCAATGGCCAGGTACACCAAGTTAGGCAGAAATGCCAGAACTGCTTTGGTTAACAATGTAAGAGGGGATTAAGTAGCTCAAAGAAGTGAATGTGCTAGAGTGAAAATACCTATATAAAGGTGGAAAACCCAGCATATGAATATGTTCTACAGGAAACTTCAGAGAATATACCACTTACCAAAGCAATAAGGAATTTTCTAGTGAGGGAAGTATCAACATCACTCAGAAATTCAGCGGTGCTTTCCCTGTAGTTCAGGATGAAGACAGAAGATGACATTTCAGAACTGGGGTCCTTGAGATCAGCAGAGATGATAGGGGCCTGTAACATAGAGTACACATGGCAACATTTAAACATCAGAAGCCAGGTGAATGCTTTAAGGTGGGAATATAGTCAAAGGGCCCTGTCCCACAGAGGAAATAGAGATGGTAATTAGAACACGGCTTCTGGGGCAAATTGGATGAGCAACCATCAAAGCAAGTTCTCTATCTGAACAACCAAAATAAGTTAGGAATGGGTGATCAAAAGGTTGCGAGCAGTTGCTCCAATGAAAACTGGCATTTTCTGCACTTGAACCATGACAAAAACCTGCACACTGAGTAAAACAAAGCAGAAAGATGTGTTCATGGCAAGGATTTCGACCTGCAAGCTGGAAAACTCAGGACTGCTGGAGTAATGAGTTCTGAGTTGCTCAAAGACTAGTAAAGGGTTTTTTTTATGGGACAAATGCAGAAGTTACTTGGCTTTTTAGTTGATTGGTTGCCTAGTGGTCTTCTTTCTTATTTGGATCAGGGTAGCTGAGTCAGAGGAACAAGAAAATCCAGAGATGGCATGAACAGACTTGATATTGGAAATTGGCTGGAGTCTTCTGCTGATTTCTGAGGAGAGCTGTAAATTCCTTAGGTAAGGTTAAGTTTCATTTCCCTTTAATACACCTGCATGGACAAACTCCATTTGTCTCCAATGTAAGTGACTTCATTTTAGTACTGATTCTACAACAAGTTTTTGGATCTGGAATACATTGATTAAAGGAGAAGCCATATTCTTAGGAACAAGGAGTCTACAACACCATAACACTTTCCCTCCCCACTCCTTACCAGACGCCAATAGGGTTTCTGTATAATAACAGTGGATTACAACTGAAAGAGCTGTAAGATGCAGACTCTGAGGACAAATTTCTAGGAAAACCCACCATTAAGGGGGGAGATTAAATAAGGACATTGAAAACTTTAGCACCTACAGTTACAGCAAATGTTAAACATAGCCCAACTTCTATCCAGATTAACATAAAACCTCATTAACACAAAGCCAACTGTTGACTTCAATTTTCTATTACCCAATGCATCCTGCAGGCTTTCAACAAAAAATTGCAAGGCAGTTTATAAGACAAGAGAAAACAAAGTCTGAAGGACAAAGCAGGTAATAGAATCAGACTCTGATATGACATATTTTGGAATTAAGGCCAGATTTCTAATTTCAATCCAAATTCCAATCAATTTGGAGTTGGAATCCAACAGAGAATTTGAAATAACTATGATTAATATGCTAAGGACTCTAGTGAAAAAAGTAGATAAGGTACAAGAGAAGATGGATAATATAAGTAGAGAGATAGAAACTTTAAAAAAGAGTCAAAAGCAAAAGTTAGAATTTTAAAACACTGTAACAGAAATGAAGAATGCCTTGCAAAAAATATTAAAGGAAGTTCTTTAGGAAAAAGGAAATGATATAAGTCAGAAACACACATCTACAAGTAGAAAGGGAAACACTGGAGAAGGAATAAATAAAGGTAAAATATTTTTTTTATTTTTCTTCTTCTTAATTGATCTAACAGATAACAGTTTATTGCTAAAGTAATAATGTATTGGGTGATTATAGCAAATGGATAAGGGAAATAAATAACAGCAGAGTCTTAAGGGATAAATGAGAGAGAGAGGAATTAGAATATTCTAAGTTACCTGTATATTGCATGAAGCTGTATAGTGTTATTTTAGATGGATTTAAAATGTAAGGCAATGTAAAATTTTTTTGTTTTGTTAATCCTCAACCAACAATATTTTTCCATTGATTTTTGAAGAGAATGTGGAAGGGAAGGGGAGAGACAGAGAAAGAGAGAGATATACATAAATGTGAGAGAGGTACATGGATTGGTTGCTTCCTGCACATGCCCCGACCACAGCCAGAGAACAAGCCTACAACTGAGGTACATGCCCTTGACTGGAATAAAACCTGTGACGCTCTATCCACTGAGCCAAACTGATTAGGGTTGTAAACTTTTTAAGTATAATTGATATGGTAAGAGATCAGATAGGATAGAATCACATAAAATGCTCAATTAAAACCAGGGAAGGCAGAAAAGAAAAAAAAAACTCACTTAAAAAAATTGGTAAAGAATTGGCCAATATGCACATGAAAAGATAGTCCATATCACAAATCATTAGATAACTACAAATCAAAACCACCGTGAAAAAACATTTTACACCCATCAGGATGACCATTATAAAAAACAAAAAGCCTGTAAGTGTTGGCAAGGATGTGGAGAAATTGGAACTAAGTGCCTTGCTATTGGGAATATAAAATGAAAAGCCACAATGAAAAGAAGTATGATGAGTCCTCAAAAAATTAAATATAGACTTACTATATGATTCAGCAATTCCACTTCTGAGTATATACCCAAAAGAATTGAAACGAACATTTGTATACCCATGTTCATAACAGCATAATTCACAATAGCCAAAATGTGGAAACAACCTAAATGTCTATTGACAGATGAATAAATAAAGAAAATGTGACATATACATAAAATAGAATATTATTTAACTCTAATAAGGAATTAAAATCTGTCACATGTACAACATAGATGAAACATGAAGACATTATGTTGAGTGAAATGAGATGCTGAGAGTCCTAGAAATGAACGGTGGTGGTGCTTGCACAACATGAATGTATTTAATGCCACTGAACTGCATACTTCAAATGGCTAAAATGGTACATTTTATGTTATATATTTTTGGCACATTAAAAAAAGGTAAAAATGGTTGCCTCCCTTAAGACCTAAAATATTGGTGGTAGTCCCCATAGTATCTCCATTTACTTTACCAGTCTGGCCTCTTCATAATCCGACAGATTCTGGAGAATTGCAATAGACTATCACAGACCTAACCAAATAGTGTCCCCAATTGCAGTTGATGTGTCAGTTGCATTACTTTTGCTAGAGCAGATTAGCATGGACTCAAGAGCATGAACATGGCCAATGACCTGACAAATCAACTCTTTTTCTATCCCTATCAAAAAGAGAATTTGAAACAATTCACATTCCTTTGGATTATGCAACAGTATACATTTAAATCCTTGCCCCAGAGCTATGTTAACTCAGGTGTCCTCTGTCACCACATAGTCTGAAGAGATATAGACCAGCTGGACATCCAGCCGAATATCACACTGGTTCAATAAAATGATGACATCATGCTAGTTGGACCAAATGAACAGGAAGTCACTTGAAGATTGGAGTCCAGTGATCTTGGGTATGCCATAACAGCCCCTCCAAAATAAGGGAGTAATTACTGCATCTTGTTGCTTCCATCATGAGCAAGGCAGCACAATGCCTATTACATAGGCCTCATCAGATTCTGGAAGCAATATATTTCCAGAAGTACTGCTGTAGCTCAATACCACCTGACAGCAAAGGATGCCATTTGCGGGGGGGGAGGGTGGACATAGCAGGAAAAGACTCTGTAACAGGTCCAGGATGCCAGGCAAGCAGCTGACTTCTTGCACACAGATCAGCAGACCATATACTATTAGGGGTATCAGTAGTAGAAAAAGATGACGTGGATTTTATGCAAGCCCCAATAGGAGACTCACAGTATAGATCCATAGGATTCAAAGCCATATGAACTGCAACAGAGAATTAAACACCTTTCAAAAGACACTTCTTAGAGTACCACTACGTCCTGATAAAGACAAATGCCTCACCATAGAACATCAAGTGACTGTGATACCAGAACTACTCTATGAACTATGTTCTATCATACTCTCCAAGCCATAATGTGGGGGTAGGCTCAGATGGAAGAGGTGCACCTAGGATTAAATGTCAATAAGATCAGAGGCACAAGCAAGCTGCAAGAGCAGGTGGCATGCAGGTAGCTCATATCATCCACCACTGTTACACAGCACCTCTCCCTCAGCTCTAGTGGTGGGCTCGAGCCAGTCTGTACCAGCTCATGAGAACTCATTGCTAAACCTTCAGGACATTGACATCACATTGGTAGTTTGAAACTGACCATAGTGGAAGTGTCTACACCATGAAAATTAGCTAATACTACAAATTAGATATTTTTCTCCTTTTCAGAAAACTGGTTGTTAAATATTTACCAGTACATCACTGCTCAGCTCACATCTCTTACTGCATGGGGGGATCCTTGATCATCAGTTGATGTCAGAAATAAAAAGCCTGAGCTTGATTCACAATGGCTCAACATGGTTTGTTGGTATGAGCTAGAAATGGATGAAGCTGCACTACTGCCCTACTCAGTACGGTCTTGAAAGATGTGGTAAGGGGAACTCCTCCCACCTGGTCAGCCACTTTGTCTAGAAAGAGAAGTGGCCTGAAATTATAACACACAGGGCCTCATGGGCAGTACTGAATAGCTAGGTCACTCTCTCAGGGATCTGGAAGCAGAAAGCTTGGAAGATCGGGGGACAATGAAGACAAGAGTAAAACCATGTGGATGAATATATGGAAGTTGGCATAGAATGTGAGGGCCTTTATTTCACATGTTAATGACCATCAGAGAGCGTCCATCATAAAAGAGGCACTAGAAAACCACATATTATTCAGCTGAAACAAGCCTGCCTCTGCCATCAGCCACTCCTGTACCTGCCACACCAGGACTACTCAGTGAGCTATGTTCTATCACACTCTCCGAGCCATCATATAGGGGTAGAGTCAGATGGAAGAGGTGCACCTAGGATTGAACGTCAATAAGACAAGAGGCACAGCAAGCTGCAAGAGCAGATAGCATGCAGGTAGTTCATATCATCCACCACTGTTCGCTTGGTAGCTGGGATTGAGGCTATATATTGATGCAAAAGCATGGGTCCCACTTAACAAAGCTGATGTAGCTACTGCCATCACTGAATGTTCAACCTGCTAGCAACAAAAATCACTGCTGAGTGCCCAAGATGATACAATTGTTCAGAGACATCAAGCAACCACTTGGTGATAAGTTAACTATATCAGATACCATTTACCCTGGAAGGGGTAGTCATTCATTATGACAAAAATAGACTCATATTCTATGGATTTGCCTTTTCTGCCTGCAGGGCCTCAGCCAGTACCATTATCCAATAGCATATAGAATGTTTAAGCTTCTAGTATAAAATGACTCATATGATTGTGTCAGACAAAGGAACTTAACATTAAAGGAAATGCTGGAACAGGCACATGACTATGAGATCCACTGTTCATATCACATACTGCAGAAGAACTAGGCTGATAGAAGTAATTCGTCCTGGTCACAAGGAGGAGGTAAGGCTGTGGTTATACAATGGGGGCAAAAAAAATAATATGTTTTCCACATAGGTGATCCAGCTGAGCATCTCTTATACTACTCTCTTGTGCAATTTTGATAGTAAATAGACACATGTAACAGCTATAGCCTGAGAATAGCATAGTGACCAGGGACTCAGACCCTTAAAAGTTGAGGGTCTGGGTCATTCTACAAGGTAAGTGACCAGGAGCACCAGGCATGCTTGCTGAGTGTGAGGGTAAAATAGGTGGCTAGTAGAGGAGGGAGATGATGAGTGTTAATTAAAGTACTGAGACCTACTGCAGTGGTGGTGTCTGTGGATGACCCCAATGACACACTTCCTTTCCAGGGTAGCCTATGTCTGATGTCTAATCATCATGGGTGTATAAGTTCTGGTCCCCTTCACAATCTGGGCCAAATTGAAAAGGCGATCCTAGCTTTAGAGTTTCTATTGGGATTGACTTAGGCTTTTTTGGGGACTCTCACAGCCAACCTTTTCTTTCTGTCCCATTCTATTTCTTCCCTTCCCTTCTACTGGCATTGATCCCCGGAGCACTTCCTAATAAACTTCCTGTATGTTAATCTCAGTATCAGGGTCTGCTTCCTGGGAAACTCAATTTAAGATATTATGGTTGGATTCTTTATTTTCTTTTTTTTAAAAAATATATTTTATTGATTTTTTACAGAGAAGAAGGGAGAGAGATAGAGAGTTAGAAACATCGATGAGAGAGAAACATCGATCAGCTGCCTCCTGCACACCCCCCACTGGGGATGTGCCCGCAACCAAGGTACATGCCCTTGACCGGAATCGAACCCGGGGCCCTTCAATCCGCAGGCTGACGCTCTATCTACTGAGCCAAACCGGTTTCGGCTCTTTTTTAAAAAAATATATTTTATTGATTTTTTACAGAGAGGGATAGAGAGTTAGAAACATCGATGAGAGAGAAACATCGATCAGCTGCCTCCTGCATACTCCCTACTGGGAATGTGCCCGCAACCAAGGTACATGCCCTTGACTGGAATCGAACCTGGGACCTTTGAGTCCGCAGGCTGATGCTCTATCCACTGAGCCAAACCGGTTAGGACGGATTCTTTATTTTCAACATAAACAGCCTCCAAAAAAATTCTCAATAAATTGTCAGAAAGTTTGAATGTTTAATATACACATGCATTCACTCAACAAATATTTTTTAGCACCATCTATACATCAAGAACTATTCTGAATGCTAAGGCTACAATGGTGAAAAAAATAGAAAGGTTCCTGACCTTGTAGCAATTATATTCTGGTGGAGGTTAACAAATAATAAGTATGAAACAAATAAGATAATTTCAGATATTGGTGAGTGCCATGAAGAAAATAGAACAGGATAGGATGATAGAGAGTGACTAGAAGTGCTGAAAGTATGAGAAGCTACACTGATAAGCTGGTTAGAAGATGTCATTTGAGCCAAGATAAGAAGAACTCAGCCTTTTAGGAACTAGAGAAGGATATTTTAAGCAGAGTAAAGAGCATGTATGAGGAAGGAAATGAGTATGAGTGTAAAAAAAAAAAAAAAAGAAGAAGAAGACCAGAGTGGATGGAGGTAGTGAACATCAGGGAGTGGGTTAAGTTGAAGTCTTTGAGGTAGACAGGAGCCAGATTGTGTAGGGCCCATGGGTCATCTAAATAGTTTGGATTTATACTAATCTTTTTGTTGTTGTTGTTGTTAATCCTCACCCGAGGATATTTTTCCATTGAGTTTTAGGGAGAGTAGAAGAGAGAGGGAAAGACAGAAACATCGATATAAGATAAACACATTGATTGGCTGTCTTTTGCACAAACCCTGACCAGGGCCTGGGCTGGGGAGGAGCCTGCAACCAAAGTACATGCCCTTCACCGGAATTGAACCAGGGACTCTTTGATCTGCAGGCCAATGCTCTATCTACTGAGCCAAACAGGCTAAGGCTGGATTTATACTAATCTTGATGAAAATCCATTGGAAAATTTTAAACAAGTGAGCAATATTATGTTGTACTTGTTAAATATATTTGTATTTATTTCAGAGAGAAAGGGAGAGGGAGAGATAAAAACATCAATGATGAGAGAGAGTCATTGATTGACTGCCTCCTGCACCCCCGACTCTGGTGATCAAGCCTGCAACCCAGGCATGTGCCCTGACTAAGAATCGAACTGAAACCTCCTGGTTCACAGGTCAACACATAACCACTGAGCTATGCTGGGTGGGCAATCATTTCAATTGCTGTTGGAGACTCAACTATGGGGGGAAAAGGCAAAAGTGGGAGCAGAGAGACTAGTATAGAAGTTATTGATGTAGCCCAAGTGAGAAATGATGGTGACTAAACCTAGGATAGTGTCAATAATGCACATAAGATGTAATTGGCTTTGGGATATATTTTAGAGACAAAGCCAACAGGACATGTTAATGGGTTGTCCAGCAGAAGTTCAGGATAGCAGAGAGAAAGGAGAAGAATATAGGATGTCTGATCAACTGGATGGATATTTATTAAGATGGGAGGACTGTGATGGGTGGCTTGGAGGGAATGAATCACGAGTTCTATTTTGGTCATGGTAAGTTTGAGATGCTTATTAGACATCCAAATGGAGATATCAAGTGGGCAGCTGAACAAGTGTCTAGAGCTTAGGGTTGGGATGTAAATTTGGGAGTCATCAGCAAAAAAATGTTATTTAAAAACATGAAGCCCAACTGGTGTGGCTCAGCGGTTGAGCAGTGAACTATGAACCAGGAGGTCAGGGTTCGATTCCAGGTCAGGGCATATGCCCAGGTTGCAGGCTCGATCCCCAGTGGGGGGCGTGCAGGAGGCAGCTGATCAATGAGTCTCATCATTGATGTTTCTATCTCTCTCTCCCTCTCCCTTCCTCTCTCTGAAATAAATAAAAATATATTTAAAAAAAATAAAAATAATAAAAAATAAAAACATGGAACTAGGTGAGATCACTTCATCCACATTGAGAAGGAGAATGAGAAGCAGGCTCTGGTGTCCTCCTTTCACTTGTCAGTAATGGCAACTAAGAAGAATCAACTACCAAAACCAGCAAAGATGACAAAGGAATCAACCATCAAAACCAGGTATCTTAAGTAAAGAATAATTAGCATATTAAGAAGGAAATGTTAAATGTTTCTAAGAAGCCCAGTGTAATAGGCAGGGTTATGGCTCCATGCTCTTTGGCCCCTAATATTTTTCATTTGCATATACCTTGCCGTTGGATGGGAAAAGTTGATTTTATAAAATAACTTCTCAGCTGCTAGTGCTGTTAATGACCTGAAAAGGAGGACACATGATAAGATTGGAATGTGCATTTGAAGACCCAATGGAATTGGAAACAGCCTAAGTGCCCATCAGCAGATGAGTGGATTAAAAAATGGTGGTACATCTACACAATAGAATACTATGGTGTGGTAAAAAAGAAAAGAATTCTTACCATTTGCAACAGCATGGATGGAACTGGAGAGCATTATGAAGCGAAATAAGCCATTCAGAGAAAGATAAATGTCACATGATCTCACTCATTTTGGAACATAATGAAAAACATAAACTGATGAACAAAAACAGATCCAGAGACAGAGAAGCATTGATCAGACCGTCAAACCTCAGATGGTAGGTAGGGGAGGGTGGGGGTAAGGAGGAGAGATCAACCAAAGGACTTGTATGCATGCATATAAGCCTAACAAATAGACACAGTCACCAAGGGGGTGAGGGCATGAGTGGGGGTGGGGTGGGGGTGGGGGTAAAAGGGGGATAAGGACACATATGTAATACCTTAATTAATAAAGAAAAAATAAAAAACAAATAAAACAACACACACACACAAGACCCAATGGAAGGACATCTGGCCAAGTCAAGGCTGAGAAGCTGGCAGGAGTGGGGGGTGGGGGAAGAAGGAGCACTCCACTGGATAAAAACACTAAAATGGTAAAGATTAAGGAGACAGAGTGATATCCGAGACAGCTTGTTATATGAGAAAACAAGATGGAGAGAAGTATATGTGGTTTTCTACCATAACAAAGAGGAGGTACACATGCACATAGACAGTGTGTGTATGTGCATAAATCTATAACAACTTAAATTAAAAAATGCAATGTTTATTAACTATAAAGCAGTTTTCTTCCTGTGTGGGAAGTAGTGCACAAGCTGAGACCGATGCTGGACTTTTCTGACTATCTACCTCACTTTTAGGTTTGAGTTTAAAACCATATATATTTTACACAATTATACATCAAACTTACATTTTTAAAGAGCGCTCCCTAAACACTAAAAGTAAAAGAAAGCAAATGAACTTAACCCACCTGGAATCAGGCTGGTGGCCCAGCTACACAGGGAGAACCAATTTAAAGTGACTTTTAAAGCACAGTAATTTGATAGCCCATTCCTAGTGGGATATGCCCTGAGGGCATAAAAAGAATTTCGGAAAAGATCTGAAGCTCAGAAATCTCCTGTGTTAAAGACAGTGTAGAGTCATTATTTCTGAGACTGTGCTATACCAGAGGCTTAAAGTAAACAGTAGTTCTGTTGGGATTGCCAACAACCAACATTTTTCAGTGTGACAGAAAGCAGAACAATGAGCTAAGTGAAAACGCTGTGGTCTTTAATTTGAATTGCAATTATTAGTATAAATTCATGACATATGTCATCTTACCAACAAATTCCATTTTTGTATTTTGTCCACTGAAAAAGTCCAGAAACAGTGGCTAAACCAGTAATATCGAGTGCCCAGATGGTTGTCCTAAATCCCATTTCTCCTAGAAGGCAGCAGGCCCCAAGGATTTCAGCCGTGACAGGGCTGAGGGCAGGGAACACACTGCCTGCCATGAGCATCTGAGCTTCCTGCTCTCTGGTGTGACCTCAGAGATCCCCAGGGCTATGTCCAATGGCCTCACAAGCCAACCTGAAGAGGCTCCCACAGGCCGTGAAACATAAAAATAATTACTATACTACACTGAGACACATCCAATCTGTTTATGCCCACAAGTTCTTAACAGAATAAAAATTTAGTGGTCACCTTTAGAGGATTCACAGAAAGCAGCTCACCTGAAATAGACATTTAATTATATTCAGAAGTTGTTAATTTTTAAAAAATATACTTTTATTAATTTCAGAGAGGAAAGGAGAGGGAGATAGAGATAGAAACATCAATGATGGGAGAGAATCATTGATCAGCTGCCTCCTGCACGCCCCACACTGGGGATCAGGCCCATAAGACAGGCATGTGTCCTGACCAGGAATCAAACCGTGATCTGTTTCATAGGTCGACGTTCAACCACTAAGCCACACCAGCTGGGCTAGAAATTGTTAATTTTTAAGATGTGATCATGGTATTTCTTTTTTAAAGAAATAGATACAGCCCTGACAGATTTGGCTCAGTAGATAGAGCTTCGGCCCGCAGACTGAAGGGTCCTGGGTTAGATTCCATGGAATCTACTAAGAGCATGTACCTCAGTTGCAAGCTCTATCCTCAGCCCTGGTCAGGGTGTGTGAGGAAGGCAACCAATCGATGTGTCTTTCTCACAGGGATGTTTTCCTCTCTCTGTCTCTCCCTGTCTCTTTCACTCTCTCTAAAAATTCAATGGAAAAATATCTTTGGGTGAAGATTAACCAAAAAAATAAAAAATAAAATAAATAAATATATTATGTTAGACAATGCATTAAAAAAAGAAATAAATACAGAAATTCTTACATATTAAAATCACACAATTCTTCCCTAAATAAATATAAGTTCATTTATTATTCCAACAGTTTTCTTTTTGAGGGGTGGAAGGAATTGGATAAAATTATTTTAAAATCTATATGGAAATATAAATGCCTAAATAGCAAAGAAAACTATGAAGAAGATAAATAATGAGAGTTTTGCCTTCAACTGAAAGGCACTGCAATAAAAATCACTGTAATACAACCGACATAGTATTGGCATAAGAGTAGACAAATCAGTGGAACAGAAGAGCGGATCCAAAAATAGACCTCAGTATACATCATAATTTAATATGTGACAAAGGTAGTATTTCAATTCTGTGGGAAAGAATGGTTTACTTAATAAATAGTGCAGGCATAACTGGTTATTCATCTAGAACAAAATGAACTTGCATCCCAATTTCACAACAAATCCAAAAATAAATGCCAAGTGGATTAAAAACTTAAACGTAAACAATAAATCTTAGAAGAACATTTAGGTGACTGCATGCAAATCTAAGGGGTCAGAGAATGCCTTTTTTACTAACACCAGAAACCTGGAAAGTTTTCTGGTGTTAGTAAAAGATAGTAAACATATTTAATTTAAAACTTTTATACAGCAAAAGATACCATAAACAAAGTCAGAGTCAAAATATACATTTAGAAAAAGATATGCAGTGCAGATAACAGATAAAGGGTTAATATTTTTTTTTACATACAACACATTCTTACCAAGTGATAAGAAAAATATAAATCCTTCCTATTTTTTACAAAGGGCAAAAGGAATGGGGGATAGCTGGGACAATATGTCATACTTCCAGCAATAAAGAATTATTATTATTTTTAAAAGGGCAAAAGATATAAACAGGCAATTCACAGAACAGCAAATCCAAATGGCTAATAAACATATTAAAAAGTACCCAAACTCACTAGCAGTCAGAGAACTGCAAATTAAAGTAATAATGAGACATTACACAAGTCAGACTGGCAAGATTAAAGAGTGATATCATCTATTGCAATCTCATGCATTGCTTGTGAAAATGTGAGTTGTTATTGCCCTTTGAGAAAAAAATAGTCTAGCAGCATCTATTGAAATAAAGAATCCCTATACCCTTTGACCCAATGATTGCACTCCTGGGAATGTAGCCAGTGGAAATAAAAGAACCAGTACAGAAGGCTAAATGGAAACTTGTTTATTGCAGAATTATAGAAATAAAACCTAAAAACAAAGTGACTATGCACCCATAAGGAGATGGTTGAACAAATTGTGTGTTTGTACAATCACGTACTAAGCAGCTACTAAGAAGAAGGAATTAGAACCACTGCCCATGAATTAGAAGGGTTTCTACAAGAGGTTCAGTGAGAAAGGCAAGATGCCAAGAATTGTGTATACTATGGTTCCCAGTGATAAACTAGTATATGTATATGAGTGCATGTGTGTGTGTGTGTGTGTGTGTGTGCGTAAATGCATAATTTGTATGCAAACTTGTTTGTTTATAATTACATGAGCTTGGGGGGGAAAACATAACATGTCCTGCATAGGTTTGTTAATGTGGCTATGGCAGGTTGGGAGTTGGGGGATAAGATTTGAATAGATGCTGGAAGAAGGGTAGAAGAAAAAAATCTGATCTCATTCTTTTAAATTATAGCACAATGATAGCTAAATGATATCCTAGAATAATGATAGTCTATTAATGTGTGTATATTAAATGTATTAGAATTATATATTCCATATTATATACACACATTAATTTGTACCAGTATATACATTATATATATATACACACACATGTTTATAGTATATATGTATAATGTATGTATAGGTACATATATGATATATATTTGGGAAAGAGCTAGAGTTGAATCTACATCTACATATTTGCAGGGATGTTCATGATAAGTTATTAAATTTTTAAAAGCTGGTAATGTGTATGGTATGATTCTGTTTTGTCAAAACAAAGCACAAACAAAAAGCCCTCAATTTCTGTAGGCTGTATAATGCTTGTAATACCAGTACTGAATGAGCCATGGAAAAGATATGAAGGAATAAATGCCAGGTTGTTAACATTTGCTACTTCAAAGGGAATTTAGATGGGGATAAAATGATGATTAACTTTTACTTTACACATCATTGTACTGTTTCAGTTGTTACAATAAGGCTGCATTGCTTTGTGATTTGAGAAATATCAAGCAGAAAAAATATATTTTGGGTCTTCCATCTAGAGAACACAATATCTTTCATTATATATTGAGGTATTTTTCTTTACTCTTAAACAAAGTTTCCTTATTTTTCTAGCCTGCTAAGAATTTTGTTGTTATAGTTGTTTTCTTAACCAGGAATGAGCATTCAAAGTTTATCAAAATCCTTTTTGGTATCTATTGAGATGATCAACTGGTTTCTCTCTTTCTCTCTCACTCTCTCTCTCTCTCTTTCTCTAATCCTCACCCAAGGATATTTTTCCATTGATTTTTAGGGAGAAATATTGATGTGAGAGAAACACATCAATTGGTTGTCTCCTGCATGCGCCCTGACCAGGGCCAGGGCCAGGCCCAGGAAGGATCCTGCAACCGAGGTATGTGCCCTTGATCGGAATAGAATCCAGGACCCTTCGGTCCACAGGCTGATGCTTTATCCACTGAGCCAAACTGGCTATGGCACATACCTTATTTTACTCTTCGGTATCTGTATTGTCCCAGGTAGTGACCATATCGAGTATTGTAGCTTTTAACATCATATATATGCCAATAACTACCAAATATATATTCCAGCCCAGACTTCTCTCCCAAATGCCACATCCTGGATAACTGCCTATTGACATCTCTGCTTGACTGTCCAATTGACATCTCAAACTCAACACATCCAAAATGGAACTCATGACTACCGCCCCCCTCTCCTAAATTTCACTCTACCTGTACCCTAAGCCCCATCCCTTCCCATTCCTCCCCTCAAAAGGCGAGTTCCCCTCTGCGCGTGCTGCTACTCCCCCTTGCGGGGCAGCCCGGCAGGGGTCCTTCTCCTCTAATAAAACCTGTAGTCCTGGTTTTCGGCCCTCTGTCTGATCTTTCAATAGGTGCTTAGCAAATATTTGTTGATTAAAAGCATGCATATGTGATACCTTAATCAATAAAGAAATTTAAAAAAAAAAAAAAAAGAGAGAGAAACATGGACCAGCTGCCTCCCACATGCTGGGGATCGGATCCATAACCTAAGTATGTGCCCTGACGGGGAATCCAACACACCTCCTTTCTGTATACGAAATGATGCTCTAACCAATTGAGCCATACTGGTTAAGGGCAAGAAATCATTTCTTTTTTTTTAATCAATAAAATGTTGATGGTTTCCTGCCTGGGAAAAAAAAAAAAAAAAAGCATGCAGCACCCCTCAAAACAGTCTTCCCAGTGCTACGATTTCTCTCTTGCATGTGTTTTGAGCTGTGATTTTCTACAGGATTTTTTCCTCCCATTTCTCTTTCAGAAATAATTGCAAATTTCTGGTTTATTAATGAAGGTTTTTATTGTTTCCCTCACTGTTATAGATTTATTCTTTTTAAAAGTCCTCCTTTGGTTGATTTCATAGGATTTGGTGAGAAAGGAAAGGCAGATGAGTATACTCACTTTCCCCATTCTTGACCTCAGAGAATTGAGGTTTATTAGTGTGCATCAATGTCTCTGAGTCTGAGTGAATCTAATGAACTTGAGTTACTGGACTTTGGGCCCTGGTGACCCCATCAATATAATGTAACCTTGTGAGGCCTGGCTGGGCCACCAGCTGGCCTTCCTCTAATATCTCCAGCTCCAGCTGGTTAAATGGACCACTGCTCTCATACTAAGATATTATAAAGCATTTTTTAATTCACAGAGGAAATGAATTGCATAAATGCTAGATAATAAAAATGAGGTTCTAATGCCTGACACCACATTTCCTTTCTACTAATCCACCCAAACTTAAAATTAAAGATATCCACCCACATCCTTAGGGAACTCATTGAAAATCTTATGCAGCTAAAAAAACTTCTAATCTCCTTTTACCATGGATCTTCTACTCAATTAAAGACTTTTCAAAATGTAAAATATACATTTTTTATGCCTATTTTCAAAGTCACTAAAGACCAGACTTTGCCCTATGAAAAGAAATTTGGTTAATTTGGGAACTTGGGAGTGTGCTAAACTATTTTTATCTAACTTTCTCTCCAGCATAGCATTCCTAAACCACAGAAAAACATGCTTATTCCCTCCTTTAAAATGTTTATATTCTCAATGCCTTTGGATTTTCACTTTTATAACCATTTGTGACTATTTTGGATTTGCAGGGAAAAGTGTCTACTGTGAACCCTTTTGTCCAAGGCCAAACATGCATTAATACAGATCACAAAATCACCAAACTGTGACCAAAATTATTACTTTTAAGAATGTGACTTGCCCTTTGTCTACTCATGTCAGCCAATACTGAGAAGAGACCTTGAGCTTATCAGCTGGGTCAGCACCCCATCTATCAACACCCTGTCTGTCAACTGGATAGACCAGTTTTTCCAGATCTTTATGTTCAACCAATAGACTCCTGTCCTTGGCCTCCTGCTGAGTCTTACCCTTTTCCCTTCCCTTCCCTTCCCTTCCCTTCCCTAAGACACTCCAAGTAAGAATTCCAGTTTGTAAACCAATTGGTATAAATGACTTCTAATATCTTAGGAAAATCTGTGGGAATAAAGGCCCTCATCTTATTTTGAAGTGTTTTCCATTGTTCTGGCAACCTGATAGTAAATAAGTTCTTTTTTGTATTCATCGACAACTGTAAACTCATTTTCTCTTCATCAAAATTTATTGGACATGGAAAATCATTGCTCATTATGCTCTGTATTATTCTTGGAGACAATGCACAAGTTCTCTCTTTGGTCTGTTCTATTTTAATTTTTACTCAGGAAAAAATGGAAAACTACTTTTCATTTCTCATCATTTTTGGATGCTATTCAGCAATTTCATGTGATTACTGAAATGTGGTGGCCAAACTGGGACCCTATTTACCAAACCTTTGTAGAGATGGTAGTTTTCGAAAGATTGAAACAATAGGAGAAATTAAATGGGAAATGACAGCTTTTACCATCTAAAATTTTTGAATCTCTGTACCATGAAAATTAATAAATCTGGCTGGGATGGAATTTACATCACGTATAACCATCATAAATTCATATCTATACTAAAGAATTAGTCCTATATATAAATATTTGCTTATATATAAAATCCAATTTTTCATGAATACTGTCATATTCATTTTTAAAAAAATTTTAATTAAAACAATATTTTTGAGTAACATCACACACCAATAGATACAGGAATGGATAATAGTCTTATTAACCAGTACCCTCTTTTCCTCAAAATTTAGTTGACACACAATGTTTTGGTAGCCCCTAACCAACTCTTAGGAAAAGTAAGCTCTTCTTCAAATGCTATGATTCTACATTCCATAACATATTGTATTGTTCTTATTATGACAGTCACTACATTATTATTTATATGACTATTCTCTCTACTAGAAATGACCACCTGAGAAGCTGTTAGATCAGGGACCATGTCTTTGCTTTACTATCTTTTTATTGCCTAACATGGTGTGTGGTACATGCAGTAGATGCCTCATAATTGCTTATAGAATGAATTAGTTCAGAGTAAAACAAAAGTAAATAGTAATTATGGAACAATAGAAAAGATCTCCCTCCTCAAGCTCTTAAACAAAGATATGCAACATAATGCAATAATTTGTCCAAGAACACTTTGTTCAAGAAGACATTGTTGGCTGGTGATGGAAAAAAAAAAAAGTCATTGATGGCCTGTGTTCTTTTTTGCCTAGGAATTAAAAAGATATAAATATTATTAAAAAGATAGGAATTCTCCTGAAATTAATATATAAATTCAGTGTAATGCCAATCAGAATGCAGGGTTTTAAAAAAACTTAAAACTTTTGTTTTTCAAAGTAAAAACAAAAATGACATAAAAACCAGAAGACAATCCCACAGATAAACAGAAATAATGAAGAAAAATAACCCTATCAAATTTGTAAATGTTTTATTAAATTATGGTAACTAACATGCTATGAACTAATATGGAAACAGAAAGGTTCTATTAAATAAATAGAATGGGAAATTCAGAAATGATCAGAAGTATATATGAACATATTATACAATAAAGTTAGCCTCAGAAAAGTAGTGGTAAAAAAATGTCCTATCTGGTACAGTATGTTGTAAAATATGGAAAGCCATTTGACAAAGGTCTGTACACCACTTTTTTCATGAAAGGAAATTCAGTGTCTTAAAATTTCAAAGAAATGCTACACAACAACAAAACCCTAGAAGAAAACATGGGTAAATTTAAAAAGTAATAAGGAAGGTCATATTAAGCATTACATGAAATTAAGAAATCACGTATGATAAGATTATTTAAAAACTTTTTGTAAATCCTGAAATTTCCATGCAGCAAAAACAAATAAACAAAAAACCCTCTATAGACAAAATCAAAAGACCAATGAGAATCAGAAAGAAAAATGTTTGTAATACATGAAGGCCTAACCTCTTTCATATGCAAAGAGTTCATGCTAATCTACTGGTATATGAAAAAGATTAATGACCCAATAGAGAGATGTATGAAGGATATAAACACCGAATTCAAAGACAGTAATAAAATTCATAGGAGATGGACAAAGGATATGAACACAAAATCCATGGGAGAACGAATAAATATGTAAAAAGATAATAAAAGAATATAAAAATAAACCAATGACATTACCTTTTTACCTATCAGATTAACAAATTAAAAAAAATCAAGATGACATATAATGTTTACTACAGAGAGGGGGAATAAACACTCCCAAACAATTAGTAAAGGGTGAAAAGAAACATAAAATTACAGGGAAGTTACCCTGGCCAGTGTGGCTCAATTGGTTGGCGCCTCATCCCATACAGTGAAAGGTTGTGGTTTAATTTCTAGTCAGGGAACATACTCAGGTTTTGGGTTTGATTCCCGGTAGGGGTGCAGTTGATGTTTCTCTCTCACATTGATGTTTCTGTCTCTCCCTTCCTCTCTCTCTGAAATCATTAAGAACAGTGGTACAATATGATCCCACTTATTTTATTTATTTATTTTTTTACTTCTGCATCAAATAAATTATTTTATTATTTTATTTATATGGATTATGGACTTGATATCTGTGTTAATATTTTTGGCTATGTCATATGTCCCACCATTTCTTTTCTTTTTTTAAAAATCTTTATTGTTGAAAGTATTATATATGTCCCCTTTTTTCTCCCATTGACCCCTTCTAGCCTGCCTCTGCCCCCGCCCCCCCCCTCAGGCCTTCACCACACTATTGTCTGTGTCCATGAGTTATGTATATATGCATACAAGTTTTTTGATTGATCTTTTCCCACCCAGCCCCCCCATTAATTTTTTAGAGTGTATATATGGAAAGCATACTTTGCATGTTCAGTCACGTGCTGCTTAACGATGAAAAATACATTGTTAGGCAACTTTGTCATGCGAACATCATAAAGTGCGCTTATACAAACCTAGATGGTAAAGCCTACTACACACCTAGGTTAGGCTACAAATCTGTATAACATGTTACTGTACTGAATACTGTAAGCAATTGTAACACAAAGGTAAGTATGTGTGTATCTAAACTTACCTAAACTAAGGAAAGGTACAGTAAAAATATGGTGTAAAGGATAAAAAATGGTACACCTGAATGGAGCTTGTAGGACTGAAAGTTGTTCTGGGCGAGTCTGTGAGTGAGTGGTGAGTGAATATGAAGACCTAAGACATTACTGTCCACTACTGTAGACTATATAAATACTGTACACTTAGGCTACACTAAATTTCTTTTTTTTTTTTAATTTTTCTTTCTTCAACAAATTAAGCTTAGCTTCCTGTAACTTTTTAACTTTATAAACTTAAATTTATAAAAATGTTTTGACTCTTTGTAATAACACTTGGCTTTGTCTATAAGCTTTTTTCTATTTGATTTTTTTTAAATTACTTTTTAAGCTTTTTGGGGGGTAAAACTGAGATAAAGGCACACACATTAGCTGAGGCCTGCACAGGACCAGGGTCATCAGCATCACTCACTGTCTCCCACCTCCACTTTGTCCCCTGGAAGGCCTTCAGAGGCAGTCACACCCAGGGAGCTGTCCTCTCCTAAGGTAACGAGGCCTTGTTCTGGCACACATCCTGTAGGACCAGCCTGAGGCTCTTCTTGGAAGAGGTGTCGCTCTTTTCAGAACTGTGTTCATGGTGGTTTGCTTGGCTTGTTTCTTTCTTTTCATCGTAGATTTGCTGGTTGGCAGATACTGTAATCTAATGGGACCACGATAATATATGCAATCTGTCATTGATAGAAACATCGTTATGCGGTACATGACTTGCATTTATATAAAAAGTATCTGGAAGAATACACAATGTATTAACAATGGCCACTTCTGGAAACGGACTGAGAGGAGAAAGGTATGAGAGACTTTGCTTTTTACTTTATGGTCTCTTATTTGTTATAAGTCTAAAGTATTTTTGTAATCAAATTTTAAAGTGTTGAAAAATAATGCTTGTATTTTATAAATACAAGCATTTAGTCATTAGAAGCAAATCCATTGGCCTTTCCTTAAGCTGGGGCTTCTGTTCAGTCCCCCAGTCTACCCACAGCTTAAACTTTGGGGGCCATGGGACCGAAAAGGTAATTCGGGGCTTTCCTGCCTTTATTAACTTTCTAGCAGGACCTCCGCTGGTCTCACATCTTCATCAGCAAGTCTTAAATCTGTCACCTGAATTCTGTCTTCCTCTGTTATTTCCCCCATATCCTCAGTCTCTTTCCTCTTCCATTCACCCTGCTGTCCCAATCCTGCGTTCTAGTTTACCCAGGTTTCTTTTGAGGTTTTCTCTGCACATATTTTTCACCAAAAATTTTCCTACCAGTAGCTCTCAGGTTAGCTCCGTGGTCGGCAAACTGTGGCTCGCGAGCCACATGCGGCTCTTTGGCCCCTTGAGTGTGGCTCTTCCACAAAATACCACGGCCTGGGCGAGTCTATTTTGAAGAAGTGGCATTAGAAGAAGTTTAAGTTTAAAAAATTTGGCTCTCAAAAGAAATTTCAATCGTTGTACTGTTGATATTTGGCTCTGTTGACGAATGAGTTTGCCGACCACTGGGTTAGCTGATTGTCAAATTGTCAAGAAGTTTGCAAGCTGGTTGAGCACACGTGGAGGTCAACTTGGCCATGGTAGAGGTGCCATAACCCAGCCCTCTCTATCCCAGAGCAAGTTGTTAAACAGCACACTTCTGCCCATCTCTTTATGATTTTGTTCTCTCTCCTCTTGCCTCCCCTCACCTCTGTCCGAATTTAATTCAGAAGTCATCATTTGCAGTTGCTGTCTGTAAAATGGTGATAATGACATCTTCCTAATAGACTGTGGTGGGACAAGACCAGATTATGCATGACTGTGCTTAGCAAACACTCAATGTTGGTGGCTTGTATCACTCTGCCATTCCCTACTCCACCCAGCGTTAGGGTTACTCATTTATCCAGATGCTTTTTGGAGCTGTTGTGTTCTTTGAAAAGCCGACACTAATGATTCATCTGTAAAGTTTGTTTTAAGTTGATAAAGTGTTTTAATGGTGAAACAATCAATCAATCCACACTCTTTTATTCATTTGTGATGAACTGAGAAAACCAGGTCTCTTTCTGCAAAGCTAGATGCTGGGCAGTTTGGGGTGTTCTGAATGGGAATTCTTGCATTGTTATCCATGCTGACATCTTTCACTTGGACAAAGCTATTCTTCTAGGACTATCCATCTGGCATTTGTCTATATTTGACTTTGCCCTAGTTTTGTGGGACCAGTTTCCCTAGTTGTTGAGATCACTGTGCATTGCAATCAGTTGGACAAAACATGTTAACAGCCCTTATCCCCTCTACTCCAGAGTCTGAAATACCTACATCCCATCCTGGGTATCATCTTCCATGGGTAATAGCTTTTGCCCAGTAGAGTTTATACTCAGTTATTCCTAAAAGACTGATTTTATTTGGGAAAATAAGTATTTTCTTATGCTAATTTACTACATGTGATGAGATTAATTGCCCTTAGTTTACAAATGCATATTTTAAGAATGCTAGCAAGAATGTCAAAAAATGCCTAAAGTAAAAATAAAAGACAGGAACAAATAAAGGTATTTCTTTGTCTTTGGAAAATGCTAAGGTTCTTTTTTTGCTGCTCCATGGTCCCTATGGACCATTTTATTTTACAGTTAGGTTTCCTGAAGTCTAATTTACATGGAGTGGAATTTACCTGTTTTAGTGTAGAGTTCTATGAGTGTTGGCAAACACATGTGTTGTGTAACCACCACATTCAGTGTATAGAACATTTCCAGTCAGTCCTAAAATTCCCTAGGCTCTTTGTAGCCAACCCCATTCCCCAACCCAGACCTTGGCAATCGCTGATCTAATTTTATAAAACAGTTTTTAAAAAAATTTTTATTGATTTTAGAAAGAAAAGAATGGAATGAGAGAAACATTGATGTGAGAAAGAAACATCGATCAACTGTCTCCTGCATGACCCCTCCTAGGGATCGAGCTTGAAACCCAGGCATGTACCCTGGGTACATCATGAATCAAACCGGAGTCCTCTTGGAGATGCATGGGATAATGCTCAACCAACTGAGCCACACCGGCCAGGGCTTAATCCCTATAGTTTTGCCTTTTTCAGAAGTTGTAGCCTTCTGCATCTGGCTTCTTCTCAGCTATCACATTTGAGATGCACCCATGATGCACTTGTACCAGTGGTTTGTTCTTTTTTCTTTATAAAAATTTTTCTTTTTATTGATTTCAGAGAGGGAGAGAGAGATTGGTGGTTTGTTCTTTGTTATTGCTGAACAGTATTCCATTGTGAGCCTGTATCACAGTTTGCATATCCATTCACCAGTTGAAGGACATTTGGGCTGTTTCCAGGTTTTGGTGATCATGAATCAAGCCACTGCTAATATCTGTACGAATACTTTTATATGAACACAGGTTTTCATTTCCCTTGGGCAAATCCTACGGACCATTTTCTCAGCCCAAACTCCTGTTACTCCCCCAAGCCTTTCTGCCTTAACCTCAGGATCTGCCATCCTCCCCTCCCCTCCCTCCGCCCCTCCCCCCAGCCTGGAGAGCTGAGCACCGTTTTTTACTTCTAGCCCAGATGTGTGAGTTCTAGATCCAGGGAGCAGTTTCAGTATTTAGTCCTTTAGACAAATGACAAACCCTCTACAGAGACAGGGAAACAAACACTACGCAGAGAAAATGATGGGTGATAGGTTTGCGAGAGAAGTAGTGAGGAAAAACAAGGCGAACGAGGGAGCATGAGGCAGGTCTCCTAAGTTAGGTGCTGTAATGAAGGGCTTCCTCTTAGTTAGCAGCCCAGCTGCCTATAAAATCGAATTGTGCTTCTCTGCTTATAAACTGGAATCGTGACTTCCTGAATTACGATTTGCTTACATCCACTCTTGCCATTTGTGCCCATGAGCTAATGTGTTGCAGCTGATATCTGGACCAAAGTGAGATGAGGAGGAGGTCTCTGGCCATCAGAGATTTCTTTTACTAATTCTATTCGAAGAAGAAGAATAGCTAACACCAAGTGCTTGCCATGTACCAGACACTACTCCTAGGACTTTACACATGCGGACTCATTCAATCCTCACAACAGTCTAAGAGCTAGCAATAATCTGTCTCCACCCTTTACTGATTTTACTGAATCCGAGGCACAGACAGGCTAAGTAAGGATCCTTAACAAGAGTCAAAGCTGGAATAGAAACACAGGCCAAGTGGCTTGTGAACTTGATTGCTTAGCCACAAGGCTACCCTGCCCCTACACACCTGCCATGACAAGCCAGACATTTGGCGTCTCTTCTTCTGTCTTCAGACCGGACCGGCAAGGTGATTTCTCATTATCTCTATTGTACAGATGAGGGAATTGAGACGCAGAGAAATTAAGTAATTAGGTCAAGTCCCCCCCCACGGGTGGGTCGTGGAGTTGGGAATGGAATCCACGTTAGCCCACGTGCTCTCCACCACCTCTCCCTGCCCCTAGTAAAACCACTTGGGTTGCCTCGGACTTGACCTGAGTTGAGAGGCTGTTGAAGAAATGAAATGAAGATGAATTTGTCTGGGTCTCTGTTACACTGCTGTCCAGCTCAGCATGAGCTGCCTGCTGGGAGCTCACGCCCTGCAGCCGGCTGGGCCTCCATGCCGGGAGCCTCTCTGGGGATCAGGAGACACTGTAAAAACATTCTGATTTTTACCAGGCCTTTTCTCAAACAATAAACTCCCTTAGGAAAGTTTGGGGGAGGGGAACCAAAATAAGTACTTGCTAAGGATATGTTTATAATCGATGTCCTCTTGCTTTCATTTGACTCCGATTTCCCTAATAGGCTGCTTATTCTGGGCACCAGGCTTGCTCTAATTAGTTTTTCATCATGTGATGGTTGGTCTCTGGAGGCAGAGAGAGCATTAAAGCGTGAGCCGCAGCGATGGCTGTAAAACGGCCAAATTAGCCCGTCATTCCTTTGGCTGTGGCTCCACGAGGAGGGGGTGATGGTCAGCCTGGTCCTTTTCGAGCGTACCTTCCACAGCAGTGCCCCGACATGGGGATGCTGGGCTTTATCATGACTGGGCATCTTCTTCTCGCTCAGCCCTGTGTTCAGCACTTCTGGACGTTGGCTATCTCTAGTCCCCACGGCAGACTTGAGGCACACATCTGTCTCCCTCTGGAATGATGGGCTCCTGAGTGGGAAATGTGTCATCAGGGATGAACTGGACCTGGTTTTCCATCACCCAGGAGCCCCTGGTTTAGTAGGAGAAACCGACATATACATAAATAATCCAACAACATGGCACACTACGACAGCGCATTAATATTATAGCAAGAACAATGAACATTTAAGGAAAGACTGTCATGGTCCTGGCGCTGCGCTAAATCCTGCCCGTGTTGATCTGCTCCTTTAATCCTGAGTGAAATCGGTGCTGTATCAGCTATCTATTACCGTCATAATGCTGTGTAACGACCATGAAACCTCAGCGGCATGCAATAACGTTTCTTTTTGCTCATGAGGCTGTGCACCGGCTGGGCGCTTGTGCTTCTGGTGCAGCTGCCTTTGGCTGAGGCACCTGGGCTGGGTTCTCTTGTGCATCTGGGTGGCTGGGGGCTGGCTGGTCTAAGGTCTCAGATGAGACACTTGGGCTCTGTGTCACCGGCTCACTCGTCGTCCGACAGCCCAGCTCCGGCTCATTCTCAGGGCAGAGGCAGGAGTCCAAGGAGCACGTGGAAGCACACAGACCTCTGCGGGCCGAACCTCAAAACTGGCCTACGATCAATTCTGCTGCATGTGCACTTGGCCAAAGCAAACTTATGAAGATAACCTAGATTCAGGGAATGGGGAACACGCTCCCCCCCTCCCCCCCGCCTTTTGTTAATCCTCACCCGTGGAGGATATTTTTCCATTGATTTTTAGAGAGAGTGGAAGGGAGGGGGAGAGACAGAGAGAGAAACATCGATGTAAGAGAGACACATCGACTGGTTGCCTCCCGCACATGCCCTGCCCAGGGCCAGGGATCGAGCCTGCCACTGAGATATGTGTCCTTGACTGGGCTAGAACCCGGGACCTTTCAGTCCACAGGTGGATCCTCTATCCATTGAGCCAAACCAGCTAGGGCAGTGGTTCCATCTCTTGATAAGAGGAGCTGCAAAGTTATGCTGTCAAGGGCATGGATACCAGAGGGGTGAAGAACTGTGGCCCCTTTTGTAACCTACCACAGGGACTATTTTCCTCATTTTACAGATGAGGAAACTGAGGCATAGAGAGGTACCTAAGCACACACAGAAAGCAGGGGCATCAGAAGCAAAAGGGCTCTGGAAGTATCGGTGAAGGGGGCGCGTGGTGCTTTTATAAGAGATTTGAAAGCTTCTTTGGTGTGGGGACGCAGTGAGGCGTGGCCGTTGCTGTTGATGCCTGGCCCAGTTCTCACCAGGACCACTTCCGAGTTCTGAGTTCTCCGCAGTTGTGGGGGGCAGCCTGCCAGCCTCTCACCTCAAGGGGCTGCTCGCTCCCCTGCTCCAGCCTTCCTCCTGTGCTGTCGAAGTTTGCTCACCTTCTTGCAGGGCAGCCTGCAGGGGTCGGCGTTAATGCCTCTAGGGGCAACTCTCAACCCAGGTAGAAAGCCGAGCATCAGTCCCCTAACTTTCCCATTCCTCAGTGGAGCTACCCTGCCCCACAGGTTACACAGCTGCTCCCACGATCTCCTAGGGACTGACCCCCAGGTGACTGTCTGTAGTAACCATTTTTGTCTGAACTTTAAAATAACTATGCTTAATATGCTCAAATATATCAAAGACAAGATAGGCAATTTTGACAGAGAGCTGGAAATTATAGTTTAAATCACTGCTTTCTTTTTTAATCCCATCAATTTCATTCTTAAAGCACAGGGGCCACAGTCCCCTGCACAAGACAACAGATGAGAAACGAGAAAAATATCTCTGGGAAAAGCCAAAAACAGGCGATTGATTGTGCTGCATTCCCGTGCTACATTCCTGGATGCTTGTGTGAGAGTGTTTTTTTTTGTTTTTATCTCATTAAACTTTGTTTTAATGAGTCTCATAATTCTGTGACGGATTTTTGGGCAAGTTGTTTTCATTAAAAAGTACTACTTTTAAAAACAAATAACTTAAAAACTGCCACACCCACAAAAACCCAAATAGTCCCTCAAACATTCTCCTTCCTTCTGAAGGTTTTACAGCACCTTGTAATCACTAACCAGTCCTTTACTAGTAAACAGTTCTGAGACTGTTCCTCCACCTGATTAAGCCTGGGTAGCAGGGAGTGGGGATGATATTTATTTAGGCTCTGAGCCAAATTAACATACTCCTTATCGCCTTCCTCTTCAAAAAGGCCACCTGCATCAAAGCCCTTGTCTCAGGCTCTGCTAACTTATCCACTTTAAAGGGTGGATAAGATATTGACAGATAGACAATGGAGGCTGGAGCAGGGTTCCAGGTACAGGATCTTGCTACAATATGGTCTTGAAGCCATTCTTAGCTGGTCTTTTTGTTTGTCAAGAAGGTGTTTTTGCAAAAACCTGGGACTGAGTTTGAAACACGTAGCAGGCAGAGCAAACATGAGATACCGCCTACTTAGTCACTCATCCTGCATGGGGACATTTTCCTTATTCTTTTTATTTTTAATTATATTTTCTAACTATAAAAGAAGTGCCGGCACATTGTAGAAAAATTGGAAATGCAAAGGAAAGTAAAAAGAAGGGGAAAAACACATAATCCTACCATATAGAGGCAACTCCTACTAAGATGTTTTCCTATATTTCTTTTTAGGCTTTCTTGTATGCATACCTTAATATATTTCATGTATACTATATATTTAATCTTGGATTCTTCTTTTCTTATTAATATCAGAAGAAAAGCACTTTATAATATTAACAAATTCCCAAAAATCAAACTCCTAATGACTGCCTTATATTATATCATGTGAGTGTACCATTGTTTTACTTAATCCTTCTCCCACCTTTGGACACAGTGTCTAAATGATCTTTCTGCAAACAGTACTGTAGTTACAGCTTTGTGCTGGCAGCTGGGAGCTCCCCAGAGTCCAGGGAAGCCCCCACTTCTCCCTTCCTCTTGCTCCAGTCTCCCACCACTGCCTCCCAGCGGCTGGACCCAGGCAGCCTGAGAACCACAGCGCAGGAGTCAGCCCATCTCACCTCTAACACACACACCTTGCAGGATGCAGAGCAGAGCAGGGGAAGGACGAAAAACGATCCCAGGATGGCCAACCCCTGCCTTTAGTGTTATTGGCAGATAGACCTTGTTGCTTGAATCCACAATGCTCAAAATCCTTTTTATGTATTCTCTTTAGGGAGGCTCGGCTTCTCTCCTATGCTTTTTCTACATTTTGGATCTAATTTCTTGGGCTATGATTCTCTGTCTGTTGGCCAGACCTGGGTCAGCTTGGGTTTCTGCAGCTGAGCAGAGGCCTTGGAAGTCCTGTGTAGTATTCATAATTCTCCCCCTCTCTCTGGTCTGTTTCCCCAAGCCCCATGGTCGGCAAACGGCGGCTCGCGAGCCACATGCGGCTCTTTGGCCCCTTGAGTGTGGCTCTTCCACAAAATACCACGGCCTGGGCGAGTCTATTTTGAAGAAGTGGCGTTAGAAGAAGTTTAAGTTAAAAAAATTTGGCTCTCAAAAGAAATTTCAATCGTTGTCTTGTTGATATTTGGCTCTGCTGACTAATGAGTTTGCCGACCACTGCCCAAGCCCATGTGTGATCATGTGAGCAGTGTTTGAACCCTTTTTGGTGGAAAGGCTCTCTTTTCACCTGGAACCTGGTCTGAAAGCCGAGCTCCCTCTGGGCGTGGTCTGGCACGTCCCTCCTGTGTCCCGTTCCTGCAGACGAGCCTCGCACCACTACCCAAGGATGCTGCTGCTGCCAGCACTTCATGCCCAATGGTTTGCGGTTTGCAGCTTGCAGCTTGTGTTCTTTTGTGGTTTTGTATCCAAGAGCAGAAATGTTGGGGCTCAGCTTCCCATTTTTCCTGGGAAATTATTTCCCCGACCACAGTAAAGATGACCAGAATATCTGGAATAGTAGCATATACCAAGTAGGGTCAGGGGAGGGGCAGATAAACACCCTGTCTCAGAGTGACTCAGGGTTGGCTATCTAGACATCCCCCGTTCCCTCCCCCTGCAGTCATTATGTCCTTTAAGATTTAAAGATCAACTCAGATTCCTATCACATTTCTGTTGGGAACCAGCACTGTTTCCAGCGTCCTTTACGAGTCTCTGTGGCTTTAAATTCCTCTCTTCACCTATGGCTTTAATTTCTTGCCTCCACCGAATTCTCAATCTCCATTCTACGACCTCCTTTTTTGGGCACGCTGTTCCTTTTCCACGTTGCCCGATTGATTTCATTCTTACCACCACGCAGGTCTTTGACCTTGGCGGCCATGTGTTTCAGATGCATAGCCACCAAATGACTGTCCTGTCCTCACTGGACTGTGACCAGAGAGAGAAACAAACCTGTGTTGTGGTAAGGTGTATCCGTTGCCGCAGCTAGCATTGCTTACTCAAATATGTTCTTCCCTAAAATTCCACACTGACACAAGGATAGCCAACTTTTTCTGACATTTTGAAGGTATAGAGGGTTGCTTTTAACTCAGTAGAGCACACACATTCCCAACTTAAAATCAAACATTAAACATCCCTAATTTAAAAATTCATTGGCCTTTCTCGTACCATGAACTACTTACCGGCCAGTCTTTCATATAGAAAGAAGGTCTTATCTCTAATACTAGAGGCCCGGTGCACGAAATTCGTGCACTGGGGGGGGGGTGGGGGCGGAGGGGATCCCTCAGCCTGGCCTGTGCCCTCTCGCAGTCCGGGACCCCTGGCTCCTTACTGCCTGCCTGCTTGCTGCTCCCTACCACTTGGCTCGCTGCTCCTTAGTGCTGCCGCGGAGGCTCCCGGCACTGCCACTGCACTTGCCAGCCGTGAGCGGCGCTCCCCCTGTGGGAGCGCACTGACCACCAGGGGGCAGCTCCTACATTGAGCATCTGCCCCCTGGTGTCAGTTCATAGTGGCCAGTCATTCCACCGTTTGGTCGATTTGCATATTAGGGTTTTATTATATAGGATTCTTCATTCTTTTCTTTTTTTTTTGGCATCTCTTCTTACTTCCTCCATTTTAGCAGATAGTCCCCAATCCAGCTATCCTCTCTTCCTGATATTTTCTTAAGCCAAGCAATTCAAGTCTCCCTCTCTTCCCTCCCACCCAGGCAGGCTATGCGCTGAGGGCTTAACCAAAATGGCCCATTGGAATTTTCACTAAATAAAAACAGTTCTCTCTCTTAGATACCCCACAGACAAACTACTGATGGCTAATGTGTTAGCAGACATGGCTGGGATGGGGGTAGAAGGGGTCAACTTCAGAAGAAGGTTGGGCAATAGGTGTCTCTTGTAAGGGGGACAAAATAGACTTGATAAAACTTGAGAACAACTAGGACAATTTTCTGTGTCCCCAACTATCCACCTCACAGCCTCTAATTCTGTGCATTGTTCTTTTGGGCTCTGAAAGCTTTGTGCTCTTCAATAATTCTCTATTAAAATGCAAATACCTACTGGGAGTTGTTCAGCCTTATCAGTTAATAGTTGACTGTTGCATGAACATAGGATCCTGCTTTAATGGGGCCAGATTGCTGAGGGATGGGGTGGTACTGCGGAAGGGCAAATGGGCTCAGGAAGAAGGAGAGAGAGCATTTATTGAAGGGGTCTTTTTTGGGTCTGTTTTATATTTTGACCAGAATGAACTCTGCTCACCTTTACCCTAACCCTCTTCTTTGCCTTCTCAGGATTAGCCTTACAATGGTTGGTTTATTCTCCTTGACCTGAGCACAAATTGAATTAAGGAGGGATGCTTGAGTTTCTCTACTTTGCTATGCCTAAATTAGAAAGAGTTGAAGTAATCAAAGGAAATAGCCACAAAGGAACCCTCTCCAGTTTAAATTTAGCTCCATTTGATCACATCAGTCTCATGGCACACACACATGGCTTTGGTGGCAGCAAAACCTGGACATGGCCAGGATGATGAGTAGCTGAATATTCCTACCAATGGGCTTGCCAATGTGAGCCCATCAGGAAGGACCAAACCAGAACATGGATGCACAATACCAATTGTTCCACCTTCCAGGGACACTGCAGAAGGCCAGAGTGACTGCTAGAGGAAACAAAAGAATCCGTGCTCTGAGTCCCCAAAACTCAGCTCTAGCACCTTCTCCATCACCTATGCCTGCTTACCATGCCCACCGAGCACCTCTTCTCTCCCCTGCTGGACCATGAGTGCCTTGGGCAGGAGTCAATGTTGTCCCATCTCTGGTGCAAATCCAAAGCTTTCAGAAGAAACACATCAATATAGCATAAGCAACAGTGCAGGACCATTCCAAGGCAGAAATAGAAAATAAATGAAGTCTTTGCCACCATCCCAACCCTTTCCCCCTGTTGTCCCTTTCAAGTGCAATATTAAAAATATGTAACAGCCAGTAAGACACCAGCATGAACCAATCAGAATGGAAGCAGCCTTGCTCAGAAGCAGGTCCTAGGCCCATTGCTGGGCAGCATTAATCCTTTAGTTCTGGAGGATCTATTTCCCCACCATTGTGGAAGCAGTCTAATATTGACTGTGGCTATCCTGGTGTGTCCTGACTGAGTACTTGCCTGTGTCCCTTCCCAAGCACCCTGCTCTAAGCTCCAAAAGCCTATGAAAGCTCTACCTTGCATGGGGCCAATGCACTTTGGAAGAGGGAGTCAGTGAGCTCAATCTAGGCAGGTGTGGGGGTTCTATTGCAGAGGCCTAGGGTCTGGTGACTCAGGAAGGCAATGTTTGTAGAGCTCAGAGCTGGCAAGACAGGCCCCAGCCTCTCCTTAGGCCCGGCAGGCATGCCCACTGGCTTTGGTGCCCAGGGCATTCCCTATAGCCTGTAGCAGCCCTAGGAAAAGGCTTCCTTCAGTACTGAGATTTTGGCTTTCTAGTCTTTCTAACTTTTGCTTAGCTCAGTCCCACCATGAAAGAAAAAAAAAATTCTTTCCCCTCCCCAATCAAGAAAACTTCTTTAGGCAAGCCCACTTCTACTGCTACTGGAGAAAGGAGAGGAAGTGTTTTGGTTGTATGTAGATTACATCCGGCACAGGGCTCATTTTTCTACCTCTGTGCTCATGCCTCAAACCTCTCAGTCTAGTACAGATGTAGAGCAAGACTCACAGGGGTCTTTGAATGTAATCATGGACCCGGGTAGGGGAGGGGACACAGGAGGAGAGCAAGGAAGTGAGCTATTTTCAGTTTGTCAAAATCAAAATGGAAATTATAGATGAACACAGTGCTCTTGTGTGCAACTACAGAAATTCAACTTGAGCCAGCTTAGGAAAAGAGATGGAACTAATTGGCTCATGAAATTAATCCACAGCAAGCACTGGGGTGTGCTGAGCCTCAGGGACAGCTGGAACTGAGGCCTTAAATGTCACCAGGACACTCTCTCACTCCCTAGCTGTCACCTGTGCTCTTTGGTATGGGTGCACTTTATTGCCGGGACCAGTGGCTCTCGGCCAGGGCTGGAGAGGAATTTTACCTCCCAGGGGACATTTGGCAATATCTGGAGATGATTTTTGTTGGTCACAACTGCGGGGAGGGTGCTACTCATATCTATCTAGTGGGTTGAGGCCAAGGATGCTGCTAAACATCCTACAGTGCCCAGAAAAGCCCCCACAACCAAGAATTAATCTGACCCCAAATGTCAATAGTAGTTGAGAAATCCTGCTCTAAGGCTACCTCCTTGTGGCCCAAACTATGGCTGCTGGCCCCTCCCAGGCCCACATCCAACAACTTTGTTAGCCCAAGAGGGATTGAGACTTGCTTATTCTGATTCAAATGTCAAAAATCCCAGGGAAGGACACTGATTGGCCCAGCTTGGTCCAGAGATTCACTCCTAGATTAATTTGTAGGTCCAGAAAGGTGGGGTTTTAGAAAATTATGGAAGCCCTTTCTAGAACCTCATGGGTGAAGTTGGGAAGGAACATTCTAAGAATTAGGAATGTAAAGGGCAGGGGGAAAAAATAGGTGATAATAAAGTTACAAATGCTACTGTTGAATAAGTTCAGTTTTTTTTGGAGGCAACATTGTTTTAAATTAGGGATATGGGGGAGCAGGAAAAGAAAAGTGATCTTTGGTGGAGTAAAGGTTGGGAATTGTATTAATATACAGAGTTGGGCAAAATTGGGTTTATAGTTGTGAGTATGTGAAACACAGAGTTTATTCTTATGTTATTAATTATAATTATTATAATTGTTACTATAATTATAATAATAATTATTATTACTAACCTACTTTTGCCAACCCCTGTAGAACCCTCCCTTAAAGTACTGCACAGGTCAGGCCAGTGTCCCATGCTCCAGAGCCCTTTTTCCCATTCCTCCCATGAAGACAATTCCTGGGGATCCATTCTCCACTCAGAATCTATGGGAGGTAAGTGACTATTCAGAGAAACTAATTATCACGAATGTTTAGCTAGCTAATGAGTTATTGCTTCCAGATGACATAATGCCTAACCCTGTTACATTGTGCATATCCTTTAAAAGCTCCTTAAAGAAGAGAATAATAGTAGTAATTTCAGGCAAGGGGGAGCTGGAAGGAAGTTATGTTTGGTTTGGAGGCCTCCAGATACAGGCTATTCATGCAGGTAGTAGATTACACTGTATCTGATTAATATATATTCAAGGTCAACATTTTCTGGAGCATGTTCTATGGAACACCGAGTCCCTGGAATAGTAGTAAGTGTTATTAAAAATAAAGATTCCATAATCAAATCAGTTGGAAAATGCTGTTTTAGATGACATTCAGTGGGTTTCTTCACTACAGAACTCAGAGCTTTTAATAGAAGGGGTGTTGTGATCCTTAAAAATGGAACGATAGTATGAAGACTTCCCAAACTTTTTGGGCCATTTAACCCCCTTTGTTAAGGTGTATTTTACATAGGGTGACCAGTTCTGTTTTATACCGATTGTCCGTGCATAATGGTTAAGGCACCCCCTTTCATTCCCCAGAGTGGACCTGTTTGGAGGGTAAATTATATGGTCGCCCTATTCTCACAGGACCATGCTTTGGAAAATGTTTTTGTATTATTTTTATTTTGAATCACCTTGGATCAGCCTTAGGAACTCCTTTTTGATGGCATAGTTTTACCACTTAGGTATTAAATGTAGAGGTAGAATCAATTCTTAGTAATCTCTAGTTGAACACCAGATGAAAATGACCTGGAACAATGGTTTCCCATTGTAACCTGGAACACTTCTAAATCGACCCCCTGCTCCCATTAAAGCTGGCTTTAGAATCCCAGAATCAAAACATAGACTGTTTAAAATTGGACAGACCAATTTAATATTGCATTATTAAGGAACTGTTTAATTATAAGAGACAGAAACTCAATTTAAATAGACAAAAAACAAATAAATAGATAAATACAGTAATTTGGGGAAGAAGCTTATAGAAACAGAGGGAAATACTTCAGGAACCAGAGCACCGTTGGGTCCTTGGGGGCTGGACCCAGTTTCTTGATGCCTCCAGGATTCTCTCTCAGCCAGAACTGGTCTCTGCCTGAGCTTCAGTCTGTCCTACCACAGACCATGCTGCCTCTATGGATGCTTGGTGATTACAGAAGTCAAATTCATGACCTTCAAGGAGTCACATAAACATCAGGCAAAACAAGGACAATTATTTAAAAATGAGAACCATGGCAAAAATGTTAAGTAACTTAGAGTGGTTTCAAAGGAGGAGAAGCCCAGGACAATGGGGTTTTGTTTTAATATCACAGTGTAGGAAAAAAAGTTGCCCCTGATGATCCCTTAAATCACTCATAAAGTATAGAACAGTATCTGTGGTTCTATGTTCTCAACTCTCAATATGTACAAATGACAGAGCATGTAGTCAGGTGCAGAAAACAATGAATAATGTACAGAGAAACAATGAGTACATACACAAAAAAAGGTCCAAATTTTTTACTCCTAAAAGAGCGATGAGAAATAAAGTAATAAAGAAGAAAATAAAGACTACAGATGGTTTCTTCAATTGAGCACCAGATAAAGAACTCAGTTTAGAATTAAGGGGCATTTTGACCCCCCCCCCCCAAACATCTATCTTTAAATACTATAGAATGATATTCAGTGTGAGCCCAGCTACAGGGAGAAGGGCCTCGTTAGGTCTTTGGTCCCAGGTTCACGCTGGGGAAAGGCTGCCCTGTTTTGACTGTTACTTTTCCTTTTTGTTCTCTCTCTACCCCTCCCCCTCCCTTTCCTTCTCCCTCTAAGCCCGTCTGTCCATTCCCCTACATCTCTCTTCTTTCCCTTAAACCAGTGTGGCAGGCAATGTATAGAGTAGTAAAGAGCATGGACTAAGATTACATAGAATTAAATCCCACTACAATCCCTATAGGACATTGGAAGTTTTACTTAATCTTTCTGTACCTCATATGTAAAATGAGGGCAGTGATAGACCTCCCCTCCCCCATAGCTTCATTGGGATAATTAAATGAGATAATGCATGGCAAAGCTCTTAGAACAGTGCTAGACACCTACACCCACCATTATTAATATTACTACTACTACTACTACTACTACTACTAGCACTGTAAAATCAAACAGGGTCTCTGCTCTCTAGGGAGCTTAGTTGATTTTCACTTTATTTCCTTCCCACCCAGTTTTTGTTTCGTGTCTTTGTTTTAATCAGTCTCTACTGGTTTGTATCTTATGGAGAGAAAGCCTCTTTTGATTCCTTCTTCAGAAGTCACACCGCATTCCTCATTCATTCATTCATTTGGGCATTCATTGTACAAGTATTTAGTAAGTGGCTGCTATGTCCCAAGCATACTTTCAAGAGCTGGGACATAGCAAAAAACATATCCACTCAAATGCATGCGGTGCGCTAGGGAGTTACTCTCCTGGTGGGAGAAGGAAGCTGTGTAGGAAAAACAGGCAAGTACCCCTGTTCCCAAGTTCATACTCTAAACCATGGCTGTCTTCCTCCCCTCTCCTCTCCAGCTTACTTGCATCTAATTTCATTTTTTAAAATAATATATTTTAATTGATTTCAGAGAGGAAGGGAGATGAGAGAGAGAGATAGAAACATCAATGATGAGAGAAAATCACTGATTGGCTGCCTCGTGCACACCTCCTACTGAGGATCGAGCCCACAACCCAGCATATACTCTGACCAGGAATCAAACCGTGACCTCCTGGTTCATAGGTCAATGCTCAGCCACTGAGCCATGCCAGCCAGGCTTGTATCTAATTTCTTGATGCACCTCCTTGATCTACACTCCCTCCCCTCCCCTGTGAATACCTTGGGTTGCTCCAGAAAGGATTTCAGGTAGCTTCCTTGCTTTGGGGCCTCCTTGCTTCCAAATGACTTGTTCCCTCCCTAGCCATGTGCTGCGATGTTTTCCTTGGTGCCATTGGCCTTATCCAAGCTGGATCCCTCTAATTGCTCAGTTCCCCTTCCTTTGGTACAGGCGACAAATCCCAATTTAGCATCACTTGTGATTATAACTAATGTGCTGTTTACTCCCTCTTCCAGGTCATTAATGAAGATGTTAAATGAGAGCAGAATGAAACCACGTCCCCGTGGCATCCTGCTAGACAACCGGACACTCTGCCATTTGCTGTTTCATTACCCTTTGTTTACCTGGCAAGCGCAGGCCCTTGCTTTTGAAAGAGGCAGGATGCTTGATATTTCTATGGCTGCAGTGAAGCCACTTAAGGGGGGGAGGGTAGAATATTAAAACCTGGCAGATTGTAAATATATCCTTTTGAGTTTGAATTAAATGTGGATTATGAATAGAGCATTGTCAGTAAACACGCGGTTGCTCCCCCTCCTCTCAGATGCCTTTGTTTTCCCTGGACTTTCTGCAGCTGCTCGGCCTTTCCCAGGGCGGAGAAGGGTAGATGTTTGCTGTATGCAAAGATGTTGCTTGGATCAGCTTAACTATGAACCGGAAAGTGACTCTGTGAAAGCTGTGGTAGCTGGATTGCATTCACAGCTCCGGTTTTTCTCCCCTCCCTGTACCCATGCCCTCACCATGGAACCTTGAAGAGCCCTCCCTCCCAGCTGTGACTCTGGCCCAGTCATGTGACTTTCTTTGACAGATGGGATTTCAGCAGACATAATGCAAGCCTAAGCTTGAAAAAAATCACTTGCATGTCTCTGCATTCTTGCCCCCCTCCACAACTCCTATGAAAACATGCCTGGGAGAGCCTGTTGGAAGATGGGACACATGGAACAGAGTCCAGTTGCCCCATTTGTCCATCAGGACAACTGGATAACCTCGGTTATGTGGCTCAGTCCAGTCCAGATCAGCAAAATCCCCCAGCCAACCACCAGATGCATGAATAATACTCATATTGCTTCCGAGGGCTTGTTTGTCACACAGCATTAGCCATGACAATAGGTAGCTGACACAATAGTACACGTTTGGAGTCTTATGAACAGGAAACTCATTGATCTCCTAATGGTTTTTCACACAGTGCATTCCTGTCACAATCCTTTATAAGCAAAGCAAAGAAAAAGTTTTCTAAGTGGAGATTCAGAAGTACAAAAGAGGCCCTAGAGTCTGGCTTCAGGTTTTAAAAAGTAAATGGCACATGCAACCTCCATGTGTTTTCTGCTCAGGACTGTTAAAGCTTTTATTGAGTGCCTACTGTATATGCAGTGCCATATAAATTCTGACAAGTATAGTAACTTTATGTGGAGGAGGGACTATGGAGAAAAGGGTGGAGTGAGAACGCTAAAAGGCTAATTCCAATGTAACCCTGAGGTTTGGGGGGGCTAGTGATCTGAATCTGTGCAGTAACCTAATGTACATTCTTGATAACCTATAATTAAGTCACTTCCCCTTTCTCCACAATCTGGCCTTGTAAGACCTGTTACCTAAATGCTCACATTTTACAGAGGCCATAAACCATGAACAATACACAACCCCCAGAGGGGGTTATCAGCGCTGGTGCCAGGCCAGGCCCTTAGATATGATCTCAAGACCCCCATCCCAACCCACGGGGCTTTTTGCAAAGTCCACGAGAGGTCCGGAAGCCCCAACCATATTTGGGGGACAAAGACACCAAAAGGGGATAAAAGAAGGGCTTCCGCCTTATTGGTTTGCTCAGACTTTGGAGGCAACTCCTCTGAGACCGCTGGTGTAATAAAGCTGTGTAACGCTAAGTCTCTAAGCATCGCTTGGGTTTCTTCGGTCTTCTACAACAGGAGAACTACAGAATTTTCAGTGCACTGAAAAACTCCTTTTCCAATGAAGACAAAAAAGAAGCATGTCCTAAGGAGAACAGGAGTGCACTTAACCCCTGAACCCTAAACAATGGTTTGCTGCTTCCTTTTCAAATGTTTGCATCTTGAAACTGCGCTATCACTCTGCCCACGGCTGAAAAATGCTCCTTTGGTTTGTGGCGACACAGTGACAGGCGATTGTAGCGGGATGGCCAAAACCCGGACGGCTGTTTATACTTCCCGAGTGAAAGCCACATGCTTCTGAGGTGCAGCTTCTAATTGCTCCCTGGGGCTTTTCACCCCCACATCCCTTGAGACTTCCTGTTCACAGCTGATACCCAACCCTACAACCTCACGGCAGCACAGCACGTGAGGCCCAGACCAGCAGCATCACCCAGGAGCTTGTTAGACCTGCAGGACCTCAGGCCCCTCCCAGGTCTACTGAATCCAAATCAGCACTTTCACAGGAGCCCAGGGGATCTGAGCGCGCGTTAAAGTGTGAGAAGCATTGTGCTGGGGCGCTTAGAGTTCTTCTGGAGGGGTAAATAATTTACTTGGGGATCAGTTATGGCGGACTTCCTGAGGGCAGGATCCATCTCATCTTCTGGATCGTTGTATCCCCAGCACCTACTTCTGTGTCTGGATATAGTGGGAGCTAAAACAGCTTGGTTGAACTGAAGTGAGCTGGTACCAGTGAGCAGTCAAGTCTACCCCACTAAGGACAACCCTTTCTTCTCTATTTTTCCTGAGCCTCCTGGAGTGAGTGCCACCTGGAATGTGCCAATTTGCCCCGAAGAGGCAAACTCTATACAGCTTTTGGGCTAAATCTCTGCACTCTCCAGAGATTCAGGTTTGCACGTTGTGATCGAAAGTACAACATCAAGTGCATGTGAATAAGCAAGTATTAGAATGTCAACACTGAACATAACATAGGGCCCTAACTTAATGAAACATTTGCTGAGGCCTTCAACAGTAGACATAGAAAGAGACCAGCAGTCAGGAAGGGAGGGAGAGAGGGGAGGAAGAAGAAAAGAAAATGGAGAGAATGTCAGTGGGGGAGCTGAAGGGAAAAAGCAGCAAGGGCTGATGGGACCTAAATTTTACCTTCTTTATTTTCTAGTGGAACTTGGAATTTTTCACATACACCGCCCCCCCCCACCCGCCCTCATACCCCCTCACGGAGTCACTGACATTAAATTATCCAATCTTCTCTGCCCCACATCAACTTGAGTAATATCACAGCCAAGGTTGGCTGCGCCAGCCCTCTTCCTCCCTGCTCAGTTCAAGTTAAGAGTGCTCCCACCATACATTACCATTGGGATTTAAAAAATGATTTATTTTGCAACACAATTCAGACCTTTGAACCGTACCGGATGCTGGGTGCTTTGTTGACAGGAGTTAGGGATAAAAGGGGAGTGTGGGGGATTGTGGAATGCTGACTTCCTATAAATCACGAATTTTATTGTAGTAAATAGAGGTCACCTCCTGGAACTTCAATAGTCTGCTTTGAAAAATGATATGAAACTATCAAAGTCCATCAGAAGGAAAAATAGGACAAATGGAGTAGAGGGAAAAGACCATTTCCTCAGCGTTAGCCAAGGCCACGGCAAGAACGTGGCTAGTGTGGTCAAAGCTACATTCAAGTGGTGGTCCAGAAACTTTCTGCTGTTTCTTTGAGCATATTGTATATTTCTCCCGCCCCCGGTGAGAAGCTAAAGATGAAGAATGGGACAAACTATCTGGGGAGGGTGAGGCCTTGGAAATTCAGATCTGCTGTGAGCTTAGAAAGGCCTAGGCAGAACTGAGAGGTTTAAGAGCATCCTCTGAAACAATGCTCGACTTGCTGGGAATAATGAGAACAGGTACCATGTATGTCAGGAGCTGCAAACACAGACCAGGGGCCATGGAAGGAAGGGAAATGATAAACCTGCCTGGGAAGGGTCTGTGCTAAGCTGAGATACTCCAGTTCGAGTTATTCAACACCTTTCCAGCTCCCTCCCTTGTAAACTATGGAGGCAATAATGAAATGCTCAATTTCCCAGCCAAATTTACAGCTAGGTGTGGTAGATACAACTCACTTCCAATCTTTAAGATGTAAGGGAAGTCCCTGGGAGATCTTTCCATGTAAAAACACAAAGCCTTGCTAGGAGAGATTATGTGATTGGTCCCTTCACCTTCTCCACTCTCTTTTCTTGCCTGAAGAGCAAATGCCGTAGCCGGATGTGCAGTAGCCGCCCTAAGATAAGTAGGACCAAACACTACGTGCTGAAGGTGTCAGAACAGCAGGACAGTAGTCTGTGATGACATTGCTCAGCCTCTGCACCAGCCCTGGATTTCTGACTCTCGGACTTCTTGCTGCATGAGAAAAATTGACCCCTTGTCTGTTTAAGCCCCGGGGGTCAGATTTTCTGCTGTTCACACAGAAATTTATTGCCCCCTCTCCTTTGTCTATCCATTCTTGCCATGTAGGAATGCTGGCCCAGTGTCCCCAGATCTGATTTTCTAAGAGAAGATGTAAGTCTAGATTTTACAAAAATCTTTATTGTTGAAAGTATGCCATATGTTCCCCTTTCCTCCACTGACCTCTTCTAGCCCACCCCCACTACCTTCAGTCTAGATTTTTTATTTTTTTCACATGCAACCCCCCAGTTGGCAGTTGAGAGTTGATCCCAATAGAGATCACTGGAATTTTTTGAAAACACATTTCCAGTTTGTGACCTCTGACTTATAGAATGTTTACTCTGGGCCAGGTGCCTTTATGTAGATTATCTCATTTAATCCTTACAACAACGCCCAGAGTAACACTAATATTACTTCTATTTTATAAATTAGAAAACTAAGGCTCAAAGGTTAACTTACCCAAGGCCAAATAGCTAGCAGGGAAAGCACCATTATTAAAGGTCATGCCTGACTTTGGAGCAAGTATTACCAATGAAGCAACCATCTATCACCACAATAATGCTGCTTACCAAACCACCCCAAACTCAGTGGCTTGTAACCTGCATTTATTCTCTGCTTTCAGGTCTGCGGGTGGACTGCCGTTGGGGTGATCAAAGCTGGACTCAGTGGGTGACTCTTCTTCAGGCTGTGGGTTCTGTGGAACAGGCTCCAGGTTGACTCCCAGGTGAAAGGGCAGTGGTCATGCAGGGTATGCTTTTCCTGGGGGGTCACCAGAGTCAAGAACTAAGCCAAATAGGCTGGTGCATTTAAGGCCTTTAGCCATGTTATAACTCACATTCCATTGGCCTTATGAAACTAAGCCCAACATCATGGAGCAGGGACGTGTGCTTGATCCACAGTGGGAGGGAGAATGAGTATAGCTCAGCAATGACTCAAACAATGGCAGTTCTGCTGTTCAGTCTCATGGGGAGCAAGCCTTCGTTGTGATGAAACAAAGACTCCTTTTTTCTCTGTTGCCTGTTTGCAGCACTGGCAAAGGGTGCACGGATCTGGTAAATGGGGCACAAAGCCATCAAAAATTAGTTCATTACAGAGATGCCATCTCCCTCTGGCGACGTTACACCCCACAAATTGTGGTCCAGCTTCTGGGAGGTGTCTGGCAGAAGGTGGGGAGGAGTTGGTGGAAGGTATCGGAGCTCCTTTTGGGGGAAAAGCTTTCATCTCGTACCAGTTCTGAGCAGTAGGAGCTATGCTGGTGCCTTCCACAGCATCTCCACTCTGGTTCCTGCCTTGTCCCTTTTCTTCCCCCCATCATCATTTGTGTTTTCTCTCCTTCTCCAACACTATGGAATATTCAAACAACCACCTCTTTTGAACCAAGCAGTGTTCATGATGCTGGAGAAACAGTGAGAACAGGACTAGAGTGACCCCCATTACTGTGGAACCTACTTCTGGCAGGGGCAGACAGAGTAAAATTAAATCTTCTTCCAGACATCCCCTGGGCATATCTATACTAATAAAAAGGTAATATGCAAATTGGTCACAATGCCCTCATAGTAACAACCGAACAGCAGGCTGCATGGGGCAACCAGGCTGGTAGGGAGATAGCGAGGGATGACCAAACGACTGACCAGCAGGCTGCGTGGGGGGACCAGGACGGCAGGGTGGGCAGTGAGGTGCAACCAGGCCAGCAGGGGGGGTGGGAAGTTGGGGGCAATCAGGCTGGTGGGGTGATCAGGCTGGCAGGCAGAGGCGGTTAGGGGTGATCAGGCTGGGTGGGGGGGGGCAGTTAGGGGCTATCAGGCAGGCAGGCAGGTGAGCATTTAGGAGCCAGCAGTCCCGGATTGTGAGAGGGATGTCCCCCAAGAGGTCCCGGATTGGAGAGGGTGCAGGCTGGGCTGAGGGGACCCCCTCCCCCCATGCACGAATTTCATGCACCAGGCCTCTAGTATGTATATAATGTAATATATATATATATATATATATATATATATATATATATATATATCATGTAAGAAACAGTTAAAAATAAATGAACTTCATTTAAAATGAAGTCAGGAAGCCCTGAAAGGGGTGCTCTCATGTACTGCTACTCAGACTCCAAATAGGACATAGAATAGCAGAGAGGAAGGAAGTTTTTCTTGCCAAACAAAACTCCTCCACTTTTGCCAATTGGGGATCAAGCCCACATCCCCAGGCACATGCCCTGACAGGAATCGAACCTTGACCTCCTGGGTCATAGGTTGATGCTCAATCACTGAGCCATGTCTGGCTGAGTAATTTTTGTTATAGCACTCCAAACAGACTAAAATTATATATAAAATATATATATGTATATATATATATATATATATATATATATATATAAAATTATACACACACACACGCACACACATATATATGTATATATATATATAAAATTATGTATATCTATGCATACACATATGTGTGCATGTGTATGTATATGAATATCAATTTTTACATGAATAATAATATTCTGCACCTTGCATTTTCACTTAATTGTTCCTTGTCAACATAGAGAGCTATCTCATTCTTTTATTGGAAATATTGTCGTTTTATTGTATAGCCATAGCATACTGGGAGGACATCAATATGATTTTCAATCTTCTGTGTTAATAAATATTGCTGAAGTGACTATTACACATTTGATATAATTTCTTCCCGTGACACTGCTGGGACATGAGGTGTGTGCACTTAACGTGTTGACAGACACTGCTAAATCATTCTGCATAAATCCTATACCAGTTTATACCTTCTCACCAGCAAGTATAAGAGTAGGAACTCAGTACTGAAAAGATGGAGCTGAATGTTTCTGTCGCCCTTGTTCCTGCTTTGGTCTCTTCTGTATCTGAGAGGTCGGGGGACATGAGCATGAGACTCCCAGGTTGCTCTGGAAGGTGTGAGCACACATGTACACACAGCAGAGCCATGCTCATCTCAACAGTTAGAATCCTTGTTGGTTAAGTGTTATTAAGGAACAAAGTTCTGAGCTCATCAAGGATCAGGTTTCCAAGTTAGATTCAATAATGATATATTATAAACAACTGTTGGACATATAAATCGGGACTCAAAAGAACTGTTGGCCCAGAAAGAAACTCACTATAGACTGATTCATTTGCCTCTCAGCATAACCATTATTGCTTGTCTCATTTTCGGTTCCTATAAGTGTATTCCTAGTATCACATGAGCTCACTCATCTAGGGGAAATGATGAACAACAAATACTGAAGAACAAGAACAGCATTGATCAGACTGTCAGACCTCAGAGGGAAGGGGAGGGTGGGGACAAGGGAGATAGATCAACCAAAGGACTTGTGTGCTGCATATGAGCTTAACCAGTAATCACGGATAACAGGGGGATGGGGGCATGCGTGTGGGGGGGTTTGGGATGGGAATGGGGCGGGGGGGCTGATGACAAATATGTGATCAATAAAGTAAAAAATAAATAAATAAAATTAAATTAAATTAAAAAAATAATGATATATTGAGGGGATATATGCATTTTCCTGGATAGAGCCCCCGTGAAATGTAATTGTGATAAATGCATTCTAGTCTTTACTATGTGCCAGGCAGGGAGCCAAATGCTTTCCTTGCTTCTACTTCACAACAACCCTATATTGAAGATGATGTCCGTACCCCTGTTTTTTGATGGGGATGTGGAGTCACAGAGATATTAATTGACCACATATTAGTAGAGGGAAGCAGTTCAGAGCATGGTCTATATAACCCAAATGGCCTGGGTTAGAATCCTGGCTCTCCCTCTTATTAGCAACCTTTGGCAAGTTGTCCTTCTTCTCTGTGCCTCAGTTTGCTCCTCTGTGAAATGCAGACACCATTGTGAGGATAGATAAGTTAATAGATAGACAATTCTTAATAAAATTTGTCTATCATCATTGTCTATCTGACATTTCAAGCTGGGATTTTAATCACTAAGTCTTAGTGCATCTTGTTAGTTCAGTTTATTTTTAAACTAAAGATAAATTTTATATTTCTCAGTTTAACAAAATAAGTGAAAAAGATAAAACAGAAGTTTTATTCCAGAAATTCTCAAAGTGCACTTAAAGTTGTTGCTGGAACGACCCTCATACCTGAGCAGCATGGATGGCTAGGGGTTCTTGGTGGGAGCAGATTACACCACTGTGAGTGGCAGTGATGGAAACAGAAGTCTGCACTGACAGTTATGCTCATCTGCAGAAACCCAGGCTCTCTACAGCCTAGAATAATTTGATCCACACCATCTGGCAGCTTGAAAGAAGAAGAAAAAGAAGACGAGAAAGAAGAAACAACAGTCCTGTAGCACAAATGTAATTCCCAATCTAAGTTATGCACTCTCATTTGCTTCATGCAAGATGAGCCAAATTTAAACATGTCAACATCTCAACAATTGCAGATTTTTCAAGTGCAACACGATGCATCTGGCAGGCGCTCATTGAATGTTGTTCAATGACGGTGACGTAAAATGTATTTACGAAAATATACTGTATTGAAAAAATAAATAGTATATTGTGATGTCCTTTAGTTTGCATTTGCATAAATTGGCACTCTCTAAAATAAGTGGTTGAGATTTAAAGGAACGTGAATCTGTTTTAAAATGCGCAAAGAATCATAATTATAGAGCTTACAAACCATTTATTCCACTTCTCTCATTTAAGTGTAGGAAAACTTAGCCCAAGATTAGTTTTTGATAATGAGGGAGTGAGCCAAGAACCCTGGGTGCCCAGCAGGGAGGAAAGTGGGGAGAGAGGTGAAGGATAGTGGAAGCTGGACCACCTGGGCTCCTGAACACCGGGACACTCGAGCATCCTCCCTCCCTCCTTTCTTCTGCTATGACTTCCCAGACAGGAAGTAACTAAAACCAGGTATAGATTCTCTTCTTTCTTCCCTACAAGTTTGCTCCAAGATGGATGTAGTATGCCTGCGGTTTATTAGGAAGGGCTCTTGAGATTGGTGCCTTTCTACAGGGAAAGGAAGGAAGCAGGACTGGGCAGAGGTGGAAGCTGAGCTGTAATGCAGTCTCTATGGAGTTCCCAGACAACTCTGTGGGGTGTTCCGAAGCCCGGATGTCCCTTTAGAATTGTCCCACGCTGAGAAAAGGGGTCCGGGCCTTTATATCCCTCCATTGATCAGTCATCAGATGTGGGCCACCCCTGCTGGGGAGGTTCCCATCTTTGCAGGCAGTTCCTGAAGCGAGTGGACAGCAGGGCTGGACGCTGGCAGGGCTCTTGGAAGCCAAAGGAGAACACTTTGTGCCTGAAGGGGCCTTGGGCAGCACATCACAGCCCACCATACCAGGAGAGTGCCTGGCACTCTGTAAATGCATGTTGAATGAATGAACCCAATCAGAGCCTTGAGACAGACCTACAAGGGACAAACTACATTGTCACCTTTACAAGGAGCAGCAAGAAGTGATCGGTTCACTAAGGTAAAGTAGAACTCCATCATACCTGTCTTGCTAGTATCTGGAATTTTTCAATGTTCTTAGACAATGGACATATTCTTTGGCAAGAGCTACTCCTATGATGTGCAGATCTAAAAGACAACTTGTGGTACTATGTTGACTGTCATTAGTTATATTCCCTTCTCATGCTGGGCACTAGAAAACTCAACGCTAAATTTGCAGCTCACCTATATATATAAAAGGCCAATATGCAAAGTGTCCCCTCAGGAGTTCGACCGGGAGACTGGGAGTTTGATGACTTGCTATGAAGTGCGCTGACCACCAGGGGGAGGCGCGGAACATGGCAGGTGATCAGCGGTGATGGTGGTGGTGGGGCGCTGAGGGAGGGAGGGAAGGAGGAGGCAGGGAGGCAGGGAGGCGGGAAGGTGGGGAATCTGATCAGCCCTGATCGCTGGCCAGGCCTAGGGACCCTACCCATGCCAGAATTTCGTGCACTAGGCCTCTAGTCTATAATAATGCATAAACCTTTTTGGTTTTTTAAACTATGCTCTATTTCACCCCCAATCCAAACTTGACATGCCATCTGCATGGCTAATTTCTCTGATTCTTTTGTTTAAGTCTTACTATTTTAATTTATTTGTTTCCAAAAGCTTTGTGGAACAAGGCCAAGTGTGAATACACCCATACTGCATGTTTATTATCTTCTCACAACACTCAGTGGCTTGGGACCCAGTCTCTCTGACATTGATTCATTCTGTGACATCAAGGCTAATGGATGAGATCGGCAGGATTACTCTGGGGTCTTTAATGGGATGTTTCCACTTTGGAAATGCTCCCTTTTGGCTCAGCAGAGCTTTAGTCATCATATCTTTTGGCTGTAGAAGGCATTCCCCATAAGAATTAGTTGTGTGAACTTTTATGTAATGCAACTTTATTTCCTGAGTTTTCATTTATATATTAAATATAGATTTTAAAAGCACTGTTGTTGTCCTTAAGGCATAAATAACTTTTTAGTCTTAGCTTTTAGTGATTTTGTCTAAAAATGCCAACATCCAGATTCTTTGCAGTGAGCAACCATTACTTCCTGTCTCCTGGTCTCTGCAGGGTGGGCAGCACTGGTCTCCGTAGGGTTTACACGGGACCTTAGCCTCTGCCCTTGAGGACAGCAGCAATGACGTTGTTAAAGCAAAACAGTCCCTGAAAAAGGCTGCTCCCATCTCGCGTTCATTTAGACAGCCAAGAAATCGAGGTCTTCATTTAAATCGGGGAAAACTTGCTTTCACCTTGTTTGAAATGAATAATAAAAGCAAATGAAGAAGTCATATGCATCTCTCATGAGACTTAGGCCTGGTGTTATTGAATGGCTTAAAACTGTAGCATGAAGAGTGAATCCTGATTTATAGCCACTACCAATGGGAACCCAGCCCTGATGCCTCATGGCCTGGTGGGTGCTGAGCCATTCATGGGTTTTGGGATCCATCCAGATATATGTGTGTCATTTGAGCCTGGGTACTGTCTTTCTCTCTCCCAGAGCAGAACTAAAGTTCTCTCAGGTCCATAACTGGCTACATATTTTAAAGACCTTTCAATCCTCTGGCGCATGGATCTTTAATTCTTTATTTGTTCATTTATTTATCTCTTCATTCAACACATATACTGAAACCCTCCTATGAATCAGACAAACCAGTGAGAGAGGCGGAGAACGGAACAAGAAAGCACAATGGACTGTGAAAGCATTAGGATGCAGGACATGCAGGGTAACATAGGAGCCCAAAGGGGCACCTGGGAAAGTATCAGAGGTTGTAGTGGCTAAGCTGAGTGAGACGGCAGAATGTTCCAGGCAGAGGTACAGTGGGCATGGCAGCCTGGAGGAAAGGCTCTCTTGAGAATGACATATGTGTGCAGTAAAAGAAGCCTCGTTGGCTATGAAAGAAGGGGCTGGGGAGGAAGAGGTGAGCTGTGGGGTTAGGCAGGCACAGGTGAGGGAGTCTGGATTTATTCTACGGTTAGTGGGGAATCTCTCTGAAGGGTCTGGAGAGAGATGATGACACAATCTGATGTTTTGTTGTTTAACAGGTCAAAAATGTGGGGTAGAGACTATCGCCATCTGGACTTAGGTGGTGACAGTAGCAATAGCAGTGGCTACACCCTGAAGGTACTTAGGAGGCAGAATGGCCAGGCTGGGGTGGTCCTCTGGCCAGACCCCAGTATTGGGGAATTGGGAGTGAAGGGCTGAAATGCCACAGACACAGCCTTCCTAGCCTGGGCTGCAGGGTTTTGGTGCCCCAGGGTCCTACTGCCACCAGAGTCCCCAAGGAGGTGGATCCCCAGTTGGATTGTACCTGATGTAGAACCTGTTTCCCAGGAGTGATTTGAAGTCATGACAAGCTCTCCAGGGTGAATTCATGCCCAGGAAAAATGCAAAAAGGAATCTGCTATTTTCCTGCATCTGAGTCACTAGCATTTCCTTTCTCTCAGTTGGCCCAAGGTTACTCCCACTCTGACCTTGATTTCTATTGCAAACCTGCTTAATTCTGAGCAGGGGAGATTTTCCTTCAGAGGCAGGCCAAGTCATCAGTTTCAGCCCTGCATCAGGCGCTTAACAAAGAGGCACACCAGTTCCCCCAAGAATAGGTGAGAATGAGCCTTGTTAACTGTAAAGGGCTGGACAATGTAAGGCTGGAGGCTTTAATTAGCCTGTTAAAATGTATTCCTTGAGCACCTGCTATAGGCCAGGTACCATTCAAGGCAGACCTGTACATTATCTACCTCTTTATCCTCAGACCATTGCACAGTTCTGGAAGAGAGAAGCTGGGTGTTGCTATTCTTTGAAATGGGACTCAGAATCCTGTAGGTGCACCTCCAGGTACACAGGGCACCTCTGTCTTACTGCAGCAGTTCAAACCCTGCGTTCTGGGCCAGGGCCAAGTTAAGTTTCAGATGGCTCCCTGGCTAGCTATGTGGTCCTTGGCAAGTCACTTAACTTCTGTAAATCTCAGTGACCTTGCCTGTGAGGCGGGGAGTCCCTAGGTCAAAGGACATCAAACTTCCATTTTTGTAAGTCTAAAGTCAATAATCTCATATGGTTCACCCAGCTATGATAGAGGGTTGTTATAAATATTAAATGAGATTATGCATTAAAATGTTTCATTGAGTCCCCATCACAAGGTAGGGAGGAGCCCTCTTGATCTTTCTCTCTTTTTTTAAAAAAATAATAACAATAAATAAAAATAATAATGAAATTTTAATTATTATTTATACCTGGGTAGGAGAGTTTAGAGTGTGAGTGTTGGAGGGGGGTTATGTCTCTGTCTCCGTCTCTCAGATTTCACGACGAGTTTTTCTTAAGCACTCCTGGCCTCTTATCATGCCTCTTACTCCTCTCCTTGGAGATGGAGTGAGTTACCTGGTTGGTAAACGACAGCCATTGGTCTATGTTTTTAGATGGGGAGGAAGTAGTCCATCAAGAATACAAAAGGTATGTGTGTGTGTTTGTGTTTTGTGTGTGTGTGTGTGTGTGTGTGTGTGTGTGTGTGTGTGTGTGTTTGCCTTCCTCTTCCCTCTTCCTGCCAATACTCCTCTTCCCCTTCCTTAGACCAGTACCAGGCAGCACTCCTGGAGAGGTGTGTCTGGTCCATAGGCTCCACCTGTCCCTGCAGGTGCCCAGCTTGAGAATGAGGGTGAGGTGGTGGTAGAGACAGGGAGAAGCAGGAAGCCCACATCTGAGCTGTACCCTCCACTCCAGATTTTAGTAGCAACAAAGCAGATGTTGCTACTCATTCATTCCTGGCTCTTCTCTGATTTTGATTTGGGCACCGAGAAGAGCAATGTAGTTCATTAGCTCCCTCAAGCCCCCACAGAAGTGACTGGACCAGCCGGCTCAGGGAAGGTGCTGTGGTAACAACTCCGCTTGCAGACTCTGGAAGAAAGTCTAGACTGGCAGGAAAAGGGAAGTAGCTCACGGTGTGGCCACAATAAGTAACTTCAAGCCACGGCCTGGGGGTGAGGAGGCAAAATCTAGTCTAGTGATCCCAGTCAAGGCTTAAGTGTTTCCTTGGCCATCCTAGCCAGAAGCAGTTTCCTCTCTAGGGAATTTCCCCCTCGGGCCTCCACTTTGACTATTTCTTCCAGCTTTCTGTCCTTCCAGAACCTTCTCCTTCCCCATCCAGATTCCTGTTACTTTCTTGTCCCGAGCAGGGTAGCCCGTTTTCAGCCCTCCATCCAGCCCGCACCCAGCCTACACCTCACCTTGCACTTCCCAAAGCTCTTTCTGGTGCTCTGGTGAACAAAGGACTCCTAACCCAACCCCTTTCCCCAACTGCTCCCTCTTTCCCCCCAGCTCAGAGGCTCCTAAGCAAAACAGATTCAGGGAGCAACAACCTGATGAGAAAAAAAACCCCACACATCTTCATTTTCACCAGCCTTTACCTGGATTTTAGCATTTCCTCTAAAGATGGATGTAGGTAACAAAGCACAACAGTTTTAGCAGAATTTGTGAATATGTCATCAATGGAAATCACAGATATTTCTATATCACATATAATTGTAACAGTATCTCAAAATATCACCCGGGTTCATCAACATTTTGAAATCATAATACCCATTAGACCTGTTGCTAGAGCTTGCTAGATATTACTAAATTATGATTTCACTAACCATTTTGGTAACTGGTTTCCATAGAACTGTTTTCCTTTGCGATCCTATGGCTTTATTTTACCCCCGTGGAGACGTGATCCCGAGGAGTCCATCCATAGATTCCACCTCATTGCCGAAGGGACCCATGGCACAGGGAAGATTTAGAATCCGTGCTTTGGCAGGAAATAGCACTGCAGAAGTTATGCGGTCCGTTTTCCTTTAACGCGATCAATTCCCAGCTGGGGCTCCCATCTGCAGCCAGGGCCAGGGCCCAGGAGGGCAGTGATGCGGAGAGGGACACTTGGCCTGGCCTGAGAAGGTGCGGCAGATGGTGGTTCCCAAGCTTGCCCACCCCACACTCCGAAACACAATGGTAACTCTCCTCCTGTCCTTCCTCTTGAATCGGGAAGGTTGAGGACTTCTGTGTGTGCTGCTGAGGCACCTTCCTGGGGCAAGGTCCTGAAAGGTGTCACTACTTCCTCCAGGACAGGCCCCAGCCCAGGTCTCAGCCCACAGTCACATCAGTCTCCAGACACTGGGGAGGAGACTGACTCCTGCCCCAGCCACCATTGGCAACCACACTCAGACCCAAGAACCGCCTCTCAGCCCCGCCTCTGGGCCCAGCCCCAGAACCTGGAGAGATAATCAAGTGATTGCTGTTGCTTTAAGGTGTTAAGTTCTGGGGTGACTTGCTCCACAACAATGAGAACTAGGATGGAAGGTGCCTGGAATACCCCCCTTCTTCCAGTTACGCTCTATATTCTGAACGAGAGAGTTATATGAAGTGGAAGGTGTCTGTAGCCACATTTACTAGGAAAACATACATCTACAATGAGTGGCCAGATTATTATGATCTCTGAACGCATAATAATCTGGCCACTCAGTGTATATCCTATATAATAAAAGGCTAATATGCAAATTGTCCCCTTGACCAGGAGTTCGACCAGCAGGCAGGCTGGCCAACCGCCCATGTCCCCTCCCCCTGGCCAGGCTGGCTGGACCCCACCCATGCATGAATTCATGCACCGGGCCTCTAATACACACACACACTCACACACACACACACACACACACACACACACACACACACTGAGTGGCCAGATTATTATGGGTTCAGAGATCATAATAATCTGGTCACTCAGGGTATATTTTGAGGGAGGCCTTTCACGAGCGATATTGCATGTCTTGTCTCATATAGATCAGTGCTGTCCAATAGAACTTTCCACCGTGATGGCAATATTCTCCATCTGTGCTGTGTGTGGGAGCCACGAGCCACATGCGGTTATCGAGAATGGGAAATGTGGCTAGTGTGACTGAGGAACTGGATTTTAAATTTTATTTAATTTTAGTCATTTAAATGTAAATCGCCACCTGTGTTGCTGGCTACTTTATTGGTCAGTACAGATCTTGAGGGGCCATCCTCAATTCCACGTGCTCTTAATGTCAATTCTTATGTTTATTACTAGAGGCCCAGTGCATGATTGAATCATGCACATGTAGGGTCCCCTACACACTTTCGCTTTTCGCGGTGGAGCTGGGTGCCTGTCTGCTGGTGCACCAGGTCTTTCAGAAGCCTCCGGCTTAGCGGAGGCTTCTGAAAGGCCTGGTGTCGGAGCAGACAGGCACCCAGCTCCCCCACTTTTGATGGTCCACAGCCGCTGAGAGGGGCTACCCTGCTGTTGAGAGGTGCAGGGGGCGGGACTCCCACCCCCTGCGCTTCTCAACAGCCGCTGAGGGGGCTGCCGCGGACACCTGGCTACCCTGCCGTTGAGAGGCGCAGCTGGGTGTCCACAGCAGGCCCCCTCAGTGGCCGCGGATCTGGCCGTTGAGAGGCGCAGGGGGCGGGAGTCCCGCCCCCTGTGCCTCTCAACAGCAGGGTAGCCCCCCTCAGTGGCAGCAGATCCGTGCCTCTCAATGGCCGGATAGGCCACCCCGAGTCCCGCCCCCCAGCCTCCTGCTGCCCAATCATGGGCGTAGCGGAGTGATGGTAATTTACATGTTACTCTATTATTAGATAGGATAGTGCCGGGTTTTTAGTGAAGGAAGTCGTTACCTGATAGGCATGTTGTCAGTTGGAAGACAATGAAAGAGTTTGCTTTTGGCAAACAGAACAAAACAACAAGCCAGTCTGCAAAACCAGAAAATCAACAAGGCGATTAAATTGGCATTTTGGTACTAAGTGGCCATGAAAGGTCTGAGGCTGTCCTATTAGAGGCTCCAAACAGCATTCAACCGCCATCAATTGAACGAGGAGGCCCCAGCCCCGGGCCTGCGGATGGGTCTGGACACGTGGAAGTGCAAGTGCAAGTGGAGTCTATTCTGCACAGAAACAAGGCAGGTCTGGCAGGAGTCCTCGCTCTTGTTCGTGGAGATGGGAGAGTTGGGTGTGGGTGGGCCTTCCCGGTTACACTGTGGTACTGTTTTTCTTCCATGAACACGAGCGATACTTTCATTCATACCTTGTGTTCTATATTTTTTTTAGGGAAGAAAAAACCACCTTTGAGTTTTAAAAAGCATGGTTTTATTTTAAAGAGGGGTAGGTTGGGTTCCGAAGCACAGTATGGAAGACCCAGTCAGATTCTGGACAGGTTCAGAGTTAGTGAATATTTTGTAAGGCGAAGTAGATGTGTCCCTTTCGATGCTGGCAAGTCGCACAAACTCATAGGAAGCTTGAGTGCTGCCAGCAGGAAATTCTGCCAAATCGACTCAATGAATTATAATCATTTGTAATCAGTCCATTAATTAACTGGGCACAAAAGGATCTTGTAAAGAGTTCAAAAGTATTTTCCCAAGAAGGTTGAATATACCCCTCCCACCTCGTTTGCTTACATGGACACTTCACTCAACAAACGCAAATTTTATTCAAAGAGAAAACATCACTTTCAGTCTTGCCTGAATTTTCCAAATTTTCACAAACGATAATTAAAAAGGATCCAAATGAATAAACCTCTGTGTAAAACAGGAAAGAAACCAAAACAAAGCAAAAAACTTCACCACCACCCCGGACCAAAACCGGAGGAGTCAAGGGAAGAAATCAAACAAGCGGGCATAGTCATTGATCACCAAAAAGGACACGGATTAAAGCGGAAGAAAGGACACGTTTCTGTTTGCAGGCACTTACGTTTTAATCAGCGATTTACAGTGTAATTACCAAAAGAAACAATATTGGCCCACTGTCAGCGTTTGGCTAGGATTTCTCTTTCTCCTTTTGGTAGTGGCTGAAAAAAGAAGAGAGATGTTTCCAAATTCTGGGCCCTCAAGCAAAAAGTTTTAGAAAGCAGCTTTCTAATCATTCTAAAAATTACTCCTGTAAAGGAAAAACTCAAACAAACTGCCCAAGGTAGGTGAGCTCACTGTAGCAGCATACTCAAATATACTAGTACAGAGAAGCAAAAGAAGATAAAAAGTACCTGTAATCCTACCGTTAAAGATAAACTATTCATTTTTTACATTTTTCTTGGATTTTTATGTGCATATATTTGCCTGTATATTTATTTGCCAAATAGTATTCTACATAGTGCTTGAAACCTGTTGTTTTTTTTTCTCTCTTAAACAACAAGTCAACAACATGTTTCATTGGCAATAGGTAAACATTCACATTACTCATGAAGTATTTCACTTCATAGGTGTTTCATAATTGACTCGACCGATCCCTGTTATTGCCATCAAAGATAATGCTGTAATTAGGTCTCATGGTTGTGTCTTTGTGTATATCTTTATTTCCAGAGGAAATGACACTAATGGGTGAAAGAACATAGCATACCCGTTTATCTTCAGTTTGAATGACATTCAAAATATTTAAGCAGTTTGGCTAGCCAAGTCTGAGAGATTAGGCGTGGGATCTCAGACAGATTAACTGCTAAGTCTCAGTCTGAGTATATGGTGGAGACAAGGACTGCTAGGTGGCTAACTGGGAAGTTTCAATGAAATGATACATGTAGGTGTTCCCAGCAACTCAGTGCCAGGCACATAATAGACGCTTCATAAATGTCAGGTCCTTGAGAGAGAGAGAGAGAGAGAGAGAGAGAGAGAGAACTGGCAGGAAGAAGGGATGGCACCAGAGAAGGAGGCCTAGCAAACAAAGAATGTAGGTCTACATGCGTTTTTATTTGTTTGTTTTTTACAGCTAGAGTGTTCCCCAGCCTAGCATGGAAGCTTACTGTGCATTATTTCAGTGCCCCCCCCCCCTCACCCCCGCCCCCCGCATCTGCCCTTGGGTGTTATGAAAGGCTGAAACCCACACAACAGGGCAGAGTAAAGCTTGTTTACTGCAAGATTCATGTCTGGTCTTGAAAGGTACTTTCCTCCCTGCCCCACAACCGCTGATGAAAAGGAAGATGGATGCTGCACCGAGGGCGTGGGTGAGGCATGCAAATTGGGTTCTGCCTGGGCACGTTGGGTTGGGGAGGGCTTCTTCCTAACCCACTTGCACACCTGGATTCCTGTGCCCAGGTGGCAGCCAGGCAAGCTCTATCCCTGCCCCCAGCACCCAGCCCGGCTCCTCTGGAGACTCCTCCGCAGCAGGGATCTCCTAGGAGTCCTTTACGCGTCAGAACGCATTTCAGTCAACCACGGCCTCTCCCAGGGGCACCTGCGTTTCAGGATGCAGAGCTCTCAGGGGGATGCGGGGGCTGTCAGTGTTAAAGGGTTTATTAATCATTCAGGCGGCCCTGGTTCCTTCCCTGCCCTTCCTTCCAACAGCTATTTTTGAGCATGTGACAGGCGAGGCTGTGTCACACACTGAACCACCATGAGCAAGACAAGCAAGCTCTCTGCCCTCTTGGAGCTTATGTTTTGGTTAAAAAGAAGAAAGAAGCCCAAGCACACAAATGCATGCCCAGTTCTGAGGCCACCAGGAGGGTTTACAATGGGTGGGGTGGCCAGGAAACCGCCCCCCCCCCCCCCCCCCCAGGGACAGTGATATTTAAATCCAGTTCTCTTTGTAAAGTTTCTTTTTTGTCCAGAAATGAGCACGTTGATCACTAAGTCACTAGGGGAGATGGATGCTTTGGTCTATTTTAATAACAAAAACTTACATTTATTGAATACCTATTATGTGCTAGGCAGGCCAACAGGCATATTGTTGTATCTAGTCTTTTTGACAAACCCTTGATACAGGAATTATCTCCAAAAATTTGATAGGTTTTCTTAAAATCAAACTAGAAATAAGTGGCAGAGCAAAAATCTGCACCCAGCTCTGCTTGGCTCCAGCAGCAGTGTTTTTCTATGACAGCGAATCCCTTCCCTTTCACAAGAGGAGAGAGAGAGAGAGAGAGAGAGAGAGAGAGAGAGAGGCTCTTGGCAGCAGGTTGCCCTTTGAACTTGTTCCACAAAAGGGAAAAGGTTTGATTTAGAATTTACCTGGATTAGTTTCATGCAAATGACAAAGGCCTTTTACTTCTGCCCCATTGGAAAGTCCTTAAACCTTGAATTTCTCCCTGATTCTCTGTAGCGCGTCCCTTGGAGGAAATAATTGAAGGAAATAATCCAACTGGGTCCGTTGATATTCATTTCTGTTGCCAGAGACACACAACACAGGCGCCTTCCTCCCTGCCTCTCTCTCCTTCCCTTCCCTGTCCCAAGATTGGGTTGAATCTCATTGATGTAACGGTCTCATGTTTGCATTTTCCTCCCTATCCTGGAGCTCATCATCCTTCCAGGTTCAGACAATAGCCCTGCACTCTGTTTCCCCTGTGATGGCAGTTTTGGAAGTGTTAACCATGTAACTACAAGGAAACAGAAACATTGAGTAGAAAGCATGGCGTTGTAAGGAAGTGCCTGATATTTTATCATTAGAAATCTGTTCAGAATATTCTGTCATAACACAGATGCCCTTTGAGGAGAAATGCATTGAGTGTTTCCAGCTAATAACTTAAGGATGAATATCAATAGCATTTACATGTGTATTACACTTACCAAAAATACTTTAACATATATTACATTTTGTAGTCTTCCCCCCAAACCATGAGATGGGCCACAAACCTTTGTTTTCACTACAGACAAAGGAGCATGCAATATCTAACAGTAAGGATAGATAAAAAGTGACTGGTCCCAGGTCACCCAGCTGGTAACTGACCCAGCTGAGACTCAAATCCAAGGTTTTGAAAGTTGAGGTCAAGTGCTCTTTCCAAAGACTGTTTCATGCTATGGATCAATTGGTCAGGGCCTTATTCCAGAAGAAACAGGAAATGAGATAAACCGAGAAGTGGAGATGTGAGGATTGGTTTACTCATTCATTTATCAATGTAACAATTTATGGAACACTGTCACCGACATAGAAAACATAAACACCAGGAGAATAATGCTTGTATATGGCAGAGACTTGCTAGCATTTTCTCCCTTCCCTGGCTCTACGGATCAACTACATTTCCCAGTCTCCATTGAGGTTGCATTTAAGCTAATGGAATCTGAACAGAAAACCTGTTCCTCCCCGCTCTTTCCTGTTAATGCAGTTGAGCGTGGACAGCAAGGAAGCTCTGAAATTATTTTGCTCCTGCCAATTTGGAACACCCATTAGACACAAACTTCTATTATATTAAACCACTGAATATTTGGAGTTTATCTTTTATAATGACTGGTGTTACCAGAGCTTCTTAATCAGGTTGCAGGAAAGAATTAATCCCTAATGCCCCGAGGCAACCGTTGTAGGAAATGAATTAACTTCTGTCCTTTGCATCTAACATGGTGCTAGAAAATAGTCACTCACCTAATTTTCTGTGGAGTTTAATTCTCTTGTGGAACCTCTGTTGAAAAAGGCTGGATACACTAGAGCAATCCCTGTTCTCCAGGGATTTATCATAATCTAGTTGTGGAAATTGGACAGTTGTCCAAATCTCTAAAAGGGAATGTGAAGAGGGAACTCCGTTGTCTTCTCTTCCTCCTTATGACAAGCCTGGGAAAGAGACTATTATTGTCATTTTACAGATAAACAGATTAGGAAATTGAGTAAATGCTCAAGGTCGCTCAGCTAGGAAGAGGTGGAGGCAGGATTTGAACCTATGTCTAAGAGACTCTTGCTCATGCCAGGAGGGACTCTGCTTATGCCACTGCAAAATAAAGCAAGTTTAATCTAATCCACAATTCTCTTTAGGGTGCACACAAAGACCAAAGGGCCCAAGACCTTTCTCAGTTTTCAAGGACAAAGATAACACTTCTCTCTGGAGAGGATGGGTCTCTCTCCAGCATCTCTGGTTTTGATTACCCCTGAGGTTACAGTTCCTTCATCAAAATTTTTCTACCCGGGACCTGTTTATAGGAAAGTGGTAATAATATAATTAAAAGCCATTTATAGAGGTGAATGAATAAAAGAAGGGTCATCCGACATTCTGACTTTAGGAAAAGTGGACTAATTTATGAAAATTTGGGAGGTGTGATTAGGAAAGCAGAGGATTGTTAGTTTATGGGGAGAATTAGGTTAACTAACAACCATCTTCCAAAAGCTTAATTAAGTCTCTCAGCCCTCAAGTGAGGCCAGGAAATAATTGATTGCATTTCTGGTGGGAGAAGTGACGGGGGAGATAATTTGCCTGTGGCCAACAAGGGAACCAGCATCTGTCCTGGGATTAACATGTAAGATTTTCTGGCTCTTTGTTTAACCTTTGAATCTGGAATGCTCAAGGCCCAGAAGAATTTTTTTGTGTGTGAGAACCCCAGAGCAGGACCGTCAACCAAGATACTCCATGAGAATAAGATACCAAATAATTAAGGATTCAATCCTTAGTAATTTTCTGTCCTTCAACGAAGTAACACAAACAATGCACTGCTTGTGGGAGTCAAGGCCACATGGGTTTATTTTAATAAGTGCAGGCACCTTTCATTGAAAGACTTGCCTGTCACCCAGTGATGAAAATATTTGGAGACCTTATTTAAAACAATGTCTGGAACAAACTAGAGAGAAAGAGAGAAAGGAAATGGGTGGAAAAGAAAAGAAGGAGTTACAGAAGAGGAAAGAATGCATTCTAGAAGAAGAATTATTGAATTCACCAATTATTGAATGCTCACTCTGTGCAAGGAATTTTTCAAATATTTCCTTACAAGAATGCTACATGGTAGGCATTTAATAGGGAGGTGGAAACTGAGGCTTAGATGGGAAGCATTTTGTCCAAGCTAAGAGGGGACAGGATTAATATTCGAATCCAAGTTTGAAAGTGTGTTCCCTTAATGTGTAAAACAAACAAACAAACAAACAAACAAAAACAAAGCCAACCCAATCCTGTCTGCTTCCTGTGTGTCTTTGCCTTTATTACTCATGTAGAACACTTCACTTCGGACACTTCCGGTTTTCCCCAACCCAGCAATTCTCGGACACCAGCTGCGTGTCCCACAATTTGACTCAATTCTGATACCATCTACTTCAGATACCAATCACAAGCAGTAGGCTCCCAGATTACCCACAACTTCTGTCTGACTTGGCTTCAAATCAAAGGATCTCATGACCTTCATCCCTTGGATTTGATTAATTTGAGAGTGGCTCACAGAACACAGGGAAATATGTACTTAGATTTACTAGTCTATACTAATAAAAGGGTAATACACAAATTGGTCAGGATGCCTTCACAGTAACGAACAAACAGCAGGCTACATGGGGTGACCAGGCCAGCAGGGGGGTTAGTGAGGGACTATCAAACAACTGAACAGCGACCAAACAACCGAACAGCAGGCTATGTGGGGCCACCAGGCTGGTAGGGGGGGCAGTGAGGGGTGACCAGGCTGGCGGGGAAGGCAGTTGGGGGTGACCAGGCTGGCAGGGGGGGCAGTTGGGGGCGATCAGGCAGGCAGGCTAGTGAGCAGTTAGGAGCCAGTGGTCCCAGATTGTGAGAGGGATGTCCGACTGCCGGGGATTGGATCTAAACTGGCAGATGGACATCCCCTGGGGGGTCCTGGGTTGGAAAGGATGCAGGCTGGGCTGAGGGGACACACCCCCCCCCCCATGCACGAATTTTGTGTACGGGGCCTCTAGTTTATTATAAAAGGAGAAGAAGAAGAAGAAAGATGAACATACAGAAGGAAGTGATACATAGGGGCAAGGTGTGTGGGAAGGGGTGCAGAGTTTCTGTGACCTCTCCGGGTGTGCCACTCACTCTGCACAGCCACCTGCTCACCAACCTGGAAGCTCTCTGAAACCCAAACTATTAGAATTTTTATGGAGGCTTCATCACAGAAGATTGATTGATCATTAACTCCATTTCCAGGCCTTCTCCTTTCTTGAGAGAATGGGGGGTGGTGCTGGAAATTCCAAGCTTCTAATCATGGCTTGTTCTTTCTCATGCCCACCCCATCTAGGAGCCAACCAGTAGTTCACCCAGGGTCAGCTCATTATAACAAAAGGCACTCCTATCACCCAGGAAATGACAAGCTTTTCAGGAGCTCTATGCTAGGAACACGAGGCAGAGACCAATATCTATTTTCTATTATCTTACACTCCACTGCTGTGTTGTACTGCCCTCCACCTACAGATTTGACAAGAAGAGAGGGGAGAAGGGCCTTTGGAATTCATGTGCTTGCACGTGTCTGTTTTTCTTTGCTCAACTGTAAGCTCCTTGAGGACCAGAATCATGATTTCATATCTCTGTCTCCCCAGAGCCTAAAGCAGTTCATGAAAAGCAATACATGTTGCATGAATGAATGAATGGACATCTGCAAAGGCTGAGGATCAAATATCTCACCTTCTCATCTAATCCCGAAGTCATCGTTGGTCTCTCGGGCTCTCAAAATGTAGGTCAAATTAACTTGCTTTCCTCCATCTTCCCCACAGCCAACTCCATGGGCTGAGGAAGTCCAAGGCTCTCTCTGGACTGTCTGCAAATTCTTGGGTTCAGGGGCAGCCTTGTGCTTTCAACATCTCCCTCAGCCTCCCTACCCCTAGGTCAGCCTGCTGTTCCTGCTATGCATTATGAATCTGATCCCAGCTCCATCACTTGCCAGTTACGTGACTTTAGGCAGGTCGTGTTTGGATTCTGAGACTCAGTTTCTCCTTCCGTAAATGAAGGTTGTGATTTAGATGAGGATGGCAGACTCAAATGCCTTCAGGGTCAGGCAAGTATTGAGAATGAGGGGTGCAAATCTTTAGTGTAAGATAATAGGGAGTTATGAAAATTATGGCCGTGGGAAAGGGTACTCCTGCCTGCTACTACTACTCGTCTTCAGTTGATGGTTTAGTGTGTGAATGAGGGCTCAATGTGGCCACATTTCCACTTTTTTTCAAAAGGTGAAGGGAATGTGGATTTTTATGTGAAATCTTCCAATTCTTAAACGTTGGCGCAAACATGTTCAGAAACACAGAGAGCCAAACTCAATATATCTGTGTGCCGAATTCAGCCCAGGAGCCTCAAGGGTGCAGCCTCTGGACTGGATGTTGTCCAAAGTCTTTGCCACATCGGAAAGGATTTGGCCTAGCAGCAGGCTGTCCCTTCAATCTGTACGTTTTTGGCTCTCTGTACTATTTCTGCTACAGTTTAAGCAGAGTGGACGAGGGCTTAAGTGTAACTGTGTTTATAAACACCCTGAAGAATTCCATATGGTATGCCGAATGTGAAGTTGGCTTAATTTGAAGAGATTAAATGTACTCAGGCAATTTCAGAGCTGTCTGTTTTGTAAATCAATGCGATTTGTCAGTGGCAGGCCAGGAAGAGATGAGCTTTGGGAAGTGCAGCTGGTGTGACCAGGAAGCCAAATGGTTGGAGCAGAAGAGGCAAGTCAGTGTGGAAGCAGCTCTCCTGAACTCACATCACTTCCTCTCTGCACTACACATTCACACACACACCACACGCACACACATGCACAAACATGCTCACACACAATCCCCTTGCCCCTCCCCTACGCTGATTTAGTCTCCTGCTTCTTAATTTGAAACTTATCCAAATGAAAATACTTCCTTTATGCATTCAGGGCAATGTGGGAAATGCTTAGCAATCTGGGACCAGGTATCTAAACTGATCGTGGCAGAAGCCCTCAATGAGGAACCCGAATGCTGGGGATGCAAAGCCTTCCTCCTCTGGCATTAACTACCTGTAGGGGCTCAGATAATCACGCCCCTCTTCAAGCTTCTGTTCTTATCTGTAAAATAATGGACATGAACTTGGATGTCTTAAGTCCCCTCCAGCAGTAATAATATTTGGGATCTTTGATTCCCCACGAGGCAGATCACTCCTGTTCTCTCTTTTAACATTGTTTCTGCTTTAGAAAATGGACAGCAATGTTGTGGCCCACTCACCACTAACTATTGGGTAGTGGGCAGCATGGAAGCTGAACTGGAGATTGGAAAGACTCATGAGGTGACAAAAGACTGGTGATGGACTGAAGGACGGACCACTTAAACCTGAGCCACACGTTTCAGGTTTACCTCAAGAGAAACTTCAGGCCTTTCCGGTGGTGATGACCCCCCCACAACAATATACCTCTCGCTAAGGATCTCCTCCATCCCTCTCCAGAAGAGGAGAAGAGGGAACACAAGAAGAACCGCCTGGTGCAGAGCGCCAATTCCTACTTCATGGATGTGAAATGCCCAGGGTGCTGTAAAATCACCACGGTCTTTAGCCATGCAGAAACCATCGTTTTGTGTGTTGGTGGCTCCACTGTTCCCTGTCAGCCAACAGGAGGAAAAGCAAGGCTTACAGAAGGATGGTTCTTCAGAGGGAAGCAGCACTAAAAGCTCCTCGAATCAAGATGAGTGGGAAACCACCCAACAAACACATTTTGGATACAAAAAAAGATACAAACTTCTGTACTAGATAAGGGGATATTACAGTAGAACCCTACTTCAAGGTATCAACTTCTCTATTGTTCAGGTGTAGAAAACAAGAGAAAGTTCTTTTTTTCTGACCCCTTTATTCATTGTCTACTGGTGACTAGCTGGAAGAGCAAGTTCAAAGCTGGATTGGCTACCTCCTGGCTGGGAGGAGAAGTGGAGACTGGGTTGTGGGGCTCAGTGGAGGTCACAGAAGAAGGCATGTATGTAGGGAAGAGCATCCTCAGGGTGGAGGGGGTGAACCTGGAGGGAGCCTGGAGCGGTCCCCGGGGTGGAGTGCTGACTTCTGAGGTCCAGTGTGATCGAGGTTGCACAGTTCATTCGAAGGGCCCAGAGGAGATGAACACCATGGAACCACCAAGAGGGTTCATTAATTCAATACTCAAGGAAGCCATATGGCTTTAAATTCTCTGCTTCCAACATCCCATTTAGAATTTGTATATATATATATTTTAGGTTTAGTGAAAAGGAAACCTAAAAACAGTATTTCCTTCTGATTATGAAACTAATAAATAAAAACAGAAATGAGGCTAAGTCCCATGCATAGGGGAAATGATATGAACACGATGGGGTAGCCATACTGGAGAAAACTGTGCTGTGGTTAAACTATGTGTAGAGTGTGAGACTGTTTACATGAAAAAGAAAGGCCCCACAGCAATGCCATATGCTGTGTGAGGATGTCATTATGGAAGTAAATGCATAGGAACCGACATCAGAGGACTCTCTGTTACCTGTGGCTGTGCTGGACAGGGGGCCACAGATTGGGTGTTGGGTAAAGGGTTTCAAAAGCAACAGTTTTCCTAGAATGGAATGTAAACAAAATTTGATAAAAATTAAAAGAATGAGATGGATCTACGTGCACTGATAAATTTTGGTTATTTCCCCTCTAACCCCCCGAAGGAAACTATTAACTGTGTTTACCTTTGAGGAGATGGACAGAGGGTGTAAGCAGACAGGAAGTTCCACTATTAGTTTTGTACTTTACTAGGCCCTCAATTTTCTAATCATGTTTATATATTACCTTTTAAAAAATGCCAATAGAATTTTCTGGGTAATAAGATAGTGGGCCACTTTTTGCTCTTTTCTTTATATTCAACTATTAAAGTAAACTAATAGATGTTATTTGAAAGGAACTTGCTCAAAGTAATATATGATCTGGATTGGTAATTTTGAAAACAGAGAAAAACATAAAAAACAGAATTTAAATAATCCAGATTCTCCCAATTAGACATGATAGTCACTAACAGCATTTTGATGGTTGCTTCATCCAGTTTGTTTTCTCATGTCCATTAAATGTCTATTTTAATAAAATTGAGTTGTATTTTATGTTCAATTTTGTATTATTTCTTTTTCTTAGTAAGATATAGCATTTCCCATGCTATTAAATATTCTTTAAATAATATAATTTGTAATCTTATAAAATAAAAGGTTAATATGCAAATAGACCGAACAATGGAACAACCAGAACAACAGAACAACCGAACAACTGGTCACTATGACATGTGCTGACCACCATGGGCTGTGTGTGGAACATGCGGGCATTGGCCACAGTGGAATGGTGGAGCAGGTGAGCAGAGGCACCAGACCAAGGTGGGGTGCCGGTCACTGTCATTGGGACGAGCCTCTGGTGGTTAATGAAAATTCTTTGCTCCCACGTGCCATGGTCCTGCCCGGCGCTCGCAACTGCTGCCAGCACTGACCCCACTTGCACACGCTGCTGGTGCCAGAGCTGCCACTCGCACCCACTGCCAGTACTGGCCCCACTCACACCTGCAACTGGCCCCAGATCTGCTGCTCGGACCCGCTGCTGGTGCCTGGTGCCAGTCCCGATCACTCGGCACCATCAGTGGATGTGAGTAGCGGCTGCTAGCTCTGATAGCCCCTGAGAGCTTCTCCACCTTCCCCTGCCCCTAAGGGGCAATCAGGGCAGCAGCCGCTGCTCACACCCGCTGCTGACGCCGACCCCAATTGCTCCGCGCCATCAGTGGGTGGGAGTGGGGCTGGCCCTGTCAGTACATGGGAGCGGCGGCAGCGGGAACGGGGCTGCCAGCAGACAGGGGACTGGGGGCCGTGGTGGGAGGGGAAGAGTGGGGGCGCGGAGGAAGGGCCAAGACCTGCCCCTGTGCCTATGGCAGCCTCACGGCCCACAGTTCCTTTCAAGGTGCACGAATTCATGCATTGGGCCCCTAGTAGTTACATAAGAGTATTATGCATGCACATACATATGAATATCTATTATCTATATCTATCTATCCATATATATCTATAATCATACATAGTAGTCAAGTACTGGATAAGGGCTTTACTTGTATTGTCTCATTTCATCCTTCCAACAGGCCCATAGGTAATGTTATCCCCATTTTATAGATGAGGAAGCAGAGGTCCAGCCAAGTTACATATAGAACTGGCCCAAGTGCCAAAACCACTGGGTGTGGCTAAGCCAGGTCTCAAACTCATACTTATTGTCTTAACTACTGTGTTAAGCAGGATCTACAACAAGTATTTATCCAACCCCCTATTAGTGGACATATACTTGCTTAAAAATTTCTACTGTGTTGAAAGACACAGTGATGAATATTCTTGTCCACACAGTTTGGCTACTTCTCAGAATTCCTTGCTTAAGCTAAATTCCTCACAGTGGAGGACATCTTTCAGGCTCTTGAAATCTATTGCCAGCCCCCTTTGCAGGCATGCTTTGGAACTATAGGCAAACCTTTTCTAAAGGAATGGCAACTGGGAAGGAACTAAGAACCACAGCAATCATGGCCCTCCTGGGTTGAGACTGAGCTGGAGCCCTCTGACATTGTCTTCTAAATGATGGCACTCAAGTCACACCTGGCGCCCAGAGAGTTTTATTGAATTTCCCTACAATGCCATTATGCTCTGTAAACACAGAGTCAGGCAGAGCGTTGACCAAGGGCCCCTATCACACCTCGTAAGGGCACATCTTGCTACATGCCTCCTCTCAAGTTTCTATTATTTCAAATGTCAAATGCACTTTGCCTCAAGCCTTCTCGGCCTTTAATTTTTAAATCCACATGCATTTAATTTATTTATTGGATTTCTATAGGACTTGAGGGGAAATTTAATTCGTATACTTCTGGTTCATCTTTGCTTAAACCACTCGATGGCTTAAAAAGCTTTGCTGGCTCTCTTAAGTAAGAATTTTTTGTGTGCAGCTTCTTTCCAGAGATAGGATGGTTAGGAGGGGGTATTCTTGTTGAAAAAATAAGTACAAAGCTAGGAAGGTTATAGGCTTGGGGAAGGACAGGCTCCCAGCCATTCTTTCTTTCTTCTTCTTTAAAAAAAAAAAATCAAATTTATTATTTATTTTTTCCTTTATGTTTTGTGCTTCTTTATGTCATATTCTTATTTTTAATTTTTTATTGAATTCATTGGTGTGACATCTATACTAGTATATATAAAAGCATAAGCAACCTTTACGACCAGATGACCAGATGACCGGCCGGTAGCTATGATGCTCACTGACCACCAGGGGGCAGATGCTCAATGCAGGAGCTGCCCTCTGGTGGTCAGTGTGCTCCCACAGCCAATCTTCCGCAGCTGACCAACCTCCCGTGGTCCCTCCTCCCAGCTGGCTGGCCCCAATTGCCCTGATTGGGATTGGGTGAGCTCGCCCCAATTGCTGGCCAGGCCGCGGGACCCCACCCATGCATGAATTCGTGCACCAGGCCTCTAGCTGGTTAATAAAATTATATAGGTTTCAAGTGTACACTTCTATAATACATCATCTGGATATTATATTGTGTGTTCACCACCCCAAGTCAAGTCTCTTTCCATCACCATTTATCCCCCTTTTACTCTCTTCTACTGTCCCTCATCCCCTTTCCCTCAGATAATCACCATACTGTTGTCCGTGTCCCAACCATTCTTTAAAACATTCTTGCTTATTAAGAGGTTACAGAAAGGTACAAATAATTGGTAAAAGCAGTATCTTTTTTTCTTGGCCTCATTACTTTAGTTTGAGAGCCCACCTATACTACAGGGATGTGCCAAGAAGTTCAGAGGCACCTAAGAATCGAAAATTGTCTCATTCAAAACAATTAATTGGTGACATCTGAAATACCCAATCTGTTCTTCTGACTAAAATAACTGAGTTGAGATCCTTTCAGCCTAAAGCAGTTCAAACTTTATATTTTCTTAAGTTATTTCAACCTGGAGGTGGGTACGTGTGTAATTTCTATCAGACTGGGTACTTTTTTCATTTTCTTTTTACTTATTTTGGAAATTTTCAAACATTCAGAAAAATGGAAAAAATCGTATAGTGAACACCTATATGCACAACACCTTGATTCTACAGTGATTAACCTTTTGTCCATTTGCTTTATCACACACCAATCCATCTCTCTATGCCTCTGTCAGTCCATCTTATTTCTTATAATATTAAATATGCTATGGGATTATTCTCCCTAATAAAGTAGCGTTCAGTGAAGAAGCTTGCCAGAAAAGTGCAAGCTGTATTTTGGAAAGACTCTTTTCCCACTTGAGTTACCATTCTTCCTCACAGAACCACACTGGCCTGCCCTATATTCAATGTGCTATGATTTTTGTCTCTATTAGTGTTACTTTAAATACGAGAGTTGGAGGTCAAAACCAAGATTCCGCTGTTCTGCTCAGAAGACCTCCCACACCCTTTTGACCATGAAGGGGAAGGTCTAAGACAACTATAGAGGTGTTGGAGGTAGAGCAGGTCACCAGTAGGTGGCGCTCTTCCTCTGAACCATGACCCAGATTTCCTACCCCATCACCAGCTGAGACCAGAAACTAACCTACAGAAAGTGACAATTTAGATGCTTTCAGTTTGGAAGGCTGCTTAGACAGTCCTTGGCTGGAGTCTGTGGAAAGCTGTGCTTAACCATTCTCAGGACCTTTTACAAGGAGGCAGCTGTCTTAGGCATCCTGATCCCATTGAAAAAGGACATGTGGTACATATCTGTGTTAAGAATCAGCACTAAAACATTTGGGAAATAAATATCTGGGAAGAAAATTGGAGACATGATAGGATCCGAATGGTAATTAGTCATATTAGAATAATTTCATTAGGGAAGACATAGACTAATTCAACCCTTTATTCTTTTCTTTGTTGATTCAGTGCTCAATATTGGGCAGGGGATGGAGACTGGAATTTGTTGAGAAAAAGCTGTTGGAGCCAGACCTGGGTTTCTACCTGAGCCATTCACTGAGTAGCAACTCTTATATCTGTAAAATGAAGATGATAGGGCATTTAATTCCTTGATTCAACACATATTGATTGACCATCTACTATGTGACAGACACTGTGCTGGAGCTATGAACGAGGAAGGCCACTGCTTTCACAGAGCTCTAGGGCTGGCTGCATTTCATGACGTCTCTATCAGTATCTGCCATCCCACATTCCCTCCTTCTTCTTCTTTGATTTTTAGTTTATGTTAAACACCCTTGCAAGCAATAAAAACAAACCAAATCATGAATAAATGCCTATTTTTAAAACCATTTTTGAGGTGTGCTTGACATGTAAAAATCTATACATATTTAATGTATATAAAATTTGATGAATTTGAGGATAAGTATAGACCTGTGAAATCATCACCACCATCAAGACCGTAAATGTAACCATTACATCTAAAGTTTCTTCCCACCTTCATCACCATCATTATTATTGTAAAAATACTTACATAAAATCTACCCTCTTAGCAAATTTTGAGGATACAGTACAGCACTATTAGCTATAGGCACTATGTTGTATGGTAGATCTCCAAAAACCATTTATCTTGCAGAATTGAACCTTTCTCTGAACCCTTTGACCAGGGGTCCTCAAACTTTTTAAACAGGGGGCCAGTTCACTGTCCCTCAGACCGTTGGAGGGCCGGACTATAGTTTAAAAAAAACTATGAACAAATTCCTATGCACACTGCACATATCTTATTTTGAAGTAAAAAAACAAAATGGTAAAAACACCCGCATGTGGCCTGCGGGCCGTAGTTTGAGGACGCCTGCCTTTGACAATCACCTTCTGTTCCCCCCTCTCTGCTTCTCTGAGTTTGACTCTTAGATTCCACATCTAAGTGAGATCATGAAAAAATGGCTGGTGCCCCGGGATTCTAGTGAGGGGAGGACAACAGTCCAAGTTGAGGTCAGACTAGACAGAGTCATTGCATACAGGGACTTGTAAGCCAGAGCTGAGGGTTTGTTTTTTTAATCCAAGTGTAATGTGAAACTATTGAAAGATTCTTAGCAATGCAGAGATATAGTTTTATTTACATACTAGAGGCCTGATGCATAAAATTCATGCAAGGCGCTTGGCCCTCGCAGCCCCAGCTTCATCTGGAAGGTCGTCTGGAAGGTTGTTCGGCTGTTTGGTCTAATTAGCATATTAGCATATTTATTATTATAGATTAACAAGGCCCTTTGGTGGCTGTGTGGGGAAGGGATGAAAGGGTAAGAACTGAAGTAGGGAGACTAATTAAGAGGCCACAGCCTCAGCCCAAGTGAGAGCTGATTGCAGATTGGACCGGCCTGGAATTAATGGACGTAAGGACAACACTGACATTGACTATCATTGCCTCAGTGGTTTCTATATTCAGGAATTCTCTCAAGTGCTTTACGTGGATTATTTGTGTCCTCACAACAACCCTATGATGGAGGTTCTACTTTTATCCAAATGAGAGTCCCAGTACTTTGTCCATTATCACATGGTGCATAATACATGGGGGAAGCAGGTTCCTAACCCAGGCCGGGCTACAGCATGGAATCCAGTGGGAGGACTCAGGACTTCGCTTTTGGAGAAGGGCGAAGAAAGACATTAAGGATAATGGCTTGTGTTCTGGCATGGACATTCAGGAAGAAGGTGGTCCCATATACTGAGATGTCTAGAGTAGAAATCAGGGTTAGGAGAGGAAAGAGTTCTCATTATACTGAGGATGATACTAAGAAACAGAGACTCTGAGAAATTTGTCAGAGATTATAGAACTAGTAAATTGTAGACTTGGGATTGGCTGCCTGCTCTAACCACTGCACACACTGCTTCTCTTTAAATGAGCAAGTGTTTGGTACGTAAAAAAGCACCTTGTCTAGTGCATAGTAAGTGATCAATAAGTCGTAGCTATTATTATTCTTACTAGAGACCCAATGCACGAAATTCGTGTAAGAGTAGGCCTTCCTTCCCCTGGCTGCTGGCACCGGCTTCCCTCTGGCACCTGGGACCCGGGCTTCCCTTCCCGCCGCTGGCAGGCACCCGGGACCTGTGCTTCCTGCGCCGCCCAGCTTCGTCCAGAAGGTCTTCCGGTCTAATTAGCATATTATGCTTTTATTATTATAAGGTTATTAAAATGAGGTTGACCTTCTCTGGTGTATATGGCATTATGTTACTAAGAAATACAGCACAATCTGTGCCCTCAGGAAAGATGCCATGTTTAGGGCAAATCCAGATTCACATGCATGGAAGTTAAAATGATTCAGGACAACCACACAACAACACAAACAGCAGCAGAAGAGGCGCCGCCAGCAGCGTGGGGTGAAGTGTGGAAGGAAGGGCATATAACTCGCTGTACAGATTTGTTCAAATATCTAGAGGAATAGTAAAGCCTTGTGCCCGGATTATAAACACATGTGCTCACAACAGGCAGACTCCTTCTCTATAATTCACTCTGCCCTGTCAGGACCCCAACCAAATGTCAAAGATCGGAACAGTGACATTTACACTGTTTTAATTGCCCAGCAAGATTAGAGTTTGTGGACTTAAGTAGTTCCCAAATAAAGCAATGGAATTTAATGGTTCTGCTGTGCGACAAAATTCACCCCTTTTTCTTTCTCTTTCCTCCCTCCCTCCTTCCCTCCCTCCCTTCTCTTTTCTTTTCATCCTCCTCCTTCTTTTCTCTCAGCAATGAAGACAAGTTTGTACTAGTATAATCAAGACAAATTCCTTGAAGTTTTGATACAATAAAAATGAAAAACATGAGTTGCACCCACCTTTCTTGCTTTTTATACACATTTTTTTTCCTCTGTGCTTCCCAAAATGCCCGAGAATAGATTCTCTAAGTCAAGCTATGTTTTGGGAGGCTTTTCACATTTCCTTAATTTTATTTTCAAAAAATAAAACCACAAATCCAGAAAGTTTAGAAATAGAGAATATTAAGAAAAAACAACAACATAGAATTACACAACTCCAATACAACTACTGATAAAAACTTGGTGTGTTTCTTTATAGCTTTATTTTTATTTTCCTATGATTATTTTATACAGTTATAATTCTAGTGTATTTACAATTTTGTATCCTGCTTTTAGGTGTAAATGTTTATCAGGTACATCTTTCTATTAAGTAATCTTCCAATTTTTGCTGGAAGAATCCATTGAATGAACCTCCCCTAATTTCTAAACCATGTAAGTAAATAGCTTTTAGAATAAGGAAAGAAATAAATAAAACAAAATAAATTAAACAGTGTTACTCTTTCTCTTAATGTTGAACTCATGTACAGGGGTTGAGCCTCTGGCTCTGAGGTCTGCCATTTGTGACAGCTGTGTGACCTTAGACAATTACTTAACCTCTCTGGGCTTATTTTCTTCACCCATTAAATGTAGATAAGGACGTGCCTACCTCATAGGAATGGGATGATATCATTGCAATACCTACCGCAGTACCTGTCACATGATGAGTGCTCAATAAATGACAGTCATCCTACCTAATAAAAGAGCAATATGCAAATTGACCCCAACTCTGCTACGCCCACAAGCCACGCCCACAAGCCAATCAGGAGCAAATATGCAAATAAACCCAACCAAGATGGCTACAGCCACAGAGAGCAGGAGGGAGGCTTGGGTTTCCCCGGCAACAGAGGAAGCTAAGCTTTCCGCCTGCCTTTACTGGCCTAAGCCTCCACTCAAGGCTACAAAGTTTCAATTATAGAAGGTAAACAAATCCAAACAGAAATAGCAGCAGTTATGAAGCTGGAAAGAGCAGGAGGCAAGGGTTGCCCCTGGCAATGGAGGAAGCAAAGCTTCTCCAGCCCTGGCTGGCCCAGGCCTCTGCTCCGGGCTACAAAGTTTCAATTATAGAAGATACATAAGTCCCAAGAGAAATGGCTGCCAGCCATGGAGCAAGCAGGAGGCTTGGCTCCGCTCCAGGCTACAAAGTTTCAATTGTAGAAGGTAAATAAATTCCAGATACCAGGGCCTCTGCTTGGGTCACCAGGGGGCGTGGCCAGTCTGCAAACCACCACAGGCCCTTCACCCAGGCCACCCCACACCCTAAGGGAACCCCCACTCTGATCCGGGACATCCTTCAGGGCAAACCAGCTGGCCCCCACCCGTGCACCAGGCCTCTATCCTATCTAATAAAAGAGTAATATGCAGATTGACCATCACTCCAACCACAATATGGCTGCCCCCATGTGGTCAAAGATCCTGCCCCCATGTGGACACAAGATGGCCACCACAAGATGGCCAGCAGGGGAGGGCAGTTGGGACGGGCCAGGCCTGCAAGGGAGGGCAGTTAGGGGTGACCAGGTCAGCAGAGGAGGAAAGTTGGGGGCAAACAGGCTGGCAGGGGAGCAGTTAGGCATCAATCAGGCTGGCAGCAGAGTGGTTAGGGGGTGATCAGGCTGGCAGGCAGAAGCGGTTAGGGGCAATCAGGAAGGCAGGCAGGCGAGCAGTTGGTAGCCAGCAGTCCTGGATTGTGAGAGGGATCCCAGATTGGAGAGGGTGCAGGCTGGGCTGAGGGATACGCCCCCTCCATGCACAAATTTTGTGCACCGGGCCTCTAGTAATTACTATCATGATCATTATCATATTTAAGCTTCCAAACATGATTTTGGTGGAATGAACACTGGATTATGGACCATAAAGTGGGAGCTCCAGACCTGGATGAGATGCTGATTTTGTTACCTGTAAAACGAAGAGTTAAAAACCTGTCCTGTCTCTTTCAAAAGAACCCGGAATGAGATAAACAGCTCTATAATGCAGGACCTCAGGCACATAAGATCTCATGCACTCTTTGTGGTCCCAAAGGCACTGTCCTCTGGCCGTGGCAGGGGAGACAGGGCCTCTCTGATTACCAGCCCTCATCACAGAGCCCCTTCTGTTCCTTAGAACAATGCTGTCGGAACATAATACTATGCAAAGGTCAGCAAAGGCTTCCCCACCGCCTGCCTTGGCGGCTCCTTCCCTCCCATTCACAGAAGGCCCAGAGCCACATGGTTCTGCTGTGTTAAGGAAACCCATACCTCAGGCTTTTTTTTTTTTTTTCTTTTCTGTCCTATATTCATTTATTTTAGATATTCTATCAATGCCATTTGCACGGCTCAAGTTAGACGTTGTCAGCATTTCCCATTTAGGCTGCTATTTCCAGGGGACGGTAATTTGATCGCAACATTTGTTCGGGGGCCGCAGCCGGCCAAGGAGAGGTCTCGGTGCAAACGCATCTTCCACTCACTTAAAACCATGGCCAGTGCCGCGCGCTCCTTCGGTGACCGATTTAAAAGGACGGAGGTCGACAAAACACACTGCTATTTTGAATTCTGGGAGACGGAGGGGGTGGCTTCCACACTGGCGTAAAGTTCATGGCTGCAGGTCACCAAGAGTTTATTCTCTAGCCTCCTGGCAGGATTGCAGGAGCTGCAGAGCCGTCCTTGCGCGCAGCCGCAGACTCGGCCAGGTCCTCCCTCTGGGGAAAATGGGTCTGTGTGTGCCGCCTCCTAGCGTTTTGTCTTCCTGGCCATTCTTCTCCAGGGGGGATGGACTAAGTGGGGAGGGAGATCCGAGTCAGCCCCTCCATTCTGGGAGTTTGCCCAGTGAGGGGAGCAGGCTGGCCAGGGTGCAGGGAGGGGACCAGGAGACAGGAGGTTGTTACGAGGCTGCCCCTCCCGCCTGTGCATACCTGGCCAGGGGTCACCTCCCCTGTCATCCTGAGAAGCCTGAGAGGTATTCAGGGAATGGCTGCTCCTCCTGCTTCAGAGACTCATCCATTCAAGGGCTATTTATTGAGCACCTACTGTGCGTCTTGTGCTTTGTAGCCTGCTGGGTATGTGAACTTGACCGATAGCATGCTGCCTCTGCCCAGGGAGCCCCGGCATTCATGGAGGAATGTGCAATGACCCCTGTGATTAGGACTCAAAGGGGGACCTGAGGCCCCTTAGAGGCATGATTTGGAGCTGCAGTTTAGAGAAACCCTCTCTGAAAAAGTGGCATTTCACTGGAGAAAGGCAGCTGTCCTGGAGGTGTGGGGGGGACTTTAAGAGGCAGATGCACGACCAACACCATCTTTGGGTACCAGGCTTCCTGCCGAATTTTGTATGTCTGAGCAGAGATACGTTTAGATATGAGACTTGGATACCTGTTTAAACTGCTTAAGTTAAAAGCAGAATTTGTTAAAAGAGGGGAAACTGATAAAACTCAAGGGTAGAAAGCATGGCCAGACCTTGCCGGGCATGGGCTGGGAAATAGTGGTTTCCTCCTCCTTTCCCTTAGGTTACTACCCGCTGGGGACTAGCTCCTGGTTCCCTGCGTGGCCTTTTACTAAATCCTGGCTCCCTGCGTGCCCTTTTCTGATACTACCCCAGGAGGGAGGTTGGGGTACCATACTACAGAGGGGCAAAGAGGGGGAGTCTAGAGTATTGGCCTTTGCTGGCAGAGGTGGAGGGGAGCCACAGGGTTTTCTTGTGGCGCTTGGCTGGAGTAGGGTACTTGTTGTCTGAATGTTTTCTGTCCTAGTCATTTCCGTAGAGAGAGAGGCTGCTGCAGAGACCTTTGGTCTGTTCTCCTTGGTGTTTCTAGATTTGTAACGTCTCCAATTCCCAATCTGGAATATGCAAGGCAAAAAGATAACCCAGGGAACTCATCCCTACACCATTGCTTGGATCTCATGTTCCCCAACTAGTCAGCTTTGTTTCAGAGACTTTTTATATTTGCCCGATGTAATGCCTAGTGTTTTCGGTTGTACTTGGTGGGAAAAATAGGGGCAAGAATGTCTACTGCATCTTCCTGAAGATGCAAGTCATTCAGTATCCTTTTAATCAACTACTTTTCTACTGAATCAGTCAGAGTCCGTTCTGTCGTTTAAAACTAAAATCTTGTCTGACATAGAGAACTTAGTGGTGAATGACAGAAAACCACTCGAGAAGGTTTTAACAGAACACGACTTATTAGAGGATAATCGACAAGCCCTAGCATCTCGTGGAGAGCCTCAGAGGAGTTGTGAAGCCAGCAATGAGGCCCAAACTACACCTGGGAACAGCGGCAGCGGTGACGTCACCATCACCATCATTGTGCCATCAAGGGACACAGACGCTGAACATGACCTTCAGAGCCACAGTTCCTGGAAACCAGAAGATTCTGCCCTTACCTTTGGCAGGGAAATTCAATGTGGCCTCTGCTTCACTGAATCGCTTCTCATTCAAAGTCTCATGTGTGGATGTTTGATTGAGGCCAAGTCAATGCCTGTGTCCTGGCTGCAAGGGATGCTGGGAAAACTATTTCTGGCTTCCGTCTAATGAAGATAAAGACATTTACAAAATACAGAAAAGGTGTCTAAAAACATGACAAGTGGCCACTACAGAGTTTATTTCAACAGTGTACATGAAAAAGCCAGTGAGGACCCAAGCTAAGGTGAGGGTAGAGGAGATGAAGAGGAGAAATGCACTTAAGAGATAATAAGGAGGTGGAATCAGCAGAAATTCGTAACAGATTGGGTATGAAGCATGAAAATAAGAGGGAAGAATCTAGTTACAGGTCAAATATTTATGATTTGAAGCAAAGGATGACTAGTCATTTTTAAAAAATATATATTTTTATTGATTTCTTAGAGGAAAGGAGAGGGAGAGAGAAATAGAAACATCAATGATGAGAGAGAATCATTGATCAGCTGCCTCCTGCACGCCCCACACTAAGGATTGAGCCCACAACCCGGGCATGTGCCCTGACCAGGAATTGAACCATGACCTCTTTGGTTCATAGGTTAATGCTCATCCACTGAGCCATGACAGCCCGGCATGTGATGACTTGTTCTTGAGTCAATGGCTGATGAAGAATCCAATTCCTAATTCCTAATACTCCTTTGTTTGGAGTAACTTTCCTGAAGAAAAGTATAGAAGACAGAGTTCATCTGTTTTTCAGCATTACCATTCATTGTTATTGTGCCTTCCAACAAGCCATTATTAGCCTTAGAGGTGCTTCGAGCTAAGACCTTCAGAAACAAGCTGAGCAGATCTCCAAGACAAACAAGCATTTCTGAAGAGTATCTTTCCTCATGGTGTCATGGTATACATCTTTTCTCGTATTGAACATTGTTTTACATTCTATCAGCTTCCAAAATTTATTTGGAAGATTTATCATTAAAACACATCTACACACATGGATGTGTTTTAGAAGGTTCAAGAAGTCAATGGAATGGAGTCCAAACTTTGCTATGACATTCTTAATTAACATCAAGGAAGAAAGAAAATTGAGTGGATTATGTACATGTGTTGCTATGTACTTAATTGTGATTCCTCCCAACTCCCGATTCATATGTTAAAGCCCTAACGGTCAATGTGACAGTATTTGAAGATAGGATTTTTACAGGAGCAATTAAGGTGAAATGAGGTCATAGGTTACTGCCCTGACCTATTAGGGTTAGTGTCCTTATAAGAAAAGACACCAGAGAGCTCTCTCTATTTCTGGGCGGGGTCTGCAAGCCAGGAAGGGAATGTCACCAGAAACTGACCCTGCTGGACCCCTGATCTCTGACTTCCAGATCTGTGAGAAAATAATTTCTGCTGTTTAAGCCACCCAGCCTGTGGTATTTTGCTATGGCAGCTTGAGCTAACTAAGACATGTACTGTACACATCTGATTATCAAGAAAAAAACAAACTGTTTTCCCAGTTCTGAGCCCTGAGAGTAACCCAGCCTGCAGGTTACTCTGATAAGAGACATTGTACAATACATTAGCATTGATAGCAGTTTCTCAAATCACTGTAAGGTGACCTTGTAACAGCTCCTGGTAAAAAGCTGATGCCTGAAAGCTCAGTCGCAGTTCTTTGGAGAGATTTCGGGAACCACGTCTTATGAGACAGGTTCTGAGCTTCCTGGCCATGGGACTGGAGAAGAGGTGTGTGGCCATCAGCTGCAAGGTGCAGCTCCTGTTGGCATCCAGGAATTGGTTACGTCCAGCCCATACCTTCTCTGCTGCAGCCCACAAGTTGAAACACTCCTGAGAGAATGGTGTGTGTGTGTGTGTGTGTGTGTGTGTGTGTGTGTGTGTGAATTTTACATGTGCCAAATGAAGGAAAAGAGGTTATCCCAGCTTCAGAAAAATGTCTAGTCAAGGTCACAAAAGAAAAAAATACCTTCAAATGCCAGACAGATGGGGACTGTGTGTGGAGTGGGCCCCGAGGGTACACACCTGGTCCAAAGAAGGTAGCTGATCTTTTCAGAAGCCAATAGATGCCCTACAAGAATAGTCTGCATGCCAAAAGCCATGGAAGGCGGATTTAATCTGGAGAATCCCCGGGCTGTAGGCCTCACAAACAGCAAGACTGTTACTCTCAGGTATCAATTATTCCATCCAAACCATAACTAACAATTCAAATGAAGATAACTGGCGAGTACTCAAGTGCAGGCAATGCCAACACTTAACGTCCACAAAGCAATTCTTCTTTAAAATAGTAATGACCACATCAGGACTTTATCGCTGGAGTTTGGAGAATAGATATCCTCCCCGCTGCTGCAGACTGAGGGGTTTTTCCTTCTTTTTCATTTGCTTGGGCTTGTTTCCCAACCGTGTGTCCTTCAGCAGGGTTTCTAAATGGGTTAACAACACCCTCCCTCGAAGTGCTTGGTCAGGATATTTGTCGCTATTTTTTTTGCAGCCATGGAAAATGCACACAGGGATTGAAAGGCCCCGTTCATGCAACATTGCTCAAAGGATTTCAGGATTCCATTACTGCACAAATCCTTTAATTAAAGCCAGTTCCTCCAGGCCCCTATTGCCCAGGCCCAATCCACAGCGTCCCTGGCGACCTTGGGACGGTTGATTAATTGACGAGTTGGCAGTGCAACCATTCCTTCGGAGATCCCAAGATATATCTGCTAAAACAAAAATGCCCCCCGGACACCAGATGGTCCCGTGTTTGCAGTGGCTCTTAAAATTTATCTGCAACTTCTCCCCTGTGTGACTAATGTCTGCTGCCTTCTACTCAGTGGCTGTTTCGACCCATCACCCTTCCTCTCTAAGGCAAAGAACTCTTCAGCCAAGAGGTATTTTTGGAAACTCAAGAGGACGTTTTTGCAATTTGGCAATAAGAAGCAACATTCTCCACTGGGCCCCAGTCACCGTTGATATCAAAGTGGCCAGATTTTTGAAAAATATCTCTGCCTGGGCTTTTCAGGGATTCAGCAAGAAGCAATTATATCTGGGAAGCACCAGCATCTAGATTCTGCTTATCAGAAGAGAGAATTGAAGGGAAATGGAAGAAGAGTCAGGCGGGAGCATTTTTTTTTTTTCCTGGCAACTCTTAGGGGTGACTCTAAATGCTTCTTTTTTAGAATTCTGGGTATTCTCCTTTGCCTTTGTCAGAACCCCGTGGAAAATGCTCTAGTAAGACTGAGTTCTGATTCATTTTCAGAAACCAGAGAATTCAACCAAAGGCAAACTTGTAAAGTCATTTAAAGAAAGTGGGCTCTGAAATTTGCAACGAGTAGAAGATGGATGGCTACTGTTCAAGAACTTAATCTACTGAACAGGGGGAAAGACATTTATTTGGTTAGATAGTAAATACATAAGATGTATTTGGTGTACATAAGATGGTGTACAGATATATGTATATATTCATTTCCACACACAAAAAAAACTTATGCTATGTATGTGGAAATAAATACCCTATATAATAAAAGACTAATATGCAAATTGACCTAACAGCAGAACGACTGGTCGCTATGACACGCACTGACCACCAGGGGGCAGACACTCAATGTAGGAGCTGCCCCCTGGTGGTCAGTGTGCTTCCACGGAGGGAGCACCTCTTAGTCAGAAGCCAGGCTCACAGTTGGCAAGCGCAGCAGCGGTGGCAGGAGCCTCTTCCACCTCCACAGCAGCCCTAAGCCAGAAGTTGGACATCCCCCCCAAGGGCTCCCTGACTGCGAGAGGGCACAAGCCGGGCTGAGGGAACCTCCCCCCCCCCACCGCAGTGCACGAATTTCGTGCACCAGGCCTCTAGTATTCAATAAGTGTTTTGAGAAGAGCATGTTTGACTAGTAAGATGAGCAATACAGTGAAAATATATGAGACTCTACAATCTGGCAACCTACAAAATGAAGTGCGTTAAGAATGCAGGTAGAGCCTAAGCACATATGTTAGTAGTTTCAGCTAAGGATGGATGGCACCAGATTCTCTCCTGGTTACTCTAATGAGAAAAACCACATGCAATGAAATAAATGGAAAGGGTGGGAGAAGACAAGAGGTTGAGTGTCTTGCCCAAGACAGAGTTGTGAGCTTGGACTTTCACACAGCCATTGCTTCTCCCTCTGGCCTGATCAAATGATGGGCTGAGGAACTCTCTAATAATTGCTACCTGCCTCTGGAGCAGTGGCGATCTACCTCAGCTGCTGCACATTGGAATCACCTGGGAAGCTTAAAAAAATATTGATGCCCGGGTTCCACCCCCAGAGACTCTTGGCCAAGGGCACCATCTAGTTATGGGAATTGCCTTTCAAAAATCCCTGGGATTCTGATAGGAAGCCAAGTTAAGAACCACTGGATGGTGTGGTTTAAATCCTATGTGGTGAATCAATGTAAGGGTTAAGATTTGGGTCCTCACCTTTCCTTTGGCTCTATTTCATCACAGTCCTTTACCTATGCCTATATCTTTGTTAGAAAAAACATGTTCCACTTGTGGTAATATTGGTAGAGATGAATATGGATGGTGTTTATTATCAAAGCAATTCTAGCTGGTCAGATGTGCAAAAGCTTTCACTCTTGTTCTCAAATAAACTTTAAAAAAAATTAAGAAACCAAGTGTTGGTGCCTCCCACATTTCCCTGCCCATCCTATTGTTGCCACCGTTATATTGAATTGTCTGTAGACCACAAGGTGGCAAGACATCTTCTCCTGGTGGGACTGAGGGGTTGATGTGAGTTGCCTACAAATGTGAGCCTTGGTTGCTCTCTCTCTCCCTGCTGCCTCTCAGGAGGGCTAGGATACCCAGGATGGCAGGGTGAACTCAACTTACATCTTGATTTCTATGTATAAGAAACAGAAACTGTGAACAAGCAGGGGGGATAGAATTATGCTTGCATCTTCCCTGGCTTGTGGGTGGAAACTGAGGCTGGTCTGCTTAACTCACAAGTCACTCTTAGATAATAAAACATTCTTTGATCACTTCAAAATGACTAAAGTCTTAAACAGAGTACCAATTTTAGTAATTTAAAAATGTTTAGTCCCCCTGAGGGAAATATTACCCTCATTTTTTTCAGCTAAGGAAATTAAAGTTAGAGAGAATAAATGATTTCATACAAGTCCTAGAGGTAGAAAGTGGGGAAGTCAGGATTCAAACCCATGACACAAGTCTGTGTCACTCTGCAGATCACACTGCTTCCTTTCTACAAAGAGACCCTCACTGTCTCTCCAGCCTGTTTAACCTACCCTTGAGTAAGTAATGAGTGAAGGGTTGAAAATTGGTTGTATCTCAGTCTGTTAGCTTGTCCTTTGTATGTGGTGTTCTTAGAGACTGAATTCTGAGATCACATGTAGAGGAGCATTTACCATCTGTCACACTGGGAAAAGAGGGGAATTGTTTATAAGCAAAGTTTCTTAATCTTTAGTCCATGAATGATCTCCTGGTGGGATGAAAAATATTTTTTTTCTAGTTTTTGGGTTTTTTTTGGTGCCACTTTATAAATTACCTTTATGACAATAATTTTTTTTAATGTAAAAATATTTTGGATACTAGAGGCCTGACGCACATAATTTGTGCAAGAGTAGGCCTTCCTTCCCTCGGCTGCCAGCACTGGCTTCCCTCTGGCACCTGGGACCCAGGCTTTCCTCCAGCACCTGGGACCCGGGCTTCCCTCGAAGCCCTGGCTTTGTCTGGAAGGATGTCTGGTCTAATTAGCATATTGCACTTTTATTATTATAGATGTGTTTCACTGCAAACAAATGGAGGATGGAAAGGATGTTACTATACATGGTTAGTAGTAAATACACTAGTGATTACCCTGACTTCCTGTTGATGAGAGGAGCATCCATTGATAAAAATGGGAGACATTACACCCTCTCATTGAATGTGCACTTCTGTCTTTCTTATGTTGGGCCTAGCTTAAGTTAGGACAGTGGTTGGCAAACTGCGGCTCGCGAGCCACATGCTGCTCGTTAGCCGCGGTTTGCCGCTCTGTTGACTAATGAGTTTGCCAACCACTGACCTAGACTCTCGATTCCAATAATTACAGGCTGTTGTTGTTCCTTGTGATTAAGCCCCTATCCCAGTGGTCGGCAAACTCATTAGTCAACAGAGGGGCAAATCGCGGCTCGCGAGCAGCATGTGGCTCGAGAGCCGCAGTTTGCTGACCACTGAGTTAGGAAATATCAATGAAAAGAAATTATGTCAAAATGTACATATATCTTTAAAATTTTTTTCAATAAACATAAGAACTCCCTCCCCACACTTCCCCAAAAGCCATGATGACTATTGTGTTACAAAATTATGACTGTTAATTCTGAGAATACGTTGGATACTTTTCATGAGAAGGCTTGATTTTTAAAGGCTGGACTGTGTTTAAACTTGTATTGTCTTGGGACAAAATCATTTAGTTGAACTATCTTACACAAATGCTTATTTAACCTTTAAGAAAAAAAGTAGCCATATATGGGTAGAGAGATTTGGAGAAGTCCTTGTTTTGTGAATTTGACCTAGCTTATTTGGGACTTGCTGTAGATAAAGAAAATTGAAGCAATACCTCTGTGAAATGATGACACCTCCCTGGGATGATTGACGTTTCATTTAATGTGATGTCCTATGAGGACGTGTTGTTTGGAGTGGCTGCAGCCATCTTGTGACCATGAGGGTAAGGCCAAGAGAATTGCAGAGAAGCTGACCCAGAATTCTGACATTGTGGAGCTGCTGAACTAACGCTGGAACTCTCTCTCTTCTTATTACCTGGGGAAGAAACACAGTCTTAAGGCTTAAATCACTTTGGTTAGATATTTTGTTACTTGCCTTCCAAAGCAGCTTAACAAATAGATAGGATCCGTGACTGGAGAACCCTGTCTTGGAGAATGCTGGTGCTCCTTGGCATAAGTCTTCCTTCATTTGGCAAAGAGCTGTGGGGACACTGATCCTTTTGTGAGTCAGCATTTAACATTTTCCAAAGGAAAAGTCAAACTGATTGGATATGAAAGATGACATGCACAGGCCATGTCAAACTGTATATTGCAGTTTCAAGGTCTATTTTAAGGTCAACACCATTATGCTTTTAAAATTGAAATTTATTTTTGAGCAAATTTGAGATAGGATGTTATTTTATGGCATTTTTTTCTTCCTGGAATTAATCATTCATTTTTTTATAATAACGTTTTTAAAAAAGTCAAACATATATGAAGTAAATACATTTCTAATATAATAAGAGTATTGCATGTAATTTTTTCCCCATTTATGTTTTTATGAGCATTTTTCTGGGAAGGGATCTATCCTTTTCATCAGATCCTTAAAGGAGTCTGGGACAGCAAACAAAGTTCACTTGAGGAAGTCTACCTGGTAGGCTGCAGGAGAGAGTGACAGCAGCCTGCAGGCCTGTTGGAAAAGCAGTGTGGTTTCTGGAGGCCACGTGACACAGTGGGTGAAAGGGTGGTTTTTAGAGTCTGACATCACCTCTCAGAGCCTCCGTTTTCAATGCAAAAATGGGATTCTAATGACCCACCTCATAGGTTTGATGTGGCATACACATAATCTACTGACTATTAAATGATTTGTAGTGTATAATACATTGAGTGGCCAGATTATTATGATCTCTGAATGCATAATAATCTGGCCACTCAGTGTATATCCTATATAATAAAAGGCTAATAGGCAAATTGTCCCCTCGACCAGGAGTTCAACCAGCAGGCAGGCCGGCCAACCGCCCATGTCCCCTCCCCCTGGCCAGGCTGGCCGGACCCTAACCATGCACAAATTCATGCACTGGGCCTCTATTTCGTTCAAAGATCATAATAATCTGGCCACGCAGTGTATATGTAAAGTCATTAGCATAGTTTTTGGAATATAATATGAACTTGATAGGTAACAACCTCACAGGAAGGGTGAGGCCTTGCCAGTGGTTATGTCATCACCCCAGGCACTGGTGGAGGCTGTTTGTTTTTTAATGGAAGATTGCTCTGCACTTTATTTTTCTTTCTTTATTGATTAAGGTATTACATATTTTTGTCCTGCCTTAATCTAATGGCTTCCATCCTCTGTCCCCGTGTAGCCTCTGGAACAGCAGGTGTGTGGAGCACTTCCCAGTGTCTAAGTTCCACAATAGGAGGAGTAGGAAAAACATGTAGCTCTCATGTAAAATCAATTCGAATGACTTTAAAGTTGTTGTCACTGCCATTATTTCAAAGCAGTCACCTCTAGAACTTCTGACATCACCTCTCAGAGCCCCTGTCTTCATTGCAAAAATGGGAGTATTATGACCCACCTCATAGGTTTGTTGTGGCATAAACATCATCTACTAAATATGAAGTGATATGTAGTGTATAATATATGTAAAGTTATTAGCACATTTTTTGGAATTTAATATGAGCCCGATAAATAATAACCAATGATGTTGAGCTGCATTACCTTCCAGAAAGCATTAAGAGGATGAGGGGAGATAAAATAAAATTTGAGGAGATACCATTGAACTCATTCAATGTCCTCAAACATACATCTTGAATCTCATACTTCATTCTAGTTACCCTGGGTTCCCTGACCAAGTTTTCTTTTTCTTTGTAGCACTTAATATGCTTTGAAAGGACAGTATATATTTCCTACTTGTTTTTTGTCTGCCTTCCTTCTAGGACAGTGGTTCTCAAGCTTTCTAATGCCACGACCCTTTAATACAGTTCCTCATGTTGTGGTGACCCCCAACCATAAAATTATTTTCGTTGCTACTTCATAACTGTAATTTTGCTACTGTTATGAATCGTAATGTAAATATCTGTGTTTTCCGATGGTCTTAGGCGACCCTGCTAGCGGTTCTCAACCCACAGGTAAGACCATCGGAAAACACAGATATTTACATTACGATTCATAACAGTAGCAAAATTACAGTTATGAAGTAGCAACGAAAATAATTTTATGGTTGGGGGTCACCACAACATGAGGAACTGTATTAAAGGGTCGCGGCATTAGAAAGCTTGAGAACCACTGTTCTAGGAGATCCACTGCATAGGAGCAGAGACTAGTTAGTGTTCACTGAGCCTAGAGTGATGCCTGGTACATCAAAGGTGTGTAACCAAATTATTGAGTAAGTGAAGGATTGCATGTTTAAAGGAAGTTATTTATTAAAGAAAATAATCTGAGTTGATGTGACAGGATGAATTATATTTAAAGCCTCAACTTTTGCTAGAGTCCCACCTCCTTTTTATTGTATATGAACATTGCCTTGGTCCAATGGTGTGACATGGATGAAGTCAATGTTCCTATATGCTAGTCTGTTCCTACACCTCCAGTCCTTGCCACCCTGGTAGATCTCAGGTGCGGCCACATGATTTGCTTTTGTGATGTGTGAGTGGGATTAATGTGCATCACTTCCAGGCAGAGATCTTAAGAACCACCATAATTCATCATGCTCCTTTTATTTCCGATGATCTTGGAATCATGTGACAAGATAGTGCTTCTGTCTGTCAGATTTCTGAGTGGCTTTGGGAAGTGAGCTTGTTTATCAGCTCATGATGGACAGGAGGTGTGAGTGAGAAATGGACTTGGTGGTTTTAAATGGATTTGCTGAGGTTTTCAGATCACTATTGCAGCCTAGCCTACAACCTAGCGTGGCCTGATAGATCCAATGTCCATTTCAATCCTTCCTGCTTTATCCATTTATATGTTGACCCCAAACACAGGCAATAAGGAGCAGGGAAGGGAAGGAATTGCATCTCCAGCGTGCCTTCCAAGTGCTCAGGGTGGTGCTAGGTGTCATTCCCAAAGCCATTTTATTTCAACCTCTACAACAGCCCAATGACATGTGTGGCGCGCCGGCACGGCCATGGCATACTCAGCCTCAGGGTGCCTTATGTGCCCCGCCAGCATGGCCAAGGGTGACCCTGAGTGGGGGCAGCTGAAAGGCTTAAGAAAAGACAGACAAGAGAATGAAAGCTGGGTCTCGGTGGGACACTGCTCCCTGGAGACAGCACCGACGCCCGCAAGCCGTGTCTTTATTTTATAGCAGATGCCACGAGGCAATGTAAGGACATGGTCAAGATGTTTACAACATTCTCGTGAGTTTCGATCCTACTCAATTACATGCACCTGATCAAGCTTTGTTTACTGGCAGCCTATATCACTTAGGCACATGGGGCCACGTGTTCGGACCATAGGTTCAAGCTTACAACTCCAGCTGTTGGCTATAATTGTGCGGGGAGGGCTCTGCCCTCCAAGCTGGGACTTGCACGTGGCCATGAGAGGACTGTGCCCTCTCATCAGTCCAAGGCTTAAACCTGTCCAAACACTGTAGCCGTGCCCCACAGACATGGGCAGGGACTCCTAGCTCTAGCACAGGGTTGAGGAAACTGAGGCTCGGAGAAGGCTGAGTGCCCAGTGCAGGGCCTCTCGGTTTCCCCTCCAAAGCTCTCACTCTTTCCACTAAAGCAACTGTGTCTCCCTGAAATGCTTGCTAAGGTCACTCTGGGAGAATCTTTTGGATCTTAAAAAATATAATAACCTTTACTAATGACCTGGTAATTGTTTTTATAGCTTCCCAATGAAGTGTGAAGTGTTCTAAGAGACAGCACAGGGCAATTACCTTTGATGGTGATGTTTTCCAAAGAGCGATTGCCTCAGTCTTTTGGGCTCCACTATTCCGGGCTCCTGGCGCCCGGACTTCCGACTTCTGGAGTTCAGAGTGATAATGACCTGATGTTGAGCTGCAGGTCTGGGAACCTGCAGAGGTTGTCTTTATTTTAAAGCATGAATCCTGTCGTTCTTTTCCAAAGATGGCCACATAGTAATGTATGAACAAATAGTAAATAGCTGGCATTTATCAAGCACTTACGCTGAGCCATGACTGGGCTCAGCACTTAAAGTCACAAGCCTCTCCAACCAGGACCCGGAGCAGTGCCCGGCACATGGTGAGGGCTCCATAAATATCTCTGTAATGAATGAATTATCCACGACAACATTTGTTGGACCTGCTGCTTTAAGCCCTGTTCCAATGCAATGAAATGCTTTCTGCTCAAACGCAATGAAAATTTATTGAGAGAGGGGGAAAAAGTTTAATGTTCAGACCACTTGGTCATTGAATTCACATCCAAGAAATCATTCTAAATCCCAAGAAGGCAAGACAATTAATTTTAACTGGAGACATTAATGATTATGTTAGCGAACATATTAGAATTAGGTCAAACATATGACCTCGTAGGGTTGCCTTTCCTTTACTTTAGTATACAGAACTGGACTCTCTATAAAGAGCATTCTGTTCCTCGTAGGACAATGCCCTGTATTAGTACACTTAACAGTTTACTTTCAAAGCCCTTTCCAACAGTTGCCTCATTTTATTCTCACAATCGCCATGTGCAGCAGGCAGGGCAGATGTGTTTGTTATGCGTTGCAGCTGAGGAAGTTTAGAGACATTAGTGATCTGCCTAAAAACCACACACTCATCCAGGGGCGGGGGCGGGCTGCAACCTGTGCTGTCAGCTCTGAGCAAGGAGGGCTTTCCATCACACCCCTTCCGGTAGGTTCTGAGAGGCTACCCAGGGGATCGGTTGTACGTTTTTTTTTGTTATTTCTGCATTTCCATGCTCACTGTTTGGTCAGGTATGATTTTTCCTGAAGTGAGAGCTGACACCTGTGATGGTTAATTCTATGTGTCCACGGGGCTGGGCCATGGCAGCCAGTTGTTTGGTCAAACACCAGTCTACATGTTGCTGTGAAGGTATTTGTTTGGATGTGATTAACATTTAAATCAGTAGATTCTGAGTAAAGCCCATTATCCTCCAAAATGCGAGTGGACTTCAGCCAATCAGTTCAAAGCCTTAGAGCAAATGCTGAGGTCCCCGGCAGAGGAAAGGAATCCCACCTTCAGACTGCCTTGGGACTCAAGACTGCAATAACTCCCACTGGAATTTCCAGCGTGACAGCCAGCCAGCAAATTTCGGACTTGCCAGCAGCCCCCACAATTGCACCAGCCAATTCCTTAAAATCCAAATATATGTTATTTACACATCCTGCTGGTTCTGTTTTTCTGGGGGAGGCCTGACTAATACAAAACCTGGTGCCTTAGGATTTTCTGGCAGATGATGATGACAATCATGCGCCACTCTTGAGTGCCTACTATGTGCCAGATGCTTTTCTTGAGCCATCCCGTGTAATCCTCACAACTCCATGCGGTGAGCATCATTCCCCCCATGTCATGAATGAAAACAATAAAAAAAAAGTTGAAGTAACTCACCCAACGTCAGACAGAATGACAGAGAATGACGCCAGGATTCCAGGCCTAAGCACTCAAATGCCTATTCCCAGATTCACCTGGCAATCCGCTTTGTAAGGCTGCCTAAGAATGCATCATGGCACACATTAGGCAACTGGCTATATTTTTCAGATGTGTTATTTTATTTGTCAGGAAACAGCAGCCCATGTGTCAAATATTATTTGGTAGACATAGTATAATGCCTTGAACTAAAAGAAGGAACCTTTCTATTACTATTTACTGCCTCTTCCAATTCGTTCCAGAGAGGGCTCCAAAATCTTTCACCAGGCAACTAGAACCCGAGTCCCATTGCAGGGCAGAAGACAGCAGCCTACCCCTTGCAGGCTCTGGGTTTGGAGATGCTTGGGCCTGAAGGTGGCGCTGTGGGACGGAGAGCAAGGTCAATGGCCCTGGAGTCCTTGCTTTCTCTTTGCATGACCATGGCCCCTAGGAGCACAGGTTTCCTGAGGCTCCAGAGAGAGGAAAAAGAGAGAGAGTTTGAGAGTGGCGGCCACCTGTCCCTGTGTAGTACTTGCATTCTCAGAACCATTATTTCACCACACACACACACACACACACACACACACACACACACACACACATAAGTGAAACCTCAGGAAAATCAACTCCATCTTCCTCTGGGAAACACGAAGTGAGCTTTGGAAGTTTCAAAAAAAAAAAAAAAAAAAGGCAGGGAACCTCCTTCGCATGCACTTATTTTTAGCTCCTCTCCCCTTTGCAGAATGGCTAACGCCAACTCAAACTATTTCTGAAAAGAGCTGCTGGGGACAAAGTGGAGATGTATGTGGGTAGGCCTCCCCGAGCGGGGCTCTCAGAAGCAGGTGAGATGCAGATAAAACAATCGCTCGGCAGCCACCGTTGACGTCAGTGCTGGAGATTTCTTCAATTCGCTTAATCCTTTCCTCCTGATGCGCACGTTAGAGGAAAGCAAGTGCCATAATTATCCTCCCCCGGGCTCTTGAGTCCCTGTCTGCTTGCCCAAGCTGCCTGCTCTCTGAGCCCCGTGGCACACTGAGGTGGGCTGTGTGTGACAGATTGCTAAATCCGGCCTCCTCAAGGCAGGGGGCTCTGTGTTCAGTGGCACCGGCTCTCAAGCCTCCCTTCGGGCCTGAGGCAGGCCCAGAAAGTTCTGGAAAGCTGCCTTGTGACTCAGGAAACCCCTTGCAAAGAAGGCCAGCTCTGCACCGCTGGCAGGGGTAGCTGGCCGTGTTTAGGATTTAGACCTGGGACCATGCCTGGGAAATATTCCCTTCCTCCGGAGAAGAATGTCAGCCTCAGATGCCATGGCAAACACGGGCACTCGTGTGACAGCCAGGGGCATATGACCTGGCCCTGCCCTCCTATCGGAACACAACAGGCCCATCTGTTTGCAGCTATGCCGCCATCTATTTCTCTGTTATTCACACCCCACACAGCTACATTTCCCTTTTTGAGGCCACTGTTTTGGATGCAGAAACTGCTAGCAGTTAGAATCCAGCCCTGCCTCCAACCACCGGTGTGACTTTTGAGCCACTTTCTGAGCCTCAGTTTCCTCATCAGTATATTGGTAAGATGTATTTTTTCCACAAGATATTTGTGAGGATTGACTCATGAATACAAGGCACTAAGGTGAGTACTCAATAAATTTATTAACGGGACTAGCCATCGCATATTAGCATTACTGATACTAATAATGTTTACTTCCCTAGTGCTCTACTTCATTAATTTTCAAAATAATTTCAATAACATTTCTTCACCTGATATAAAGTAGATATTATGTCACCAAAGGTTTTCAGACAAGGTTTGATAGGCTCTAGATCACTGAGAATAGAAGTTGGCAAACTGTGGACCAAATTTGGCCTTGTGTATGTTTTTATACATAAAGTTTTATTGGAACACAATCATGTCCATTCAGTTGTGTATTGTCCGTGGCCATTTTTATGCCAAAAGGCAGCATTGAGAAGGTTTGGCTTGCAAAGCCTAAAACATTTTCTATCTGTCCCTTGACAGAAAAAGTTTGCTGACCTCTGACACAGATTGCAAATGTGGGAACCAGGACAAAATTAATGGAGATGCCTACTGATGTTCTTCATTCTGCTCATGTCTCTTTTTCCCACTCCCTCCCCCAGCATAGCACTCTCAGAAGCTTCTGGGTGTTGGAGTGTGGACTGGGGCAGCTCAGAGGTTCTAGGCTATCCATCTCCTGGGCAGAAAACCCAGATCTCATAGCCGCTCCGTGCCATGTGCCACACCCAGTCCTGAGTGCTAGGGAGACACCAGGGCATGGCAGGGGGTGGAGGGGAGAAAGGGGATCAGAAAGTAAAGAAATGATGATAAAATAGGGTAAGTTATCTGCTAAGGGTAGGCAAATGGTCTAGTAGATCTGGAATGCGAATTGGAGAGGGAGCCTGGGAGAAGAGGCTGAGGATAGAGAAGCACAGAAAGGAAAGACCTTCGGGGCCTTGCATCGCATTCTCAGGAGTTTGGATGGTTTCCTGAGGGTAGTAAGGAGTCCCTGATGGTCCCACAGGGGGTGCCCTCAGGCTTGTCCCTCACACCACAGGGACCCCAGCCTGTGGCCTCTTCTCCTCCCAGTTCTGCCCCACTCGGCAGACCTGTGCTTTCTGCACCCGATGTTCAGGCTTCATCCATACCCACTCCCAGGCAAACAGCCGCCTTGGCCACTCCCCAGCCTGGCGGTGTGTACACTGGTCAAGCTCTGCCTTCAGGGAAGTGGACTTGGGAGGGGTCCCGTGTAGGGTCAGAATGTGTTCAGAGCTGGATTATCAGGAATGCAGGGTCTGGGTATGTGGATCAAGGTCTCAAATTATGCGGCAGGGGTGGGAGGTAGGGGCACACACAGGCCTTGGTGGGACCATCCCCTTGGCCGGAAGACTGTTGGTCCCATGGTGACTCCTCACCCCAAGTGTGGGGCACAGCTGAGGGAGAGCCAGAGCTGGACCCTATGCAGTGGGAAGCCCAGGCCAGAAGCCCAAGGGTAGGGATCATGCCCTGTCACCTGATCAGATTGGCTGCTACCGCAGTTCATTGGACATTCATGGTGGTCTGAACCAAGATGGAGAAAACAGGGTTGAATGGAGAGAACAATTCAGGAGAGAAGTTGACAGGTCCAATCCTCCAAGCTGGTGCTGCGGTCTGGCCCCTGCCCACTCTGATTGAGCGGCTGCTGCCTGCACCTCCCAGGGCTGCCTCTGAACACAGAGGATTGCAGGATGGGAAATGTGGGTCATAATTCACGTATGCACCTCTCTGAGGAAGTGAGATCTGACAGGCGGCCGTGGGTCAGCCAGTGAAAGAGAGTGAGAGTCGGAGGTAAAAAAAGAGAAGGGGCAGGGAACAGTTCCAGAAAGACTGTCAGGAGGTGGAGAAATCGTGATGTGGCCTATGTTTTCTCTGGCAGGAGTGAAAGAGGAAGGTGGTAAGTGGCAAAAGGTAGGCCAGACCCAGGCTGTCTGTGGTATTAGTACACTACAGTATGTGTGTGTGCATGCGCATATGTGTGTATTGTATACGTATGTGTAAGTGTATGTGCATACATGTGTATGTATGTACTCACATGTTAGGTAGAGGGAAAAGGCTCATAGGAGATACCTCTCCAAGTGACGCATATAAGGGGGTTGCACCTTTCCACAGCAAGCCAGGGGATGCAGACTGATGTTCACCTCCTCTTTCCTGGGTGGGGATGTAAAAGTAGAGAAAGAATTCAATCGCAATGAACTGAAGATGCAAAATAACAACAAACACACACGCACAAAGCAAAATGAAAAAGAACTGCAAACATCTCTTCATCCACATAATGGAAATAATTTGATGTCTGACCCAACAAAGCATCTGAAATGCAGGCAAGAGTGCCATGATTTGGATGCTAATCGCTGTTTTTAATGAGTTCTTCAGATGAGTTTATGTTTGCAGCCTCAGTGACCCCAGAGGACTCCTGGGTCAGTTATCTTTAGTGGGAACACTGTGTATACTCTCTTTGCACAAAACAGGGCCCACTTCCAAGGAGTTATTATGCTTTCCCTATCAATAAAGCTTGATTTTTATGGGTGTTTAAAATCACACTACCAAGACCCACGGGTATTATATGGGTAGGTGTTGAATAGGTTCCAGGACGCGAGTCTGCCAACACCCATAATCTACATGAGCTCAAATGCCCTAACACAGTGCCCTTGAGGGTCCTCCCAGAAAGACCAGCCTTGCCAATTCTCCAGTACTCTCGAAATAAGATAGAATCTTCTGAAGATTGTGACGAATTTTGGAAAGAGCTGGGGACTCCCCTCGGGGGTGCTGTCTGACCCTCTTTAAATTTAGGCTGCCTTATTCAATGGCAACTTCTATTTCGTCTCCTTGCTCCCAGTCCTCTCGTTTTCTCTTTTACCCATCAGCACAGTTTTTAATCTGAGTGTGGAGGAAGGCCTAAAATTAAGGTCCTGTATTAGGGGCTGCCTTGGCATTTGGTGAAGTGGGAGGGCCTTAAATGGCCTAACCCCGAGGTTCCCACGTTGCTCCCACAGATAAGGGCTCCCAGCCACACAACCCGCCTTAGTAAACAGACCGGGTGTACTTCTTGCTCATCCCCAAGGAGCAGGTTTCAATTCCTCTCCAGCTCCAAGACATTCACACAAGCCAATCATGTCCTCCCGCTGGAACCAGGGGCTCCCCACCCTTTTGACAAACCTTCCACAGTCCCCTGTGGTTCACTCTGTTCCCTAGTGCAACCCCCTGTGTCCCTGCACGGCACAGTGTCCTCCTCCCGTGGGGCTGTGAGTTTGTGACTAATAAACTGCTCTGGTTTCATCTGTCCAGTGTCAGGTGTCTTGTATTCGGTGGCCCCATAGCCCTGGGGAGTAACTCCCTCCCTCACCAACAGGTTGAATGAGAGGGAATTAAAACAACAGGAGGCCGATGAACCTGGGTTTATGTCGTCACTCTGTGCTCCCCCAGTCTTTAGCTGTGTGACTTGGGCAAATTGTTTTAACTTCCCTGAGCCCCTCAGCTGCAGTGCAGGACCTGCCCTATGGGCTGTTGGGAAGATTACATGGGATAATTTATTCAACAAGTCTTTACTGAGAACTTCCTAGGTGCCAGGAATAGGGGATGCAACAATGAACAAGCTACAGGGTTTTTGACCACATACAAGTAATAGTCTCATGGGAGACTTCAACAGCAAGCTTTTAAAATTAACGAGATGGTTACAGACAGTGTAACGTGCTACGAAGACAAAAACTTAAACTAGGGAGTGGCATGTGCTGGGCCGGGAATGGGGAAGGGGCATAAATTAGATATGGATATCATGGAGGGGACTTTGAGGGTGGTAACACAGAGCTGAGACCCGAATGAAGAGGAGTCAGCTGATGGGAGATTTGGGAGACAGCTCTCACAGGCTGAGGAAACTGTAATGCAAATAGTCTGAGGCGCCAGCAAGATGGGCATGTTGAGCCCAGAGAAATCAATGTGGCGGGAGTGTGAGGGGAGCGTGGTACTTAAGGACCAGCAGGCACCTTCTCCAGGAAGCCCTCCAAAGTCAAAGTCACCGCAGAGCATCCCAGGAAAAACAAGCTCCGTCATTCTGAATCACGAGGGTTGTAAAGTTGAGAGCTGGAGGGGAGAGGCTTCCCTGTTTGAACTAGCGAAAGTCTGACCAAGAGCCTTTCTGAAGAAATTAAGTCTTTCCAGAGATCAGAACATAAAGAGAATGAGACCAAGTCTTGGCAAATAGAGATCCCCCTGGGAATTGTTTCAGTAAATAATTCATAACCACTTGAGACTAGTACCTCAACTGATGGAAATACCGAGCTTCTAATCGTTATTTTGAAAGTACTGGGAAGAGTTTGATTTCTCCAGTGCTTGGGTGGGCATTAGATCTCCCTGGATTTGCATTTGACTGCCATTACTTTCTAGATACACCGACCTTGGATAAAGTACTTAAATAGTATAAGCCTCAGTTTCCTCATGTTTAAAATAGGAATAAAGTTGATGATGATGATGGCAATGATAATGATAGCAGCCCCCATTTCAAGGACTTCATTGAAAAGACGAATCGAGATGATCCTTGGAAAGCTCTTAGCATACCATATTTAACCCTGATCAGAGTCTCTAAGATTAAGATATTCAATATTTTCTGAAATATTTTCCCACTATTAATGATTTGCTTTCTGAACACAAAGATTTAAGTTATAATTGGTTTTGGAACATTGACCCACAGCCTGCAGCAACCTGCCCAGCAACCTGCCCAACAACCAGTAGTTATATGAAATAACCATCCCAGGAAGGCAGCTTGCTGTAAGTCATCTTGCAGGAAGTCAGACTGCTAAACTGTCTGGGATGCTAAACAAGAACTTCTGTTAGCAATTGGCCCCAAATGGCCAGGACTTAATAACTGACATCTTTCCTAATTTTTGTCCCCACTTCCAACTTAGGATACCAACCTGGGAAGGCCAAATACTAATCCCTGACTGAACACATAGAATACCTCCCTTCTACTTAGCTCGCCTTCAGCTTCCCCAGGCCAACAGCCTCTAATCAGGTTGCACCTGAAGCCTCCCCTTTTTCTACTATAAGACTCGCTCACTCTTCTGCCTGCCTTTAAGTCTTTGTCAAAATGTGAGTGATATTGGCTGACCTTGCTGTAGCAAAATCAGAATAAATAGCCTTTGCTTATTCTCATTACGTTGGTCTTCATTTGTTTTCATGATCCCCATAGATCTCCTGGGCAATTTAAGTGGTACCCCATGAAGGGGAGGAAAGAATTGGAATAGAGGTGAGGGCCTTGCATGAATCCCCATATTCTTCAGCCAGAAGGAGGCACTCAAGGCACAAAAGGAAGCTGCACTCGGTCCTGGCTTCTTGGGACCAGTGGGTAACAGAGTTGCAGATGGCCCATCAAGGTCCCTGACAAACCTGAACTTCTCCGCCAGGGCTAAGGCAGAAGGAGTCTGGAATCTCAATTTTCTGCCTACAGCCTGGTTTTATCTCTGTTAGAGCGTAGTTTAAAGCCAGTGTGCTCTTCACTGCTCAATGCAGAGATTAAAGGGAAAAATAGCCCTGATGATTTCATCTTACTCTTCTCGATGAAAATTACTTTTCAGAACTATTAAATCTCTGTGAAGGTTATAACAGAGGACTTAGATTCAGTTTAGCCCATTTATTAAGATATAGGCTACCGAGCCCCGACAGAAAAAATAAACAAACAGCTAGCAGTTTACTTGGATTTATGCTCCGTTTGTCTAATCAATCAATCTGTAAACATTATGCAAATGTGTGTAAACCCAGACCTAGCTGTGACTCTACGTATGCATTGTTATGTAAATGATCAATCTTGTTAATACAAATATTAATATAAACCTGACATTAAACACAAGTTTACACAGCCTTGCTGGTTGAAGGCGGCTTGATTTACATTGAAATGTAAATAGCAGTCATGCTCTTTGTGGGGCTTTGGAAAGCAGATTGAACTAGAGTTCACTGGGTGGCCTGTCCCCATCCAATTCCCCAGACCCACTCCCAACCCCTTCATTCAATGAATCTCATGAGGAATTCGGGAAGCATTTGGATGGCAACTCATCAGTGTCCTTATTTTTTATTTATTTATTTATTTATTTTTTTAATATATGTAACACATTATTTCCTGACCAGGAAATCATGTTCAAAGAACATAGAACCGAGTTGGACAATGGTTACATTTTTAATTCAAGGACAATGAGTTGGCATTTTTTTTTTATTGAGGTATTATATGTGTACATATCTTACCATTACCCCCCCACCCCACACCCATACATGCCCTCACCCCCCAGAGTTTTGCGTCCATTGTTTATGCTTATATGCATGCATAAAAGTCCTTCGTTTGATTTCATAATTCCCCCACCTCTCCCTAACTTTCCCCCTGTAATTTGAAAGTCTGTTTGATGCTTTACTGAGTGTCCTTATTTTTGACCTCCTGGGTTCCCCAGGACCTCCCCTCAGGCTACCTTTACAACCAGGGGTCCCCTAGTCTCCAAACCAATGGTGCAGGGAGAGTCATTCACTAGCTTCCACTCCCACAGGACTGCGGGCTTGCAGGTGAGCTGTTGTGCCTCCAGGATCTGCTGTCAGGTGGTCCATTGGGCAGCTCCATGAGCAGCAGGTCTCAATGCACTCTGCCCACCCCCTCCTTCTCCTGGCTGACTTCTTATCTTCAAATTCATTTTAAATGTCACTTCTTTGGACAGGCCTTCCTTGATATTCTTAATAGCTTCTCTCCTCAGGTGTTCTCTAACCTAGCACCCAGCACATCACATTTATGATGCTATTCTCAATTGCGATGACATATTTATTTGTTTCTGTGTTTACTGTTGTCCATCTTCCCCACCGATGAGTTTCATGGGATCAGAGCTATGTCTGTTTCGTTCATCGCTTTATACTCAGTGCCAGGAACATAAGATGTGCTTAGAAAGATTTGTTGGATGAATGGATAGATGGATGGATGGACACACGCACACTCTGGAACCTTGTTGCTTAGCACAAAGTTTTGTCTTTCCATAGGCAGCCTCAGGAAATTGCCCAGTTCTGTGTTTTCTTAGGTCTTGGATTCTGCCCTGAATAGACTGATAACCTACATGGCTTCTCCCCAACACCTTCTCCCAGAGCTGGAGTCTGTTCTCTGAGCTTCCACCATGGCATGATAATAATAGTAGAAGGAGAAGAAGCTGTCATATATTCAACACTTATTAGGTTCCAGTTATTACAGTAGGTGCTTTACACCCATCATCTCATCTGAGCTTTAACCTTCAAAGCATATTTTCCAAAATATCAGGCCTTTACCAGGGAGCGCAAGGTAAAAGGGTTCAGGCAGGGACAGCACATGGCACAGTTCAAAGCCCAGATTGGAAGTCAGTGAGGTGTGAGTTCAAATCCTGTCTTCACTAGCCGTGGATCTTGGGCAAAAACATTTACTCCTGAGCTGTAGAACAGGGCAGTGAAGGTTTGTTCCCCAGCGTTGTTGTGATGATTAAATGAGATTGAGAGTATGGCATATTTATAATTATTTCTAGCCCTTACACAACAGTTCAGACATTTGGAGGCCAAGGACTGGATTTCGTCCCTTTGATCTGTCTTCTTTGTCCTCTTTGAACCCTTGGCTATTTAGCTCTCCCATGTCGCCCAGTATTCCTTCTAGCAGAGAATGTGCATGGGTTGCACCTTAATGTGTATCCAGTGAAATCAATCACCCTAGGCTGAGATTGAGGAGGAAATGATCCAGGTTTTCACAGTTGGAAGAGAGAGATGCTAAAATGACCTGAAACTTTGATATAGACAAATCAGTCCTAACCCCAAAGGTGCTGAAACAAAGGGCATGGAGCTACTCCGCAAGGCACAGCTACTTGGTCCCAGCTTCCAGCCAGAGCATATCTGTTACCGGCACGTCGGTTAATGTCTAACTTCCCTGGAGAGCAGGGCCCGTGTCTTCCTCATCTTTCCAACTCAGCATTGGGCAGAGTGCTGGCACATGGTGGGTGTCCAATCAGTTTATTGAGTGAATATTCTTTCTAACCCTTCTCACCCAGATTTACTGAACATCTACTTTTTTTGGTGTTTTCTGGGGAGGAGGTATTTTTAAAAAAAATTGATTTCAGAGAGGAAGAAAATTGGAGAGAGAGATAGAAACATCAATGATGAGAGAGAATCACTGATCAGCTGCCTCCTGCATGCCCCGCACTGGGGATCGAATCTGCAACCCAGGCTTGTACTCTGACCAGGAATTGAACCAAGACCTCCTAGTTCGCAGGTTGATGCTCAACCACTGAGCCACACCAGCCTGGCTGGGGAGGACATACTTTTAAGGTTGTTTTTGATCTTCATTTGGGTGGCAGTTGGGGGTGCAATAGGAAGAAGCCCAGACAAATATAATTTCTCCCAGGCTCTCTACGTCTCTTGGCAATGTCTGCCAGAAAATTACCTATTCATGGAGAGGCTCAGTCCTTGGCCAGATGGAGCTCAACTCCAAAGGGTCAGCCCCAGTCATTAATAGCAAACGCTGGCCCCAAGAGCTCCCTGCAAGAGCAGAAACACCAGCTGAATGAGAAACTTCCCATTGTAGCAAAACACAAACAAACAAAAAAACTGAAATGGAGTGAGAAGGTGCGGCTGACTTATTACCTTTACATATTATTAATAATAACACCTTTTATTGGAACAGGACTTTGGGATTGATAAAAGGCTCTTTCTTGTGTTATCTCATTAATTTCTCACCAACCCCTTGGAGGTATTGTTTATAACCAATTTGCAGATGGAGAAACTGCTCGGAGACAGGCCACACAAGCAGCTGGAACCTCGTGACATCAGTGACCGGCCTCCTTTAATGAGAACTTGTTCCTTGATGTCTCCCTGGGATTATCCCAAGGTAAGTAAGGGCCTCCTGCTGGTCAGCTAGATGACCTAGCCGAGTGATTGTAATTGTTCTGAATGGCATAGGCTCACAAATGCTTTTTTAGAGGAAGGAAACTTAGCCAAGATGGGATTTTCCCAAAAGAATTCTTTAGAAAGAGTGCCAGAACCTTTCCCTTCCACCTTGACGGTCCCCAGAGACAAACTGAAAGGACCTCGCTTAATGTCTCATCCGAAGGGTATTTGCAAGCGCTGGCTTCATCATTCAAAGCAGGAAAGGCCTTTGTCATGGTCAAATGGCTTTAATGTGTTTTGAATGCTACATAAATTCAAACTTGATGGCTCATTTATTTGTTGGATTGAAGTTTTATACAATAAACTAAGCCTTGGTATTTACTAATAACTTGGGCAATGCCCTTTGTTTGTTTAGAACAGACAGAAGGCAGAGAAGTTGACCGAGTCCCTCACGGCCAATATGGTGTTCAGATCCTGGCATTTCCTGGGACAGTTTATGGGCTGGTGGGAGGGAGGATAAGAGGGCTGTGTGTGGAGGGGGCAGGGGACACGGTGGGGAGAGGGGGAGAGGGAAACACTGCAGGCAGGTGTTGTCTTCCAGACCTATTTGACATAGCCCCTCCACGGCTGCTTTGACTGCTGAATTCAGTGAGCTGGGAATTCAGAACTGTGAGTGACAGGCCAGGCTTGGCTAGTGACTTGTGACATGACCTTGGAAGATTCATTGTCCCCTGCTGTGCCTCACTGTCTCACTCTTCAGGAGGGAAAAAAGAAAGAAAGAAAAGCTTATAATAAATTCTTTTACTCTTTCCAGGTGAGTTTCCTTCAACTACTCTACTTTCAGGAGATCTTGGCTCTTTATCAGTACCCCAACCACAAAGACCTTTCTCTTTCTCAAACTCCAATACCTTTCTCTTTCCCCACATTCATGGACAAGAATGCAGGCTCTGTGTCAGAGCTGAGAGTGAGTCCCAAGTCCACCACTCTCTACACTTAGCAAGTTAGGGATGTTTTGAGCTTCCCTTCCTGTGAATGACCCACGTCCTGTGTGGTTCAGGGTTTGGGCTCTGGAAGAGGAGCCACATGCAAATGAAAAAGATGGGACAAGAAATAATAATTTGGAAATATTGGGGGACCAGGCGGAAGTCCAACTCAAGTGGAAGGACTCTGGTTGGGCTCAGGCCTTGCCATCCTTTTATTCAACTTGGGATATACCGATAGCCCTTATGCAGGCAATTTCCGGTAACAGAGTATCTTATCAGTAAGGATTTACATGACTATCTGGTAGGGAAGTTGCTTCAGCTACCATTGTCTGGACTAAACAGTGGGTGTACAGCCCTGACCTTTGCCAGGGCTCAAGGGTCACCAGCATTCCGGGTTCCTAGTCCACACCTCTCTGCTAGTGAAGACAGTGGGTGACTTCCTGCACTTTCCCTTGTCTGTGAGATGGTAATAACAGGATATTAACCTGGTGATGTTATTATGAAAAGTAAATGATGGAATTCATGTTAGGTCCTCAGCTCAGTGCCTGGCATTTAGGAAGTACTCCTTACAAATAAGAGCAACATTACTTAGAGCCTCCTGTTTCAGGGTCCAGAATAAGTTGTAAGATCCTAGAGGGGAGGGACTGGTGGTTTGCAACCCTTCATCCTCCAGCACGTGGAGATGGAGTTATTTGCCGCGGTAACAGGTTTTCCTAGCCTACTTCTCAGACGGATAATGTGATGGCATCTCCAAGGACTCACTGAGAGCAAATCTTTGGATTCATTTGAAGGGCAAGAATAAGTGGGCAGAATTTAGAAATCGTTACATTTCCATGGCCGAGGAGATATATTCCTGTTAAGAGTGGATGATAGGAGCCTTCCTTCAGTGCCTCCCATTTCCAGGCATCGCAGTCCCCTCCTGTCCTTATCTCTAGTCCAGCAGCTCATTAACTGGTTTGGCTCAGTGGATAGAGCATCGGCCTGCGGACTGAACGGTCCCAGGTTCGATTCCGGCCAAAGACACATGCCTGGGTTGCGGGCTCGATCCCCAGTAGGGGGCGTGCAGGAGGCGGCCCATCAATGATTTCCTCTCATCATTGATGTTTCTGTATCTCTCTCCTCTCCCTTCTTCTCTGAAATCAATAAAAATATATATAAAAAAGATGCTCAATGTCACTAATCATCAGAGACATGCAAATTAAAACCACAATGAGATATTACCTCACACCTGCCAGAATGGCTACCATCAATAAAAAGCTGTTTTGATGAAATCTGATTTAGCAAATTTTTCTTTTGTGGATCATGCTTTTGGTGTTATATCTAAGAGGTTTTGTCTAATCCAAAGTCCTAAGAATTTATTCCCGTTTTTTTCTTTCTAGAAGTTTTATAGTTTACCTCTTAAATTTATGTCTATGGTCCTTTTTGAATTAATTTTGTGTGTGTGGTGTGGAATAAGGGTGTAGATGAATCATTTTGCACATGGATATTCAATTGTCTCAGCATTGTTTTCTGAAAAGACTATTCTTTCTCCCATTGAATTGTCTTGATACTTTGTTGAAAATCAATTGACCAAAAATGTGTTTATTTTTAGACTCAATCATGTTTAATTTAAATATATACATATCTCCTTACAACAGTATCACAATCTCTTGATTACTATTGCTTTATAGTAAATTTTGAAGTGAAATTTCTCCCACATTTTTCTTCTTTTTCATAATTGGTTTGATTACTCAGAGACTTTTGCCATTTTACATGTATTTTAAGACCCGCTTGTTAATTTCTGAAATATACTGTTGGAATTTTAATAGCGGTCATGTTGAATTCATAGATTAATATGGGAAAAACTGACTTTTTAACAATTTTGTCTTCCAATCCATGAATATGGAATATCTCCATGAAAGGGCAGAGCAGGACAGCACAAAATGTACTGTACCCTCCATCCTGTGTAACTATGTATATGACTCCTTTTTCTTAGAAAACCGCGAGAATGTAACAGTTGCATAAACCTGCCAATAGGAATGTAGAGAAGTAGACTCAGTCCAAATTAGGCAAGCTGCACAGTATCCCCCATGTAACCAGACCCCTGACCCTGCCCCCTGACCAATCAACGGGGCCACGAATGTTCCCCCCGCCCACTGCTTTGGACCCCCTTTTTAAGCCTTTGTTCTCCCAAGGCTCCTCCTCTCCCCACCTCGCCGCTGCGCCTTTGTGTGTGTGTGTGTGTGTGTGTGGGGGGGGGGGGGACTGAGCTCAAGCTAGCTTGAATACAGACTCTTTGCTTTTGCATCGGACTCGTTTGGTTCCCTGGTGGTTTTTCTTGGGGACCCCGAATTCTGGGCATAACACTCCCCTTATATTTAGCTCTTCTTCAATTTCTCTAATAGTGATTTGTAATTTTCAGTGTACAAGTCTTACATTTATTGGTAAATCTATTTCTATATATTCTTCTTAATGCTACTGTGAATGAAATTGTTTACATGTTGTGAATTATTAATTGCTATTATGTCAAAATACAATTGATTTTTGATCTTATTTCCTGTGCTCTTGCTGTACTTATATATTAATTCTGGTAGTTTAAAGAGAAAATTGTATGGATTTCTTAGGATTTTCTCTATACAGACTCATGTGATATGCGAATAAAGACCATTTTACTTGTTACTTTTAACTTGAATGGTTTTATTTTTTATTTTTTTTATTTTTATTTTTTTTATTTATTTATTTTTTAAATATTTTTATTGAGGTATTATATGTGTACATATCTTACTATTACCCCCCCACCCCACACCCACACATGCCCTCCCCCCCCAGAGTTTTGCGTCCATTGTTTATGCTTATATGCATGCATACATAACTTGAATGGTTTTAATTAAAACTTTTCCCCTTTACTCGCTAACTAAAACCTCTAGCACAACGTTAAATAGAAGGTGGCAAGAGAGAAACATTCTTACTTTGTTCCTGAACTTAAGGAGAGAATATTTAGTCTTTCACCACTGACTATGATATTTAGCTGTAAGTTTTTCATAGATGCACTTTATCAGGTTGAGGGAGGTTTAGCCTTTCTATTCCTAGTTAGTTGAAAATTTTTACTTGAATGGGTGTTGAATTTTGTTAAATGCTTCATCTGCATCTATTGAGATAATCATGTGGCTTTTGTGCTTTATTCTATTAACATGGCACTTTACATTAATTAATGTTCAGATTTTAAACCAATCTTGCATTACTGAGATAAGTCCTACATGGTCATGGTGTATAATTCTTTTTTTATTTCAAGAATCATTTTGCCAATATTTTGAGGATTTTTGTATCTATATTCATGAAGATATTAGTCTGCAGTTTTACTTTCTGGTGATATCTTTGTCTGACTTTGACATCTGGGTAATAATGGCTTCATAAAATGATTTGGGAAGTGTTTCCACTACTTATATTTTCTGGAAGGATTTTTTGAGGATTGGTATTATTTATTATTTAAATATTTGATAGAATTCACTAATGAAGCCAGTTGGGTTTGGAGGGGTTTGTTTGTGGCTTTTTAAATTAGTAATTCAATTTCTTTCGTTGTTATAGGTCTATTCTTGTTTTAAAATTTCTTCTGAAGTTCATTTTGATAATTAGTGTGCTTCTAGGAATTTGTCAATTTTACTTAAACTGTTGAATCTATTGCCATAACATTATTTTTACTAGTCCATTATAATTCCTTTAATTTCTGAAGGGTATGTAGTGATATCTTCTCTTTCAGTTTTGACTTTTGTTATTTATATCCTCTCCTTCTCTCTATCTCTTGATTTCTCTCTCTCTTTTGTGCTTGGTCAATTTAGCTAAAGGCTGTCAATTTTATGCATCTTTTGATAGACCAACTTTGATTTCATTGATATTTCAGTATTACTATTTTTTCTGTTTCATTGATGTCCACTATAATTTTTTACTATTTTCTTTTTCTGTTTGCTCTGGGCTTAGTTTGCTCCTTTTTCCTAGTTTCTTAAGGTAGAAGCATTAAGTTATTGATTTGAGATCCTTTTTTATTTTTTAATATAAGCACTTAAAGCTATACATTTTCCTCTTAGCATGTCTCTAGTTACAATCCATATCTACACTAATAAAAGAGAAAGATGCAAATTGACCATACCTTTGTGACACCCACCAGCCAATCAGGAGTGAGTATGCAAATTAACCCAACAAAGATGGCGGGTTAATTTGTATATGCAGGGGCTGAGCGGCCGGGGGCGGGGCAGGATGCTGCGTCGTCACCATGGTGACAATGCAGGCATTCTGCACCACCTCAGCCGCTCAGGGCCTCTGGGCAGCGTGGGAAGGCAGAAAGGTGGCTCCGGGGCCATAGTGAAGGTGGTGCCGGCAGCCAGGGAAAGGAAGCCCCATTCTTGCATGAATCTTCATGCATCGGGCTTCAAGTATTTTTGATATTTTGTATTTTCATTTAAAATGTTTTTTAATTTCCATTGTGATTTTTTTCTTTGACTCATTGTTTATTATGAAGTGTCTTATTTAATTTCTAGATATTTGTGGATTTCCCAATTTTATTTCTATTGCTGATTTTTAATTTAATTCCTTGTGATTGAGTTTTTTCCCTAGCACCTTCAATATGTCCTCCCACTGCCTCTGGCCTCCATGTTTAAAATTAGTCAGATGTTTATTGTACTTATGTCACTCTGTATGTGATGAGTCATTTTTCTCTTGCTGCTTTCAAGCTTTTCTTTAGCTTTCCAGATCTATTTATATTTATCCTACTTGGAGTTCATAAAACATTGAATCTGTAGATTAATATTTCTCATCAATTTGGGAGGTTTTTGCCTTTTTTTCTCAAATATTTTTGTTTTCTCTCACACTTATTTCCTTCTGAGATTCCAATTACATGTATATTGGTGTGCTCAATGGGGTCTTACAGCTTTTTGAAGGCTTTCTCCTCCTCCTCCACTCCTCCTCCTCCTCGCCCGCCTCCTCTTCCTCCTTCTCCTCCTCCTCTTCTTTCTCTTCCTTTTCCTTCTCCCCCTCTTCCTCTTCTTCCTCCTCCTTCTTTTTCTGCTTCTGCTTCTTTTGTTCTTCACATTGGATAATTTCTATTGATTTATATTCAAGGTCACTGATTCTTTATTATGCCATCTCTAATATTATGTTGAGCCCCTCCAGTGAAAATTCCATTTGACTTGCTGGATTCCATTTCAACTTTGTTCTTTCACAAATATAATTTCTACATGTATGTTGCTATTCTCTATTTGATTAGTTATTGTCATCATATTTTCCCTTAATTTTTAAAGTGTAATTATTTTGGTTTTTGAACATATTTTTACTAGCTACTTTGACATTTTTCTGTGCTAAGTCCATCATTGTAGAGGACCTCTCAGGGATAGTTTGACTGCTTTTTTCCTGGGCTTTTTCCACTTTCACATTTCCTTGGATCTTTTAATCTTGTAATCTTTTATTGGGAACTAGACATTTTAGATAATATATTGTAGTAATTCTGGATTCTTACATCCTGACTTGGAATTGTTATTGCTGTGGGGTTTTTGTTCGTTTGTTTGTTCATTGACTTGACTGTACTTATTCTGTAGTCTTTCAGTGTGTGACAGTTGATATCTTCGCTGAGTTTTTTGTTTTGTTTTTGGTCTTGTTTTTATTTCTAAACTTGGTGTTTTACTATTCACCTTTAGTTCAGAATAGCTTACTTATTGGTCAGAGGTTATACTCAAACACATTGAGCCAGTGAGACTTTTACCCTTTGCTGATGGATCTCTATATGGATTGGAGGACACATTCAAGTTTAGGGAATTTAGAAATCTACTTCTGCTCTTACTTTCTATTGGACCTGTTTGTGTCTCCTCTGCATGTACACAGGCTGTCACATTATTCAGGAATGTGTAGAAGCTAGAGTTTTAGAGAAAACTAGAGAGTTTCTCCTGAGCATGCACTTAGCCTTTGAGCATGATTACAGCCTTTCAGACCTCTAGGGATAGGATGGATTTTTCTAGACCCACTATGACTATCTAGTTCCCTAGATGTCCCTGTCTAATTTCTGACTATGCTTTTAGTCTATTGCTTGTGATTGTGATATTTGGTCTTTCCCTTTTGTTTGCTTATGCAGTCACCTCTGTTTTCCATGATTTCAGGGACATGCGATTTTTTTTCCCATGTCCTACTCCAAATCAAATCAGCCTCCTCTGGCAAAAAACTCTGCCCTGCCCTGGTAGACCTGCTACATGTACTACTGGAACACCCCCAGGTGAAGATATCAGAGTCCAATTGCCCTCAGCCAAGTTTCAGTAGGTTTGCTTAAATAAACATTTCTAAAATTCTTGCCAGTTTGGTCAGTTTCCAGTGTGTCAAAGTTGGTTTTGACAATTTTGTCCAGTTCTATAGTTGTTTTGGTGGAAAGAATTTGCTGAGCTCCTCTCTCTGCCATTCTGGAAACCCTACCTCTTCAATATAATTTTATGTCATTATCTCTCTATTGTGCACTGCTTTGCTGAGCCTAGTAACCAGAGGCCCAGATCGCCTCCTAAGACACAAACTGAGCCATCAAACTCTCTTGACTCAAATTTTAAATCTTGATGGGAGTGATACAAAAACAGAAAATAAAAGGTTGTACTTCATTTATTTTAGCCACACCCTGACAAGATTCTCAGTCATCTCCTGCACCTACATTTCCAGCACTCCCCTGGTTCCCATCATATACAAAGCCTGTTTCTCTAACCTTTCATCAATCGTGGAAGGACCCCCACGTCCATCCAAAAATACCTTTTCCGCTCGAGTTAACCAGATCCTGTTTCTGTTGCTTGCAAACAAAGAACCTGACTGATACAGCTTTTGAAGGGATGTGCAGAAGGGAATCTTTAAAGACTCCACATCAGAGGCCAATTATTCACTTGACAGTTTTCGGAATTGCCACAACACACACGTGCCTGTGGGAAGCTCCTGAGCCGGCGGTGTGCTGTGTGTCTGATGAGATCCCACTGGAGGGGCCAAGTCTGCACCTGTCACCAGCCACAAAGAGGATCCAATTTTTATTCATTTCATCTGGAGAGCCATCTGGGCTGGGAATAGCAGTAATAATAACAAATCATTGTCACCAGATTTCCTCATAGATAGCACTTTTCTTTTGTTGCTCTTGTTAAAAATCAAGTTTTCAGGTCTGCTGGTGAATAAGCAGCCAGCAATGGTTATAAAGGCTGTTGTGGTCGGTTGTGACTGTGCCTAGTTGCATGGCATAGAGGGACATGGCTGATGGTGGTCTTTTCTGGAGGGGCAGGAACTTTGGAGGAAAGCCCCAGAAGGCTATGGTAGCCTTACTTATCAACATCATATATGGCAATTGAGGTTTTGTTTGATATGAGCAGGATGTGGGTGCAAAGTAAGCGGTCTGTGATGTTAAGTAGCATTAGTAGCAGTATATTATCTTTTTAAAAAATACGTTTTTATTTATTTTAGAGAGAGCAAAAAGGGAGAGGGATAGAGAGCTAGAAAATGTTGATGAGAGAGAAGCATTGTACGCCTCCCACGGGGGATCAAGCCTGAAACCTGGGCATGTGCCCTGACCCAGAGTCAAACTGATGGCCTCTTGGTTCGTGGGTTGATACTCACCCACTGAACCATACCGCTGGGAAGTAGAGGTATATTATCTTAAGGGAGATGGTAGTCCTCTATTTCATGCTTTTCAGGGAAAAGTGTATCTTCATTTTGGGCCCTATACATTTTTCATTCTATAGACTAACAAGAACACATTCAGAGGAGAACAATCAAAATAGCAAATTGATGGAAATTACCATGTGATGAACAATGAAAGGAACAGAGGGTATTTATTTTATAGAGGAGAAAATGAGGGGGTGGGAATAGAGAAGGGAAGGTATGAAAGATATTGTTTAAAATCTGCAGGTTTGTCTAGCCAGTGAGGCTCAGTGGTTGAGTGTCGACCTCTGAACCAGGAGGTCATGGTTCCATTCCCAGTCAGGGCACATGCCTGGGTTGCGAGCTTGATCCCCAGTTGGGGTGTGGGTGTGGGGTGTGTGATTCTCTCTCATCACTGATGTTTCTCTCTCTCTCTCCTTTCCTCTCTGGAATCAGTAAAAATATATTTAAAAAGCACACATTTAAAATCTGCAGGTCTGACAGGTGGAAAAAGGATAAAGTTTGTTCTGTCTACCCCTGGAGACAGATCTAGGATCACTGGGCAGACACTACAAACAGACACATTTTCATTCCATATCCTTCTCTGTGAAATGCTTAAATATGTTTTTCCAAAGGACATCTGGAAATGGATTTTCACCTTGTAATTCCAGTCAAAGAATGCATTATTGTGAACACTGAAGTTGTTAATTTATAAATACTGACACTGATAAGTGAAAGTAGGCAATAGCTCTACCACTTATGCATATTGACCTTGGGTTTTGTTTACTTTTAAAAAAATTAAGCTTAGCAGTTGTATTATAGATTGTAACCTGTAGTAGCAAATAGGTGTTTTATATTTTGAAATTAATACAGTGCCCAAACCTTATTTATAAAAGAACTATGTATGTTTTGAGCATTTATTTGCCTATAGGTGTTTAAGAGTTTTAAAATAATTTGTATAGCCATGTCTAGTAGCTCTGAGAAATGGAAGAAGATACACCAATAAAACCTTAAAAAAGATCAAATAGCTGACAAGCGAAAGGCTAACAGTAAACTTGGAGGAAAGTGGAAATTAGAAGAAGAGCAAACAGCCCTACGATTGTCAGTTAGAAGGAGCAGAGGAGAGCCATCCATCAGCTGTAATCAAGGCAGACAGGCACAGCACAGAGAGTTAGAATTGTGTGCACTGCCTGCATGTGGGACTGTAGGACCCTATTGTATATCATCATTTAAATGATCATCTACAAGTCACAGGAGTAAGACTCAGGACCACGGCTAGCTCACCCAACACCTTTAAGTGAATTAGAAAAAGACTCCCTATGCACAATGCAGCCTGGAGGTGAATCACTTAGTAGAACATGGGCTAGAGTTCAGCTTTCTCACACCACTTGTGTGGAGCATCTTTGTGCAGGGACTTGCTGTATCCACAGGCCTGAAGAGTCTTGACAGGATCCATTCCTAAGGTCTGGAACCCATATTTAGAACTCTGTATCCGAACTCTCTAAAGGTTGGGTTAGAAGAATGAGGTGATTCATTCTGTTTGGGATGGAATATGTCATACCATGTGCAAGGAATGGTAAGAAAGAACTTGCAGAATTATGCAAATTTGAAATGTAAAGCCTTAGGACAAAGTGGATTTCCTATAATTAGAGGGGGCCAAGCACAGGTTTGGTTGTAGGAAATCAGAAAAAAAGTCTAGTTGCTACAAGGTTGGTGAGCCTGTGCCAGTGGTTTTCAAATGGGAGAGTGCATTAGAACCTCCTGGAGGTTGCAAGCACACACTGCTGGACCCCAATTCCCAGGGTGTCTTATTCAGTAGATTCTAACAGGTTCCCAGGTCATGCTGACGATGCTGGACTCAGGCCTATTGAGTCATTTGCAAATTTTAATGTGGGTAAAAATCACTTAGAGATCTAGTTCAATTGTAGTGGGTCTGGGGTGGGGCCTGAGATTCTGCATTTCTTGGACAAGCTTCCAGGTGCTGGCTCAAGGATCTGGCTTTGAGTATCAAAGGCCTTGAGCTGGTTCCATGGCAGATGCCGAGCCTGAAGTCACGTGACAAATTATCCTAGCTGTAGAGACTTAGAGGACTCTTGGGCAGGGAGCCAGGTAGTTCATTCATTCATTCCACAGATACGAGTGCCTACTGAATGCCAGGTGCTGTTCAAGGTGCTAGGGACACAGCAGTGAACAAGCAAAGCCTCGCTTTCATGGAATTCACATTACAGAGAAGTAAAATCATGTTTTCAGCTCATTGCCCAGTCTCTGAGAGGATTCTTTTGGCTTCACATTTCATATCACAGCTTATCCCAAGGAAGGAGAAGAAATTTAAAAGACTGTGGAAAAGTAGAGTAACTTAAAATACTTTTTTTCTTTTCATATTAAGAAGTATAAAATTTCTTAGACATCTGAATAAATTTTTCAGAGAAATGTTTATATATATATATATATATATATATATATATATATATATATATATTCTACTCAATTTCTGTGAATAATTTCCAACAAAATGTTAGATGCATCTTAATGCCACCATCATGTAGAGGTGTAGACATCGTTAAAACATGGACATTGACTTTAAATTAGGATGGTTTAAAAATAGGGATCAGGTCAATATTTGAAGCGAGTGAATGGGAATTTTCCAGTGACTTCTACCTTCCTCCCAGGAAGTAGAGGTGAGTGGTGAGTGGGAAGGAAACACTTAGACCATGGGCAGTCCAGGTGAGGCAGTGAAGTATGGTGGCCAAACACATGGGTTTGAACCCTGTTCCCATCACTTACAAATTATGTGTCACTAGTCCCTATCTAAAAAGGAGGAATAAAGTCTCCCTTACAAGGTGGCTGAGAGGAAAAAGACAAGGTCCATCTATGTTGTTACAAATGGCAGGATTTTTAATAGCTAAATAATATTCCATTGTATATATACATACAACTTAATATATCCATTCTTCTCGCGTTCATTTGCTGATAAACACTTAAGTTGTTTCCCTATCTTAGCTATTGTGAATAATGGTACAATAAACATGAGAATGCAGATATCTTTTGATATTTTGTTTTCATTTCCTTTGGATACACACCCAGAAATGAAATTGCTGGGCCTATGGTAGTTTCATTTTTAATTTTTTGAGGAGCTTCCATATTGTTTTCCACAGTGACTGAAACTATTTACATTCCCACCAACAGTATACAGGAGTTTCTTTTCTTTTTAGTTTAGTGTAGTCCCACTTGTTTAATTTTGCTTTTGTTGTATGTGCCTTTGTTGTCACATAAAAAAGTCATTGCCAATAACAATGTCAAGGACCTTTCCCCCTATGTTTTCTTCTAGGAGTTTTATGGCTTCAGGTCTTATGTTTAAGTCTTTAATCCATTTCAAGTTAATTTTTGAGAGTGGCATGAGGTAGGGGTTTAATATCATTCTTCTGCATGTGCTTATCTAGTTTTTCCAACATCATTTATTGAAGACACTATTGTTTCCTCGTTGAGTATTCTTGGCTCCCTTATCAAATATTAGTTGACTATGTATGTGGGCTCTCTATTCTGTTCCATTGGTCTCTGTGTCTAATTTCATGCCACTACTGTATTGTTGTATTGTTTTTATTAGTATAGCTTTGGGGCATAGTTTGAAATAAAAAAGTGTGATACCTCCAGCTTGTTCTTCTTTCTCAGGATTATCTTGGTATTCAGAGTCTTTTGTCGTTACATACAAATTTTAAGATTTGGTTTTTCTATAGTGCAAAACATGCCATTGGAATTTTGATTGGGATTGAATGGAATCTATAGATAGCTTTGGGTAGTTCTTCCTTTTCCATAATAAATAGCCTCTGCTTGCAGCTGGGTAGCTTTCTTATTCTGCTTCCTTCCCACAGATGGTTGGGGATCCAAAGTCCTATTTTCATTTTGTTCGGCTTCTGTCTCTTGCAGTTCAGGATGCTATTGCTTCAGCCAATATAATTCTCTTGAAAATTTTGTGGGTTATTATGAATCTTATTAGAGTTCCCTTCATTGACAAAAGCCACAGAAGGTCTTTGAGACAGACCCTCTCTATCTTGGACTCGCTGTACGGCTGCCAAGGGCAATATATGTACGAGCCTAGAAGCTCTTTTATTTAAGAGGTATGATCTACAAAGCATGACCTTAAGACCCTTAGATGCTTTTTATCTGGATGATAGTGTCTTGAGATACCATCTTGAATTTTTCGGGAATCTTTTAAAAAGTGTTTTAAAGTTACTCTTCTGGTTTTCTTCTTACCCTCTGACCACATTTTTCTTAAAAATCTTTCTCCTGAGGCTCCTTTTTATTTTACAAACCCTCTACTGACTAAAAATATTGTCTTTGGCCCTTTGTATTTCCTCCAAATTCCACTTGAAAACGGAATAGTTGGTTTTTTAGTTCACCTGTTTGTACTTCTCTGCTCTCATTTTATTATAGGCACTAGAAGAAACCAGGGACACCTTCAACCCTCTGCCCCTACATTTCCTTGGTTAGACTGTAGAGTTCACTGAGTGCATTTTTTTTTTTATTTTCTGTATTACTGCAGGTGATGGTTTTGCTAACTTTCCACCACTACATAACACTGGTCTCCTTTCCTTCAGCTTCTTATAACATTTTCCTCTCTTTCCCTTAAGCTGTCACTGACATAATTCTCAAGGCCCTTGTCTCTCACCCAGTATCAAAGCCAGTACCACATGTTTTACATTTTAATTATAGCAGTCCCTCATTTCCAGGTACCAAAATTTGTTTTGGTTACTACCACTGTGCGGAAAATTGCCTTAAAACTTAGTGGCTTACATCAACGATTTTATTTTGCTTATAATTTTGTGCATCATAAATTTGAAAAGGGCTCAGCTGAACAGTTCTCACTTGAGGTTACTCATGCAGCTGCACTAAGATGTCAGCTGGGGCTGCAAAAAAATAAAATGAAATCCGATGACTTGCTTGGGCTAGATGTCCAAGATGGCTCCCTTGCACAATTAGGAGTTGATGCTGGCTGTCAGCTGCAAGCTAAGCTGGGCCGTCTATCAGAGTGTCTACGGGTGGGCTCTCCAGCATGGCAGTCTTCTGACATGGTGCTAGTTTCCCCCAGAGCTCACATCCCCAAAGAACCAGGCAAAAGCCACCTGGCTTCTTCTGACCCAGTTCTGAAAGTTGTACAGCATCCCTCCTGCTGCATTCCGTGGGCTACAACAAGGTCAGTAAGTCATTGCTGATCCCAAGTTGATTATGTATGTGGGCTCTCTATTCTGTTCCATCGGTCTGTGTGTCTAATTTTGTGCCACATAGACACCACCTCTCTATGAAAAGAGTGACAAAGGATGCAGGTATCTTTGCAAACTGCCACACAACATATGAACTCTTCTAAGATGAAGTAAAAGAAGCAGGATATAGAATTGCATGAACACTGTCACTGAGGTGATACACACAAAAATGGGTATGTGGAAACCACTGGGAAGGAATGCACAAAATCATTGTGATTATTTTGTTATTGTTTGTCTCCATTTATTTTATCATAACTTTTTTTTCATTATTCTTATAGTTTACACTTAGAGTAGCCATGAAAATCACTTGGAACTTGGTTTTGGGGTGAGTTGGGGCATTGATAATATGGCTGATCAGACATGGAGACAGCGCTGGCTGTGGTGGGAATCAGCCAAGCAGTGGTTTTCTGGCTTTTATGTGACAGCTCTAGGGCAGTCTAACTTAGGGCCAGCAAGAAGCCCAAAGGTGTTTTCTTCTTAGTTGCAGGTTCAAGAACTCCATTCCATACATTCATTACAATCTAATTCTGCCTGCCCCCCCCCCTCAATGAAACAATTAATAGGAGAAAATAGATTAAATGATGAAACTGGAAAATGGTACAAACCTGTCCAAACAGAATATGCTCATATTCAGTCACGCAATCAATGCAGAGTCAAAAGCCATCCATGCGTTATACACCAAACCACATCACATCTGGCCCCCCACATTCTGATGTCCAGAGAGCTTTCCTAACATGCTTTTGCTCACATAGCGGGTCTGGATTATAATACAAATGAAAAGAACTGTTATGGACTAAACTGTGTACTCCAAAAATTAGTATGTTGAAGCCTTAACCTCCAATGTGACTGTATAAGGAGATAATTAAGGTTAAAGGAGGTCATCAGGGTGGGGCCCTAATCCAATAGGGAGCTCTCTCTCTCTCTCTCTCTCTCTCTCTCTCTCTCTCTCTTTACACACTCAGAGGAAAGTCCACCGTAAGAACACAGAGAGACAGTGGCCATCTGCAAGCCAGGAAGAGAGGCCTCAGGAGTAGCACAACCTGCCAAAACTTTGATCTTGGACTTCCAGCCTCCAGAATTGTGGGAAAATAAATTTCTGTTGTTTAAACCATCAAGTCTGTGCTACTTTGTTATGGCAATCAGAGCAGACTAATACAAGGCCCTTCAAACTGATTCCTAGTGTCCTTTGGACATGCCCCTATCATTTATTGAGCACTTCTTTACTTTCTGACACAATGAGATGTTTTACATCATTGAATGCTTCCCCTGCTTGTGGTAGGCAGAACAATGCCCCCATCCCCGCCCTTCCGCGCCCCCCCCCCCCGCCCTCCCACGCCCCGTCCCCCGCCCCCCGCCAAAGATGGTCAGATCTTAATCCTCCAAACCTGTGAATATGTTACCTGAAAGGGCAGTTTGTGTGCCTGCCATGAGGACAAAGAAAAAAAATTTGAAAAATACTCCTTTGCAATTTTTTTTCTAATGAAACAAATATCAAAAATGAACTTAATTGAAACTTAAGGAAACAAGGAGCTGTTTCAAGGATGAGGATGGTTCACTTCTTACCACCTCTGCACCACAAAGATGAGTGGAAATGGTACAGAGTTGCCATGGCATGGACTTGAAGTGGGTGGCAAGAAGAAATGGAGAGCTTATCCCATTGAAATGGGCCATGTACAAACTGAAAACTGTCCTTCCAGGAAAAACTTAGAACAGAGCTAGGAGCTTAGGGGAAAACAAAGATGTTTAAGACATGGTCCCTGTCCTCAAGGAATGGAAAAACTAGGGATAGATTCTCATATGTGTAGGCAACCAAAGGAATTACCTGAAATATATAAGGACATTTTTCTGGTGTTGGCAAGTAAATCAGAGGGCTCATTTAGTAACCCAAATTATGGAGATATTTAAAAGCTAGAAGGCAGAAAGACACAGCAGTGAAGAATCTGATTTGAAAAGATCAGGAGAGAAAATCATACTCATCCCAAATGAAGCGTTACTACAGCAGAAGGAAGCCTGATACAAAAGCAACTACAGCATGTGGCAGGTCAGGGTCTTTGTGATCACCACACCTGTGCTTGTAGATCTTAAACAGCTGCTCATGAGTAATGTTTGCAGGAACAAGGCAACTGCAGAATTAGAGAACACCAGTGCTGTGGCTGAAGCTGCTGCTGCTGGTATCACCTGTAAGCTGGTGAAGAAATCAGCTGGAAATCTTCAAAAGCATGGTGACGTGTCCTCTTCTGAGCTTCTCATTGTTGGCTTCTGTTCCACATGAACCCACCAGAGGTCTTCAAGGTTAACTTCATACTGAACTGGAGAGCACCACATGCCTTTTCACCTTTGTAGCATGTCGATAACGGAAGAGTTTAAGAATTTCCCAGTCCCGCATAAGAGACGTGCTTTGTGGAGTCATTTTGGAGTGTTTGTCCAGGTACAGGCCGTAGAAGCTTTATAGGCTGTGTGAGCTTAGTTGAGTTACTAAACCTTTCTGAGCCTCAGTTTTTCTTCTATAAAATAGGAATGACAATACAACAAACACTCTCATGGTAAGAGGGGGTCTGTACTTGGTTGACTCCAGCTCAGACTCCTTTGCAGGATGCTTGGATTCTTGGAGAGAGACTGACTGAAACCTGTGCTCTTTCCCACTGACCAAGCTGTCTGTGTCTCTTAGCAGGCCCTAGAGCTCAGGGAGAAAATCCTTTCTTCCTTATTGTAGAGCAGGGCTGAGTCAGCTTGGCCTAAAGGGGAAAAAGGAAATCCCATGTAGCTTCCTTATTGGGGGACATATGGAGCCTTTCTGTTGGCTGCAGAGGGAAGCTGATCTTAGCCCCAAAGCAACAGAAGGGGAAGATGAGCTGTGAAGGATGCCTGGCCCATCAGAGCTATGAGCTTTTTTCTGTGTTTCACTTCACTGTCATTGCCTCCACAGCTATGCTAGGTCTCATTTAAAGTGACAACCTGGTCTCTGATGCCCTGTGGGAACCAAGTGGAAAGGCCTACCTTTATTTGGGATTCAATGGACATAAGGAGCAAAGCTCTTGCTTCCTTGAAGTTACCAGCAAAGAATAATTGGGTGCAGGGACACTGTATGGTGGTGACATGATGAAGAGGACTGAGTGGCAGAACTTAAAGGTCAGTGCCTGAGCTCATGGGAGAAGGCACCCAGAGAACTGAAATAACAGGAAAACGCTATGGTTAAATAGAGTATTTTCTGCTAAATAGGCAGGGCCTTGAATATAGTACCTTGGGTTACTGACCCAACACCGACCTTTGATGGAACCCACATCCCTCTATAGCCATCGGCTATAGTCACTATATTTAACCACTACTGAACTGACAAGGACCAATCTCAAAGGGTGTAGCTAGCCTTGGTGCTGAAGCTTCCAATCATTTGTGGAAGAAAGAAAATCCTATTGCTGATGACATAGTAAAGCCCCCAAACTCTTTTATAAAGAAGAGCGAGGATCATTGAGTTGTCCATGATTTTCCCAATAAAATATAGATTTCTTCCTCTTGAGACAATAGAATTCTCATGACCAATCTTTCCGAATTCTAGATTTTGATACTGGAGTTTTTTCAAGAAAACAGAGGGCATCTGATTTTCTGGATGTCCGTGTGCCAGGAATTAACTCTTTAGTTTCTGGACACTGGGAAAGTCTCTGAGGTCCCAGAGGAGGGGCCAGGATAGCTGGTAATGAGTAGATAAACAGAGGACTTGGATCAATGTCTACTTACCAAGGAGCATGAAACTATCCCAATGTTTTAACAACTAGAGCAGCTGGGTACTGATGCACACCAGTTCTACCTATATGCACTATACCTACACATAGCAGAGGTGCCCTCACCCCGATATAATTTCCTGAGGGTTTAGATAGCCAACTGAGGCTCTCAGTCCCCTGAACTTTACTTGGGACTTGGATAGGAGGACAACCCTGCTTCAGTTCAGGGTACCTCCCATGCTCAGGCAGGTCTTTCCACATACCCTCCTGCACAGATAAGAAAGCTACGTGGGATTGCCCTTTCCCCCTGTATCTTCAAAGCGAGGCAGGTCTGCATGCCCCAATTACCATTTTAGGGTTGTGCTCTGCCTCGCCTAAAAATAAAAGGTTGACTTATTTTTAACTTTAGCTCTTCTCCTTCTGGGCCTGCTTAAATGCTAGTTGATTCGTAGCTGGCAAATGAAACTGTTTTCATGACCACAAAAACCCACCCAAGGTCCTCACCAACTCAACCCACACCCTCCTACTCCAAATCAATGAGGCTGACTCAGTGTCCTACTGACTCACAGCAGTCCCAGCTTTATCAGTCAGCTGGTTCTATAGGTTAAAAGTGGCTCAGGCGGAACCCAAGATCCAGGAGAACCAGAGCAATTGCATATGGCATGCTGTGAGAGGCTCAGTGTGAGTCCTCAGACCTCCTCCTCCTCCCCCCCTCCCGAGCCCTGCATTGTACTCATGGCCTGGGTCTTCTCAAAGGGCTGAATCTCCCCAGTTTGCACTCTGAAATGGGAGCCTGAGCAATAGTAGGAGGTTCAAGGACAGCTGGAAGCACAGAGCTGAGGTTGCTGCTGAGCCAAAGGCCTTCAATTCCTCATCTGTTACTTGATATCAAATACTTTGTGATATTCAGGCAACCTGATGGTCAGGTGTAGAGAAAATCTGGGTTCTCAACTAAACTCCAATTAGTTGTGAAAGAAAGTAAAGCCTCTGCTGGTGACCTGGAAAGGCTCTGAAGCCCTTTTTTTAAAGGAGAGAAAGGATAATTAGGCTGCCCATGATTTCCCCAATAAACCACGTTTCCTTCCTGCTGAGACCTATACAAGTCTCACCACTAATCTTTTTTAATTCTGAGTTTTGATACTGTGGTTCTTTCAAGAGAGCAGAAGGAATCAGATTTTCTTAAAGGAATATCTTCATGGCTTAAGATCAACTTTTAATATCCACTCTAGTGAATCTCCTTGCACTATTAACAACACTCACTCTGCTAACGAAAAAAAAAATTGATAATCTTCTAATAAAAACAGACAATTCCAAGCTGATGGAACAAACTACTTTATCTTTTCATAATTCTTAATTTTAATAAAATCTGTAAGCTCTGGGAGTAGGGCTTACAAGTGACAAGTACATGGTTCTTCTTGGGGGAGCAACCGAGCTACAATTTCAAATAACCACCGAACTCCTCTATTTACTCCTTAAAGAGAAAGTTTTTGATATCCCCAAACAACTGTTAAATTGTGATGGTCAATTTTATATTTCAACTTGACTGAGTCATAGTACTCAGGTATGTAGCCAAACATTTTTTCTGGATGTTTCTGTGATAGGGATTTTTGGATGAGAGTAACATTTAAATCAGTAGGCCAAGAGTCAAGCAGATTGCCCTCTATCATGTGGGTGGGCCTCATCCAATCAATTGAAGGCAGGAATAGAACAAGAGACTGTCTTCCTTAAGCAAGACAGCAGACAGCCTTTACACTTGAACTGTAGCATCAGCTCTTCCCTGGTCTCCAGCCTGCAGCCCACCCTGCACAGGTTGGACTTTCCACTTCCATAACCACATGAGCCAATTCCTTAAAGTAAAGCTCCTTCTCTGTGTATATGCATCCCATTGGTCCTGTGTCTCTGGAGAACCTCGACTAATACACAAATGTTCCTCTATGTCCCTGATTTGATTACCTCCTTCTATTCTCTTCTCAACCTTGGCTGAGCAGTGGAATCACCAAGGGAGCTTTAAAAAACACAGATGCCCGGGCCCCTAACTCCAGAGTCTGATTTGATTAGTCTGGGCTGTGGCCTGAGCATCAAGATTGTAAAAGCTTCCCAGCTGATTCTAAAGCGTAATCACTGCTGAGAAACATTGTCGAACTTGGTCAAAAGTTCTAAGTAAGAACTGGGCTAAAACACTTTAACTATGCTAAGTTCCTCATCAGCTGATTGGCTCCCTCTCCAGCAATCTTATCTTTATGAGACTTGAGAGTAGGAGTACAATGTGGATGTATTTTTTTCTCACCAACCTACTGTGAGAGCTCTTTGTCACCAAGTATGAACCGTGCCACTTTGTATTTACACACAAATTCCTATCTTGAAGAAGAAAAACGTGCTTTTCAATTTCATTTCAAGGCTTTACATTAATTCTTCAATGCTGGCAAGAGCTAGTTAATTTGCATCCATTTGACTCACAAGGAAACTGGGACAAAAAAAGACAATTTCTTTGCAGAGAGTGCTTCCTCGCAGCCATAACTGTCCAGTGAAGGAATAAATTGCCTTTTGAGAATTTCTTCCCTTAGCGATGCTTATGAAGTCATGGAACCATGTCTACTGCTATATTTGCACATGAGCAAAATGACGTGCACACAAGGTTATCCATTAAAGCCTGGTTTGTGGAAGTAAAAGACTGGAAACAACCTAAGTGTCTACCACGAGGGACTAGTTAAAAAATTATAGTACATCCTAAAATGACATGCTCTGGAGTCATAAAAAGGAATGAGGCTGCTCTGTGGTATGGAATGATCCAGTTGTTTGCTGGAGGGGCTTGGACACATTTGTGAGGGCAGGTTAATAACATCTCCTCCTAACTCCGCAGCCAGAGACCTCACAGAGTGGCCATGGCCATGGTAGGAGTTACACTGTGGAAATCATAAATGCTACCAATCAGGGCACTTCCTAACCTACGAGAGCTGGTTATTAAACATGTACTAGTGCACCACTGAGAAGATCCTCCAAACCCATTGTCAAGTGAATAGAGCAAGGCACAGCACAGCGTGCATGGTATGGTAACAACTGTGCAAAAATAGGGGGAGTTATGGACATTCAAAAAGCCTCTGGCGCCTCGATGTTTAAGCACAGAGTTACTGTATGACCCAGCAATCCCACCCAAGACATATGAAAATATATGTGCACACAGGCACTTGTATACAAATGTTTATAGCAGCATTACTCATAATAGCCAATATGGTGAAAACAACCCAAATGTCACTCAGGCATAAAGAGGAATAAAGTACTGATACATATTACAACTTGGATGAACCTAAAAAAACATCATGATAAGTAAAAGAAGCCAGACAGCAAAGGTCACAGGTTTATGGTTCCTTTGATATGATGTGCTCAGAAGAAATGGGAAGCAGTCAATAGAGATGGAAAGCAGACTGGTGGTTACCACGGAGTCAGGGAGGGGAAATGGGAAATGATTATTATCTAATGGGTGATTTAGTTTTTGACTCTTTTTTCTGGGTTGATGAAAACATTTTGTACTAGACAGAGGTGGTGGTTGCACAACATTGTGACTGCCATTGAATGGCACACTTTCTGAAGGCCATATGTGAATTTCACTTCAGGTTTGGCAAAACCAAGACCACAAATCCCTGGGAGGCTATACCAAGAAACTGGTAAACTAACTGTTTTTGGGAAGGGGAACCGGGTACCTGGAAGACAGGGTGCAAGGGTGACCTTTCATTGTGCGTTTTTTTGTTTTTTGTTTTTGTAATTTAAAATTTTGAACTGTGTGGACAAGAGAGGGTATGAAGGTCTAGCAGACACATACGTCCCCTTTGCAAAAGCCAAGCTGAATAGATAAAGAAGAAGTCAGTGGCAGATCACAACTAAATTAGAATCCACAAATACTAGGTTTGCAGAGATTCCCATTGGTTGGGCTAAATTCACCATAGGACCTCAGGTGGGGGTTTCTTTTCCAAAGGGGGCTTGGGCATCTGGGTGAGGTCTGCCCTGTGGATGGAGGATGCAGAATGCTCGGTGGTAGAGTGGGTGAGGTCGATCTGGAGAATGGCCACAAGTCAGTGGGTTAGACAGGTGACCTCTCCGAGCCTCAGTTTTTCCCTCTGTAAAGTGGGGATGATCAGATCTACCTCTCAGAGTTGGTATGACAATGGTATAGAGAATTAAGATATCCTAAGGATGTGCCCAGGACACTGCAGGCACTCAGTAATGCTAGTATCCTTTCCCAGGAAGGGCACAGTGCTGCAGGCTTCTGCCTGCTCAGGAGACTCTCTACCTGGTGACTTATGAAGAGGTGTTCAGCCTTCTTTGTTCAGCTAGACCAGCTGTTAGTACGATCTTTCTTCAGTGTCTCTGTGAGCCCTCCATTTCTTCTGTTTTTAACCAATCAAGACTGTCATTGAAGTGGAGAATGAATAACAAAATAAAAGAACTAGACTCCTAGGGGTAACTAGAGGTGGGATTTATTGAGTGCTTACCTTGCATTTTATGTTTTCAATGTATTATTTCTAACTCTTGCAACAGCCCTGGAAGCAATATATTTCCATCATCACTTTATAGGGCACCGAGATTTTAAGTAACCTGCTCACAGTCACACAGCTCGTAAGGGTCAAAGCAGGAATTGGAACCCAAGACTTCCGGACTTTCTACCCAGCATACTCCATCATGGAACCCAACTGACAAATTCTTAAAGTGAAGACTACTGCTCTGTGTGGGCTTAGAGCAACCATAGACTCTAGGTGAAGATTGGAAGAGGCCCAAAGGAGTATTGAGTCTAACCCCTGCCTGACAAGGAACCCTCATTTCAACATCCCAGATTCTTTGGCGTGGGAGCTCGCTACCTCATGTGATGGCCCATTGCATTTTTAGACAGCTCTAACGACTAGGAAGACTCATAATGTGCTATTTGCAGTCAGATTCACCTGCTATTTTCATTCCAACTTCATACACCCTGATGAGGCCATCATTAAGATGCGCTCAGCTGAAATCCTGAGCTCCATTACCTCCTGGACTTGCAGTAAGGCCCCTCACACCATTGCCAAGTAAAGTTTCTCCAGCACATCAGCAACGCAGACAAAGCCATGAAAGGGATGTTGATTGCTGCTTCAGATGAGTCCGGGACAGGTGATTATCTCTTCCTGAGAACAGGTTATTCCGGATGGGGTGCATTGCTACCCAGGATAGAGGTATAGCATATATTGCAGAAGTTTAAAATAACCAGCGTCGTGTGTAAGCAACACAATTCCTTGGTTAATTAAAATGCTGCGAAAAGCAACGAAAGCTGATTTTTGTGCGTCTCCCTCTTCCTGGTTTTCAGCTTCTCTGGCAGTTTTCTGTTGACTTGAAGGACAGTCAGTTCTAAATGATCCAAAATGAGCTCATGTTGCTAGCTTCCTGCACGAGGAGCCTACTGTAAGCTCCAATAACTAATAACGGAGATTAAAAATGGATACAAATTTACAAGGGGGTATTCAAGGTCTTCCCGGCGTGTGAGCCAGGCTCATCTGCTCCTCTGCAGGGGAATTGTGCGCCCCGTGGGAAACTGAAAGATGCCAGGGTCAGGAAAGCAATGCGACTCCTCTGGGAGTTCAGGTGGCAAATAGGATGGAGAATCTTAACTTTAATGAAGACAGCAAAAATCACATAATTAACACACACTGTTAACACCTCATTAGTCTCCCGGGGCTTCCGTTATGCTAAAAATAATCAACACATTTTGCTTAAATAAGCAAATAAATTGCTCTTACAGGTGGTTGTGAAGACTGCCTTGGTCAGAGCAAAATGAGGCCATTTCTCTGCATTTTCTTCAAATGCTTTAAAGCTGGTCTTCTCTTCATTCCGAGGGCAGGATTGTTCAAAACATGTGTGGGATGACGGAGTAGAAATGAGTGTATTAGTGAGAGGAAATGACTGTATGAGTGAGAGGAAATGAGTGTATTACTGAAAGTCTGTCTGACTCTGAGCTTGACTCCAAAATCTTACACAGCCCTATTTCACAACCCAGGCCCCTCAGCCAGGGCTGTCTCCTAAATCAGTCTGCCAGGGAACCTTGGTGATTGCCCACAAGTCAAGCTGTGAAGCAGTTTTGTTAGGTGCCTTCTCTTCACTTCTTCGTGGCATTCTAAGCGTTAAAACTTCTCTGTTTTTTCCTTCCTTCCATGTAATCTGGGTTTGGCCTGTGATTGCTTTGACCAATGGAATTGGAAGGAAGTGAGGTTTTGGGATTTCTGAGCCCAGGGAACCATTTGCAGTGCCCTGAGCCACCAGATAAGACATCTGAGTGTCCCTGCTGTAGAACAAGGCCACACAAAATCTTGGAGGGAGAGTGGCCACATGGAGGAACATCTGAGGCTCACATGTCCAGGCCAGTGGCAGCTATCCACATGGGGTTAAACAGCAAAACCCAGTGCTTAGGAACTGGGTGGCGGGCTGGTTGGGAAGAGGGATGAAAATCGTTGGTTAATTATGCTGCACTGGACATCCCTCTAAGTTCTGGAGAGTCAGGGAGAGCTCTCTAAGGAGATCCCCCCTCCCCGCCAAGATATACTCAACTTGAAAGTTTTTCTGTTCCTGTCAAAAGCAAGGGCAGACAATGAAACTGCTTCCACCCCTACTTTGAAGAGTGGAGCTTGCTCAGAACAGGGATAGGCAGAAAATAGCCACACAGCTCTGAGGGTAAGGAAGCAAAGCGAAGCATTTTGAGAGCACATTGAAGGAACATGTACACAGACCTGTGTGGTAGTAGCTCGGCACTAGCAAAACTAAAGTTATAAAGCTATTGTAGACAAGACACTATATTTTGATTGAGCCCAGAAAACTTAGATTGAATGAATAAATAGTTGGATGATGGGTGGATGGAAAGAAGGATGGATGGATAGAGAATGGGTGGATGGAATGGTGGATGTATGTATGTATGTGTATACTGGATAGAGAGAATACAATTATGCCCACAAGCTCTGCTAGAAGGAAACCATTTATCATTGTGGGACCAAAAAATGGTCTGTGAATGGTACAGAACCAGAACGAGGAGGGATGAGGAGGATCTGGGAGAAACATTTTCCTTAGCTCACCTGGTTAGGGTTTACAGCCCTCCCTTCAGATAAGGAATATAGAAGATGTTATTGTTATTAGTTTGGGGCCTCTTTCTTTATGCTCAAGTTAACCGTCAGCAGTTAATTCCATGAATGAGCTTAGTCCTCCTGATCTCATCTTCTTTCTGTCTTTATAAAATCCCAAATTAAAGAACCTCCTTAGTTTCTTAAAGGACTAAAGAGAAATATGCGAACAAGCATGGAAGGCATTGCTAGCTGCCTACCTAATAGACATTCTCTCCTTCCTTAACAAGGAAAATTCCATTTTGTTAAGGTTGCCATATGTTCAGACAAGAACACTTGCTCTTCCAGGTTCCCATGGGTCTGGGGATGCTCTGTGATACATTTCTGGCCATGAGACATAAATTAAAGTCATCTGGGAAATAGGGTACTCTTTCTTCTTCCTTTCTGCTTCCTGCCTCTGAAATGAGATGCCATGTCTGGAGCTGTCACAGCCAACCTATAGCCATGAGGCCACGTGCGTGAGGGCAGAAGTCTACACACTGGTGATAATGGAAAGGAAAGATGAGAAGGCCCTGAGCCCTGATGGTGTAATGGAGCCTCCCTGCCAGCAGGAGACTTTATTTTTCTATGTTTGCACCATGTGACAAACATCTATATGTTTAAGGAGTTTTTTTTATCATAGTTTCTGTTATTTGCAGCCAAAAGTATTCCTGGCAGTTACTCTTGGGTTGACCCAATTTAAAATTGTAGTCTTGGTTCTAGGGAAAGGAAAAAGCATCCTTTATTGAGCATTAGCTGCATAAAGGCCAGTTCCTCACAGGGGATGGGTGGCACACTGTATTAGTCTGGGCTACAAATAAAAGAAACCCCTGGCTTGCACTAATTTATAGGACAGATCACATAGTGGGAAGTCCAGAGGTAAAGCTATGGTCACAGAGCCATCACAGCCTCAGGGACTCAGACTCTCTGCTCGGCCAGCCTTGGAGAACCCCACGTGCTAATTGAATTAGATTCATCAGCAACTTTCTTTGGTGACCCTCTGAATCCTATTGGGTAGCCTTAGATACCTGAATGAACTGTATACCTGTTAGAAAGACAACCAGGGGTTGATAATCACGGGAAGCCCCAAGTGTCCATGGCACACATGTGTAAGGACTTTGCAAATTGTGGAAGCCCCAACCTGCAAAATGATGATGACAATTCTGCCAGCTGTGCACCAGCATTGTTTTGAACGCTTTCTGGCTACCAGCTGAAAAAGATGGCTTGTTTTCTTGTTCATTCAGCTAACATTCATGGCTTCCAACTGAATAGTCTGATTCATTCATCCTATTTGACTGGTCTCATAACAGGAAGCAATTAAAGTGTCCCAAGGGACCAAGTCACCCGCTTATAAAAATGGAATATTTGAAAAAACAAACAACCCCTCCCTTCTCTTCCTCCCAACAAAGCCACTTTCACTGTACGAAAGGGTGGTGAAAGCCTGGGTTTACTTCAGCACCACCCTTTCGTACCGTGAAAGTGGCTTTGTTTAAATGGAAGGAATTTCCAAAGTCTGGTCAATAACAAGACAATGTCATGAACACTTATTAGAAATAGTCTGCTTCCAGCGGGGGTGCCTAATGTTCTCAGGACTTTTAAGAACCGGTGCCTCACTGGGAATAGATGTGAAAACTGAGCGGCAGGATCATGCGACGTGCAGGCAGCTTCACGGGAGTTCCTTTCTCCCCAGAACACTAATCAGCTTGTGCATAATCCACTGTGGCATTCAGTGTGGCATGCGCGGGGGGACTGATTCGTAGTGCTAGGAAGCACCTGCCAGATGTACAGAACTCGTCCAAAACAGAGCAGCACCTGTGTTTTCCTTCTGGGAGCCATGTCTCTGCCTCTCTCCTCTGCAGTTCTGGTGGTGCTGACCCCACCACGCCTGGCTCTCGGGATAGGCCTATGACAGAACTGCATTCCATCCTCATCACATAGTAGTTGGGTCAGATATGGGAGCATGACCCACAAAGGTCCTATGAGACTCAGCCTGACACTTCTGTTGGAGGTACTCAGGGTTGTAGAGCTACTGGAATATAAGATTCTGGATTTTTCAGTTATATGAACCAATAAAAAAAAACCCTTTTTGCTATAATTGGCATGAGTGGCTTTTCTGTCCCTTGCAACTTAAGGAGATCTAATTAATACAGAAGCAAAACATACTAGTAACTTGAGTCTGAAAGAGAAATAGCCAACTGTGATGATATAAAGAAATTCATTTTATATTCACAACTATCTTCCCACCCCCACCCTGAGATCTTCGTGTATTTTCCTAGCTCAATCAGAAAATGAATTAGCCTCACAAACAAGTCATGAAATTAGAAGAAGTGGTGGTGACAATATGCCAAGCACTTTGCTGGTTACTTTTACACACATTTCTCACTTAAACCTTACACAATTACTGTCTGGTTTTCACAGAGGAGGACTGAGGACCCTCAGGCTGGAGTGGATGACCCATGTGAGGGGCCTGCGGGTTAGATCGCCTGAGGTCAGGAGCAGCACTCTCACCACTCTTGATGTCTCCATCAGTGGTCAACTGTCCAGCAGCCGTTGTCTCAGGGTTTGTTTAGGACCTCAACAAGACAGCCATCCCAGCAATGAATAAGAAAGCATTCTCTGTTTATTCTAGAATTCTTGCTCCTTAGAGGTCTGATCTCAACCTCTGCAAAACTGAATTTCAAGGACCAACAACACATGATACAAAATTCCATTTAAATAACCTTAACTGGAAAGAATTTGAACTTGAGGTTATCCTCACACCATGAGGTCAGCCCAACAGCTGCCAGGCAGCCTTGTAACTCTGCTAATGCTTGCAAATGTCTCTGCTTTTCAAATTTATTGAAGTACAATTTATAAGCAACAAAATGCATGATCTCAATTGGGGGAAAAGGAGACATATGCAAAACTTTAGACAATAAAAAAATAAATAATAATAAATAAATAAATAAATAAAATGCATGATCTTTGACAAAAGCAAATCCTCATGTCGGCATCCCATGTTCAATGTATAAAACACTTCTATCATCCCAGAAAGATTTCTCATGTCCCTTTGGAGCTAATTCTAGCACATACCCTGGCCCCCAGCCAATGCCCCTTCACCTCATCCTAGGAAGCCATTGTTCTGATTTCTATGACAATAGATTAGCTCACCTGTTCTGGAATTTCATGGAATAGTCATGTAGTATGTATTATTTTGTGTCTGGCTTCTTTCCCTCAGGGCAATGTTGCTGAGATCCATCCATGTTGTTGTATGTAACAGTAGTGTATTCCGTCTTCTGAATAGTATTCAGTTGTGGGACTATAAGACAAATGATCTATTTACCTGCTGATGGGCAATCTGTGATGTTTCCAGTGGAACTACTAGGAATAGAGCTGTTGTGTATATTCTTGTATAAGTCTTGTGTGGGCATTCATTTTTAGTTCTCTTAAATAAACCCCTGGGAATGAAATTATTGGGTCACATGTTAAGGGTATATTTCACCCTATAAGAAACTTCTGAACAGTTTTCAAAGTGGTTGAGCCATTCTAAACTCTCACCAGTAACATAAAATCTAGTTACTCTACAACCTCACCAATATTTATATTGTTAATCTTTTTATTTTTAGCCAAGCATATTGATGTGCAGTGATATTCAATTGTGGTTTTGTTTTCCATTATTCTGATGACTAATTTGTTTATTGACAACTTGTATATCTTTATAAAGCATTGGTTAAATTCTTTCATCCGTTTAAAAAATTGCATTATCTTATTATTGTGTTGTAAGAGTTCTTTATATATTCTGAAAATATATTAAAAATATTTTCTCCCAGTCTGTGGTTTGCATTTTCAGTTTTGTAAAATTGTCATTTGAAGAGCAAACATTTTTACTTGTAATAAAGTCCAATTTGTCCATTTTTTCTCTTATGATTTATGCTTTTTGTGTTCAATTAAGCAATTTTTGCCTACTTGGAGATCATAAAGATTTATCCCTTGTACTAGATTACTAAAGTTTTATAATAAATTTTGAAGTCTGGTAGTGTAAGTCCCCTAACTTTTCTCCTCAAATTATTTTAGCAATTCTATAAAAAGTCCACTGGGATTATGACTAGAATTGCATTAAATTTGAGATAATTTGCATCCTAACAATATTGAATTTTATAAAATACCTCTCTATTTATTTAGATCTACTTTAATATTTCCCAGAAACATTTTTATTTTTGTACATTTTATAATTTTAAGTGTATAGGTCTTAAAATCTTTTCCTAAACTTATTACTAAATATTTTATTCTCTTTGGTGTTATTATAAACTAGAGGTCCGGTACACAAAAATTCGTGCACTGGATGGGGGTCCCTCAGCCCAGCCTGACCCTCTCACAGTCCAAGAGCCCTCAAGGGATGTCCTACTGATGGCTTAGCCGCAGTCTGGCCTCCTTCTGAGGGAGGCAACCGGCAGATTAGGGGAAGGCGATGCCCCCATCATGCCTCTACTGCTGCCACTGCTGGACACCTCGGCCTGCCTAAGCCCCAGGCAGCCACTGCGGCTTTGTCCAGAAGGACGTTTGCCCTAATTAGCATATTACCGTTTTATTAGTATAGATAGTATTTATTTCAATTGTTTATGCTAGTATAAATATACAATTGCTATTTACTAACTTTTTACTTTGTGACCTTGTTAAATTTTCTTATTATTTATAGTAGTATTTTTTAATAGTCCTTAGAATTTTCTATGTAGACAAAGATGGTGTTTATATGATGTTTACTTTCTTCCCACTCAATATTCATGCATTTCATTATTTTTTATTCCTGTCTAACTGCACTGGCTAGCACTGCCAGTACAACATTGAATTGGGGTAGAAAGATAATATATTCTTGCTTTATGCCCAATCTTAAGTGGAAAGCAAGCAATTATTTCTTTATTAAGTATGCTGTTACCTGTAGGTTTTTCACAGCTGTCTTTAATAAAATTAAGGAAGTTTCCTTCTATTACTAGTTTGCAAAAGTTTTTACCATGAATGGGGGTTGAATTTTAGCAAACACTTTTTCTTCATCTATCAAGATAACCATGTGATTTTTCTTTTTTTTTTCAGTAATTTTTGTTTTTAAAATTATAGTTATTTTTCATAAAAATATTTATGTTAACATGTAATAAATTTATTGTTCCTTTGAAAGAAATTAAACATTTTTCAATTTTAATTTCTAATACAGTAAATTTTTCTTCTTTATTCTGTTAATGTGGTGAGTTGCATAAATGAATTTTCAAATAAATGTTAAACAAATGTTGCATTTTGGGCCTACACTTTTTTTGTGGTAAGGATTATTTAAATTACAAAATTAATTTTAAAAAATGTAGGGCCATTTAACCTATTTTCCTGTGTCAATTTTAATAAATTATGCTTTCCATCTTATCTCAGTTATTGAATTTATAGACATAAATTTGTTTAAAATATTTACTTATCCTCTTGAAAGCTATAGAATATGAGTGTCATGCCCTCTTTCGTTTCTTACATTGGTAATTTGGATTTTTAAAGAAGTCTTGCTAGAGCTTTATCAGTTTTATTAATCTTTCCAAAGAATCCACTATTAGCTTTTCAAACTTTCTGTAATGTTTATCTGTTCTAAATCTCAGTGTTTTATATTTTAAATTATTATTATTTTTTCTACTTACATTGGATTTAATTTGCTGTTATTTTTCTAGCTTCTTAACATTTAAAGCTTTCTTTTTAAAAAATATAGGCACTTTAAGTTCTATATTTTCTCCTAATAACTGCTTTGGCTGCATCCCACAAATTTTGATATGCTGTTTTCATTATGATTTACTTAGAAATATTTTTCTAATTCCCTTATGGTTTCTTTTTAGACTCATGGATTACTTACTGTGCATTATTTAATTTTGATATATTTGGGGATTTTCTAGATATCTCATTATTGATTTCTATTTTTATTTCATTGAAATCAGATAACATAGCTTGTAGGCTTTAACTTTTTAAAATTTAGTGAAATCAGGATAGACTAGAATATGGTCTATATTGGTGAACATTTCATGAAAATGTAAAAAGAATACATTTTACAACTATTGTGAAAATATTCCAGTCATGTTGGTTGATAGTGTTGCTCAGATAATCTATGTACTAATTGATATTTTATTTATTTCTTCTATCAATTAATAAGAGGGTCTGTGAAAAATGTGCAACTGTGATTATGGATTTATTTCTCTCTGCAGCTTTATACGTTTTTATTTAATGTGCTCTAAAGCTTTGTTATTGTATATGTAAATCTTTAGGATAATTGTCTTCCTAATAAATGTGGCTTTTATCATTGTGAAATGTCCAGTAGCTGTGACTATGTACACACACTACAGCAATAGACTTTGTCTTGATATGTACTTTGTCTGATATTAATATAATCATGCTCATCTTATGTTTAACTGCCTGTATGGTAAATATTTTTTCATCCTTTTACTAGCTATCTACCTGTGTTTTATATTTAATATGTATCTCTTATAGGCAGCCAATAACACTACTGAGCCATCATTTTTAAAAAATGAGTGATGTCACATAGAAATCTGAATCTCTGGCCTCTCTTGAGAAATAGAAGATCTGGGAATAACAGGTTGCATTCCATATGGCAACATCCCATTGAGCAGCTGATGCCCCCTATAGATTTGGCATGCTCTCTCCAGTTCCCACTCTTCTCTATCTTCCAGGCACTGGGGCTGAATTGCCATTTTTCAATGGGCTGTTGTTATTTTCATTGAAGACAAATATTTCTTTGGGTAAATATCCCCATTACATGGGAAGACAAAATGTAGATAACAGGCTGTCTGTTCAAAGACAAAAAGGAGACAATGTATACCTGGCCCATTTTATTCATTATGTGGCCTGGTTGGCCTCCATAGACATTTGAGCTTCACTTTCAGTTGCAGTAAATGTTCAAGTTCTGTTTGAGATGATCTAACTCTGAGGATTAGTATTTTAAAAAAGAGACAATGGCTTTAGCCCATGCACAGGCATTTCTTTTACAAATGGCTGTTCTCTCCTTGTAAATGCATATTTTTTTTAAAAAATTCAAGTTTATACTAGTGTTTATATAATGCATATGTGCTCGTGAATGAAGATTTAACTTTATCCTGGTCAATAATACCCAATCAGAACAATGGTCTAGTTATTAAAATATGTCTCTATGAGTAAAATCAAATAGTTGAGCCAATAGTTAGCTTCCATCTCTTCTGCTCTGGCTTTTGAGGGCAACAGACCAATAAGAAATAAATGTCTGCTTCTCATGTAACAGTTGTGTGGACAAAGACCAGTGTGAACATTTCTTATGCTGAGACGAACTGAAGGTGGGGGAAACGTTTGCAAAGTTCCGTGCCTCAACCCCCAGCTGGGGGTGCCAGCAGCTCCTGTTCCATCCCCACTGTAAGGAGGATGTCCTGAGACCCCACCCTACTCCTATATTCTCTCCAGGAAGGGCAAGATGGTGCCCTGCACAGCTGGGCCAGGGCCCAGACCACTGGGAGGAGCTTGCTCGCTTTGTAAGATTGCTCCAACATTCTGTGAAATGAAATTCAGAATATGCTACCAGGGCCATAACACAGAACCTTCCAATCTTCCAGATGCTGCTGTCCTGTGGCTTTACCATCTGGGAGGACGTAGTGGGTGATGGTGGTTTGGAGGCTGTGATGAAGGTGGTCACCCATTCCATTTAGACATCATTTAACAGTGGCCAGAGCCATCCTGCATTCATTTTCTGAGACCCACGGCTGCTTTCCTGACAATTTCCTTCCCTGGGCCTAGAATCTGAAGCTTTGGAATCCTGTTAGCACTTACACATCCTAATTCATTTTCCACAATGGAGGCTGAATCATAAGACCTCTCCTTCCTCTGTAGTTTCTTTCAGCAATGATTTTCTATAAGCCTAGGAGTAGAGAAGGTCTATCACCTTGTCCCTACATTCCGTTCTCCACATGTTGTGAGGTTTGTGCATTTTTCACAAATTCCCTGAGGTTTTTCTGCCCATGTTTTCTGTTTGTTTGGCCATGATGGGGCTGTGCAGGCAAGGGACTGGGCCAAGCTGGCTGAGTGGGGAGAGTATTTCTTCATTATGATGAGGTTGCAGGGTGTGTGTGTGTGAGGGGTCAGCAGGGGGAAGGTGAAGAGGTGGCCAATGGCTTTTCAACTTCTGCAGTGGGAGACAGCAAGAAGATGGGTAGATGTAGGCTGTGGGCTCAACAAATATATACATTTTAAAAAATATTTTTATTGATTTCAGAGAGGAAGAGGGAGAGAGAGAGATAGAAACATCAATGATGAAAGAGAATCATCGATCAGCTGCCTCCTGCACACCCCACATTGGGGATTGAGCCCACAACCCAGGTATGTGCCCTGACGGTGAATCAAAATGACCTCCTGGTTCATAGGTTGATGCTCAACCACTGAGCCACACTGGCCGTGCTCACCAAATATTTTTAAATAAACACGACTGGAAAGTAGGCTGGAAAAGGCTTCTCTTCTTCCAAGCAGAATGTACTGTGCAGTTATTTTGAGGAAATCAGTACCACCTTGGATATGCTTTGGAGTTACTCATACTGCATCTTGCTTTTGAATGACTTGAGCTTCCTCTCGCAGGTCCAGCCAGAAAGCAGACCTGGAGACAGGGTCAGGGTCCATGAAAACTTAGCCTAGAGGGATTTCGCTCTGTGTTTTCCTGAGAATGCTTTGCACACACTCACCTTCTGGTCAGAAAAGGCATTGCTTTTGTGTCCAACCTTTGGTCACTGTTCTCACATGGTCAGCCAAGTGGACTTAGTTGAGAAACTCCTGGTTCTGACTGGTGTTCATTACTTTTTGATTCAAACACATTGTCCAGACACTTGAATGGAAGGGTGATGTGAAAGGGACACTTGCCAGAATGTGACGTGGACACAGAATGCAATCTGTCTTTTTCATTGAGGAGCAGTGCCATTAACTCGGATGAAAAGGTGACTGTAAATTGCTTAATAAGTGCCTGGCACACAAGCAGCACTTAATAAATGTTCGATGTTATTACTTTATTATTATTAATAAGAATGATGCCTTTTTCTTTCCTGCCCACCTTGCCAACAAGGCTCTCCCCCCCCCCGCGCCAGATTATCCAAATGTGTTTTGGACAAAATGAGAGGATCCAAGATTGAATTATGCAGTAACCTGGTTCCACTCCCTCCCCCAGGGGTTTCTGGAAGAACCATAGGCAGGTAAGACACTCTTGAAGTCTCCTGGGGCATGTCTGAAGGGCTCTGGTTGGGTAGCCTGTTATGACACAGAACTTAGCCTTTTAAGGAGGCAGCCTGGAACCCTAATTTTTCTCTTCATGGTAACCACTTATTTCCTGTGGACTTTCACTCTATTGGTTTTCTGAACACAGTGAGAGGGAAGCTATTTACAACTGGTATCCTACATAATAAAAGGCTAATATGCAAATCAACCGAATGGCTGAACGACCAGTCACTATGACGCCCACTGAACACCAAGGGGCAGATGCTCAATGCAGGAGCTGCCTCCCAGGTGGTCAGTGCACTCCCACAGGGGAAGCGCTGCTCAGCCACAAGCTGGGCTGACAGCTGGCGAGTCCAGCAGCGGTGGTGGGAGCCTCTCCCACCTCCACGGTAGCGCTAAGGATATCCAACTGATGGTTTAGGACCACTCCCTGCCTAAGCCGTCAGTTGGACATCCTCCAAGGGCTCCCGGACTGCGAGAGGGCACAGGCCGGGCTGAGTGACCCCCCTCCCCGAGTGCACAAATTTCATGCACTGGGCCTCTAGTTTCTGTATAAAAGAAGAACAAAGTCCTCTAGCAGAGATTTCTTCTATGTACAGGGTGGGGCAAAAGTGGGTTTACAGTCGTTCATATAGAAAATAATACAATAACAAATAAGTAATATTACAAGAATAAACTCTCTTTTGCATTCTCACAGCTGTAAACTTACTTTTGCCCCACCCTGCAGATATGAGTACATCTGCATCTCCTAATATGGCTGCTTGCCAAGGCTCTCTTAGTTTCCTGTTGTACAGGGAAGGGCAAGAGTTGGTTTAGATGCCAACATTTCTATGTCTCGAGTGCAGGGCAGGCACTGATGTTGCAGAGATAACTACGCCTTGTAGACTTGCGTGTTGTTTCTAAGTTTTCTTTCCTCTGTAGCCTGGAAGGTAATAAAGTGTAATGATTAGGAATCAGAGAGTCTTGAGTTGAAATCTTGACTTTGCTATTTCCTAGTTCTGCAACTTTGGGCCCATTCCTTATTCTCTGTGAACTTTATTTCCTTGTCTACATAGTGAGCAAATGAATAGCCATTCCACACAATCATTGAAAGCATCGAATAGCATATCATATGAGGACGTGTTTTATAAAGTGTTCAGTTCAAGTTCAGAAAACCTAATCCAAACAATTTAGGCAAAATAAAAATGTATTGACCCTCCTAATAAAGAGTTAGAGCTGTAGGCATGGCCAGATCCAGGGGCTCAAACACTGCTGTTGGGTCCAGACTTCACCTTACTTTTATTCTGCTCCCCTCCACATTGGCCCTCTCTTCAGACAGGTTCTCTCTTATCTGGGCAAGGTGGCTGCAATATCGTCATTCTTTCTCCTCCAGTTTCAAGTCCAGGGGGTAAGAGAGGATTCCTCTCTTCCAACAGTCCCAGCAAAAGTGTCAGCGCATCTCATTAGCTCTGAATGGATTATCTAGGAACCAATGCAACTCTGACATGAGCCCACCTCGGGAGCAAGAGGTGGAGTCAGTACCCCCTGCATTGCCTGAAAGTGCAATGGTTTCCAAGAAGGAAATCAGGGTGCTATTGCCAACAAAAGGGGAATTGGATGTTGCCAGGGTCGGGGTGAATTTCCCCTTAGAAGGCCCTAAAGATTAAAGAAAATAATACAATAACGAATTTAACACCAGTTCTAGAAGTCCATATGGAGATCTTTCTTGGACCTTAAAAGAAAGAAAATCAGATTAAACGAAGAAAGCACCACTCCATGCAGTAATCGTGAATTTACATAATTGTTATTATTTCAAGAACTGAATGAAAATATAAAGTAAAAAAAAATGGATGAAAGGTTCACAATGAGACACCAGAACATTGTGGAGTGGGGCGGGGTGGGAAGTGGCGGTCAGAACTCTGGAAAGTCCATAGTCAAGGACAGACACTCCGCCCAGCTGCAGAATGCAGAGCGGCAGGGGTGGAGCAGAGGAGTTCCCGGGAGCCTGAGGATGGATGGCGGGGCAGAGGGCTAGAGTCCTGAGTTCCCAGAAGTTTCCATGTTATCATCTGGACTGGCTGTCCCGGCCAAAGATCTTTAGTTCAAGTTCTTCCTGCCAAGTAGTGGTTCTCAGACTTGGCCGCTCACTAGAATGACCAGCATTTTAAAAGATGATTCCAGGAAGCGCCTGCTGGCAAGCGATTCACTCAGCCTGGGTGGGGCCAGAGTCTGGATGTTTGGGCTTTCCTGGGGCCAGCTTTCCTGGGGCCAGGACTAGTGTTTGGGCCTCTAGGGGCCCTGTCCATCCCTCCCCAGCTGCACTCCCCACTCTGTAATGGAAGGACCTGTTGACACTGCTGTCTCCCGCCCCCTCTCCCCCACATAGAGTGTGAGTCCCCTGAGGGCAGGAACCCCTGCTGCTTTGGACACCTGCACACCGTGCAGTACCTGGGGTGCTGTGAGCACCCACTAAGCGCTTGCTGAAGGAAGGCTGGAGGACACATAGTCTGCCAGGCCAGCTGCCTTTTCCCACGTGAGCTTTTCTGGGGGAGAAAAGCTGCTGTTTCTGGAAGAGCTCTGTGATTGAGGAAAGATCACAGCCGCAAAGGAAGAAAGGCCGCTGGGGAGGGGATGGGCTCAAGGTTCACGCAGACTCCACACTCCATACCGTCTCTAACAAAGCGACAGCAACGCTGGTGACGATGGTACCGGTTAGCATGCTGTCCCCATTTCACAGATGCAGATGAAGAAAGGGAGGCACAGGGAGCCGCCGGTCCAGGAGCCCATCGCTAGGACGGGCCACAGCTGGGACTCTGCCACCCGTGGGGCCGCACCTGCCTCTCAGCTCTCGCAGGGGCGGGCGGCGCAGCTCTGAGAAACTCCATGCATGCCTGTCAGGTGCCCACTTCCACCGTGGAAGCGTCCAGCAAAAATGAGTCAACAGCTAAGGAAATCTTGAGAGCACAAAGGGCCTCTCATTAAAGAAACCATTGTCCACCTTTCCAAACAGGCTATTTTTGGTCTCATTTTTATTCCCCTGCTGCTGCCTGCTGAAGGTCACTGGCTGCGTCTGTACAAACCAAAGAGGTCATTGACAAGGAATACTTGGCTGGGAACCCCAGGGCTGGGGAGGGGCCAGGGGAGGAAGGAACAGAGGAGAAGGAGGTGAGGCAACTCCACAAGGGCCAGCTCGGCCTGCTTTCCCTCCCCAACCACCCAATGACCTTCTTTCCTCAGGGTGACCACTCCCCTGGGCTGGCTTTCCGGCACACCCACAGCCAGCCGGGCCTCGGGAGTCAGTCCACATTCCAGGGACCAGACCGGCTGCGTCTGCAGGGTGCTGCTCTCCACTCCTCAGGCGGGGAAACGCTCTTGGAAGGGCTGGAAAGGTGGGTGCCAAGTTGAGGTTCATTTCCTTCTTCTCGGAGTGCGCCTCTGAAGAGTTTAAACCGGGGTGGGGCATCAGGCCTCCTCTTGGGAAAGTGTTTGATCATCTTCTTGAGACAGAAACAGTGGCAGGCCGGCTGCTCCGAGGGGATGAGCGGGGAGCTGGGGAGAGGGGTGAGGAAGGCAAGTGAGAGAAAGAGCTGTTCTCCTTTGGACCTGCCAGGGCCAGACGGAGAGGACCTCAGTGCTAGAAGGGATCAGTCTGGAGGGCGCAAGGCTGCCCTCTCTGGGTGTTGCATGGCTCGGGTGGCAGGAGCTACTGAGAAAAAGCCACCTGCTTGGGGGAGGAGGCTCAGGCTCCCAGCCAGACTCCTTCTAGGAGTGAGGCGAGGCATTATCTTGTCCCCCCAGACCAGATCCTGAAAAACCACTTGGCCACCCACAGTTCAAACAAAGGGGGAGACTGTGTCGGAAGGCTGAGCCTCGTGGGAGCTGGCCTCAAGGGACAGAAGTGGAAGGCCTAAGAAACCGGGAGTCAGGGCTTGTCTGGCGTTCAGGACGAATTTTCTTTTTGTTAAGAGAAAAACATCTCCATACCATGTTAATTATTAGCCGAGTGTTCTCGAGAGAGAACAGTCTGTTTTTGCTCTATGCTTTTAAGGAAGAACTTTCCGGTTGGCAGAGCCCTCCTAAGGGGTAGGACTGCCTCAGAGGGAGGGGTCGGCCCCAGATGATGGAGAGTTGAGGCTGAGGCCTGGCAGGGAGGGTCCCATGGCTGCGGTCACTTCCCGGGCTATGTCACGCCAGGCCATGTCAGAGGTGGTTCTCTTGATGTCACTCTCTGGGCTTTCCCCCTCACCTGCCACTCCTTCTTGGAGCCTTTCCTGGGACCCTCTGCCCACGGCTTCGGTATCAGCTCTCCTCTGACGGGCCTGAAATCTCTATCCGCGGTTTGTCTCTGATCCCTGAGAAAAGAGCTGCCATTCACTGAGAACTTTCTAGGCGTCCGCTCTGAGCTCAGTGCCCTCGATGAGAGCTGTGCAGGGTGCGGTCTAGGCCAGGGGCTCAGAGCAGACCACACGCTTTCCAATCTTGTCCTCCACTGTTACTGAATGTGTAACCTTGGACAACACACTGGCCTCTCTGTGCCTCAGTTTCCCCACGCTTCAAAATGGGGATCACAATACCACCTACCCCACAGAGCTCTTGTGAGGCTCACGTGAATTGACACGTGCCAACTGCTTTTAACAGTGCCTGGCACGTGTGTTCAATATAGGTTAGCAATTCTAATGGTCTCTTCCGAGCGTCACAGCAAAGCCCGAAGGGAAGTGTAATTGTCCCTAATTGCGGATTAGGAAAACTGAGGCTCAGAGAGGAGGTGGAGCCCGGCTCGAGTTTGCAGACCAGCCACTCTGCTAACAGTAACAGCGAACCCTTGGAGAGCACAGGGCAGAGTCAGTTTCAGACCTAGGCAGGGATCTTCAGAATCTATTATTAGATCTATTATTATCTTTTTTACTCCTCACCCAAGGACACATTTTTGGTTGTTTTTTTTTAATTGATTTTAGTGAGAGAGGAGGGGGTGGGGGGAAATAGCGATGTGAGAGAGAAACATCGATCGGTTCCTTCCCATACTCGCCCTGACTGGGGATCGAATCCGAAAGCGAGGCATGTGTCCTGACTGGGAATCAAAACCCTTGGTGCCTGGGCCGAGGCTCCAACCAACGGAACCACCTGGCCAGGGCTCAGAATCCATTCTCTTCATCACCCTCCCAGACCACCTTTCTGTAATGGTTGTGGAAAGAATCAATACTCAACCCCGGCGTTGGCTTTTACAATGACGCTTGCTTTGGAGTTGGAGAAGGCCTTTGAACGTGCAGCTGACCCTCAAACCAGTTTTTGGGAGGCAGCAGTGACCCCTGTGGGCAGACTTAAGCATGTGAAGGGGGCCTGGAATATAGTAATTTATTTAATCCTTACCGGGACCCTTGGTAGTATTACTGGGCTTATTTTACAAGTAGCTAAGGCAGAGTCAGACCTTCTCGATGATGTCACAGTTGTTGGGATTGGGATTTGAATCTGTGTCTGACTCTAAAAATCCCTGGCTGGGTCCCAGAATCTTTGATGGAGTTTTTTAAAAAAGACAATTCCGGCCCACGGGATCAGAGTTTCTTAGGGGGGAGCGCAGGCCTCTGGTGTTTAAGAGCCAGAATCTCATGTGCAGCCAATCCTGAGAACCCTCCCCAGCTGCGCTGCTGCCTCCGCGAGTCACAGTTGCATTTCCAGGCCTCTGTTGACCATCCCACCTGGGCGCTCACCAGCATCTTCCCCTCTCTCCTCATGGCCTTGGACCACCATCCAGGCACCCAGTCTCCCCTGGGAACTCAGTCATCCTCAACTTCGCCCCCTCCATCCCCTCAGGGTTCCCCACGGGTCTCCCCAACCCATGCCCCCTCTACCTCCGCTGCCTCCACCTTGGAAAAAGCCTTCATTGTTGCTGCAACAGCTTCCTAACTCATCGCCCTCTGACTATCTGTTTCTCTTTCTCTGTGTCTCCATCTCTCCCTAGGCTATTCCCATTTCTTCTCCCCTAAAGACCAGCCCACATCCTTCCTCCTGCGACTTAATGAGCTAAAAGCTATCTCATCACCCACTTTTCTGCTTAAAAACTTCCATCCACACAGGCCTCCCAGCTAATATCCACGATCAGCACAGCAAATCCATCCCCTCAATCCCTGGCTCAAAGTTTACTCTTGAGCTTCGACTTCTCCCGGTGGCCCAGGCCATGTTCCAGCCACACTAAATCCCCCCCCCCCCCTTTCTAAACAGTGTCCTTTCACAGCGTGTGAACATGCCATGCTGTGCCTTCTGCCTGAAATGAGCTTTCAACCTGGCTTGGCTGAAAAACTCCTACTTGTCTTATAGAACCCAGCTCAAAAATCTCCTCCGGGAAGCCTTCCCGGAGTTCCTCAGAGACATGGACACTGCTTCCTCCATCCATCCCTAGCACAGGGTGAAGCTGGAATGATTTGATGACATGTCTGTCCCTCAGTGGACTCCTCCTTCAACAATCACCTATTAAAGCTTTCCCACTGCCAGGTGCAGGCCCAGGCGCTCGGGGTACTGATGAGCAAAAGAGAGTTTCTGTCTTCACATCAACTGAACCTGGTTGAGAAGGGGGACAGGGCACTTCAGAGAGAGGGCACCACATGGCAAAGACCCAGGAGGCAGGGGCAGCAAGCCTTAGGGATGCCTGCAAGGGGGGTGCTTAGAGTGGCAGGGAGGGAGATGCAGACAGGGAGGCGTCTGGAAGGGCCACGAGCTTCCCTCTCATGCGCCCTGAGACTCCCCACCCAGGAAGCTAGGACTTGGGAGAACCATGATCAGATTCGTGGCTCAGAAAGATCCCTACGCGTTAGTTTCTCGAGATTTTCGTGTTTATAAGCACAGTTTCTGGAACACAGTTTCTGGACCTGGCGAAATAAGGGCTGTCGGTCGGAACGACTGGACAAGGACGTCTCTCGGTGGGGATGGGTTGGGTCCAAGGACTTGTGGTCCCTGAGATTCCCTGTCTCTATTGACTAAGCCTCTCTCCCCCCCCCCCCCTCCCCCGGGGGTGCCCGCAGGTGCCGGAGTCCAGCCATGCTGGCGCTGCTGTGTGCCTGCTGGTTCCTGGTGGCCTGCGCCTCGGGCGCCTGGGTGGGCTCCGATGCCAGCTTCGGGGGCCCCGAGGAGCCGAACAGAGACACGCGCGCCATAGTGACGGAGACCCGGGAGGAGATGGCCCGGCGGCGGGCGGCCTCCATGCTCTACGCGGCCTGCCCGGTGCGGCCGTCCGCCAGTCTGGACGCCGCCCAGCCCCAGGTGACCGGCCTCGTGCTGTTCCGGCAGCTGGCGCCCGGGGGCCGGCTCGACGCCTACTTCGACCTGAAGGGCTTCCCGACGGAGCCCAACAGCTCCAGCCGCGCCATCCACGTGCACCAGTTCGGGGACACGATGCAGGGCTGCGAGGCCACCGGGCCGCACTACAACCCGCTGGGCGTGCCGCACCCGCAGCACCCGGGCGACTTCGGCAACTTCGCGGTGCGCGGCGGCGGCCTCTGGAAGTACCGGCCCGGCCTGGCCGCCTCGCTCAGCGGCCCGCACTCCATCGTGGGCCGCGCCGTGGTGGTGCACGCGGGCGAGGACGACCTGGGGCTCGGCGGCAACGCGGCCAGCGTGCAGAACGGCAACGCGGGGCGCCGGCTGGCCTGCTGCGTGGTGGGGCTGTGCGGGCCCGAGCACTGGGCGCGCCTGGCGCAGGAGCACCAGCTGCGCAAGGAGAGCAAGAAGCGGCGGCGGGAGAGCAAGGCGGCCTGAGCGCGTCCGCCCGCCCCTCCGAGCCGGTGCCCTGACACCCCTCCAAGCTCCCCGAGATCCCCTTCCATCTGCCCCAAGACCCTGCCCCACCGTGATTTTCTCCCTCTTCTTCCAGAGACATCCTCTACCCTGAGATCTCCAGCCAGGCCTGCTGAGACACCCCCCTCCATCCAGAGGGTAGGCCCCCCCCCTTGGGAGCACCCCCACCCTGAGCTCTAAGAACCCCCAGAGGTACGCCCCTCCATCTACCACATACTCCATCTACCCCGAGGGCCTCCTAGACTCCTGAGGTCCTTTTCTACCCTGTCACCCCGGCCCTCACCCCATGAGCCCCGAGATACCTCTATGCCCTCAGGACACCCCCCTCTAACTCCCCCACCCCCTAGATTCCGCCAGGCTCTCGTTCTGGGGTTGCCTAGAGTCCCCACCTCCCCACCCACCACCAATGCGTGGCCCTGCCAGCCGCGGCGCCTGCAGGAAGGAGTCTTCGGCTATTTTGGGCACCTCGCCCCCCTGCAGAGAGATGCCCTTTGGGGCGGCCTGGCAATCTTCACGTCGCACATTAAAAACGCAGCAGCTCAGTACTGCATCAGGGCCTCGGTTACTCTGTTTGTTTGAGGCTTCTCTCCCGGGCTCAGTTACTATTTGAAAATAGCAAAGATATTTCCCAACCCCCTGCAGGACTTCTTATTCCCCTCGTCCCAATTCTGCCGGCAAGGGTTGTTGTGGGAAGGGAGAGAGGAAAATTCCGTTTCCTGGGCTTCATCCCGGAGCCGCGGAACCCAACCGGAGAGAAGGAAATCTGTTTGCAATAGGCTGCCGGCGATTCCGACACTGGAGCCACGGCCTGGGCCCTGGGGCTCCTCACACCTGCCTCTCCCTGCGGCATGAGGCCCATTTCCCGGGTGGCTGAGGTCGGGCCAGTGAAGCGGGGTCACTGGGCGAGTGACAGGAGGGTGTGCTGGCAGACGGCATTGCCCGGCCTTTGCACAACCAGGACGATGCTCTTCTCCACACAAAGGCACCTGGAAGCAGCGGGGCCCGGAGGCGGGCTGGTTTTCATTCAAAGCGTGGAGTTTCAGCCTCTTTTTGAAAATCACAATCTACACACAGACTAGATCAGTCTTGCGTATCCACCTTCATTTACTGAACAAAAGTTCTCATAATAACTTTTCAACCTCCTGGTGTAGACCCACGCCCTGGCCGTGGCGTTTGCACCCTGGTTAGCTGGAGGCAGCTTCTGTGTTTCCCCGACTCTTAAAACAGTGAGCCACACTGACCCTTAGCCAGAAACCCATCCCCAGTGGTTATTTTTACCTCTTACCAGGACTAGCTTGTCATTGAAAGTTCTTCCTTTGAACCCAAGTGACAATTGGGGAGAAAGGCTATTCTTGTCTGGTGACTCTGCTCCACCAACTGGTTCTCACTGGTTTGAAACCTTAACTCGAACTGTACAGGTCAGCACTGAAAGGGGATGAGCAAACCGAGTCTTTAAATATCCTGATCTCAAAGAGATGGGCTCACCTATCCCCACAATTAAAAGTTCCAAGAACGGCCAGGCAGCAATTACAGAGGACTAAAATGCCAGACACGTCATCTTTGACTCTGCTGCCAGATTGTAGGTTAATTCAGGATCACCCAAGGAGGTGTGGGTTTATTTTTCAGGAGGAGACTGGTGCTTTTCACCACTTTTGTCTTCCTCTGTTGGGGCTGCTATCACACACACACACACACACACACACACACACACACACACCACCGTGTAACTTAGAAACAACAGGAATTTATTTTTCACACTCCTGGAGGCTGGAGGTCCAAGATCATGGCACCAGCATGGCCAGGTTAGAGACCTTTTTTGGGGTTCACAGCCAGGGCTTTTTTGCCGCATCCTCCCATGATGGAAGGTGCAAGGCATCTCTCTGGAACCCTTTAGGCACTAATCTCATTCATGCCTGACTGTCTCTCTCTCTCTCTCTCTCTCTCTCTCTCTCTCTCCCTCTCTCTCTTTCTCCTGATTTTGGGATCTCCCAAAGGCTCCACCTCCTACAACCATCATCTTTGAGGGATAGCATTTCAACATGTTTATTTTGGGGGGACACATTCAGACCATAGCACCTTTTGTTCTTACTTTCTCTCTTCACTACCCTCAGCCCCTCAGACTGAGGAGAAACCCCAGCAGACCTACTCCTTTCTGTTCTGTCCACTAATGGGAGTGGAATGGATACACTATTCCATGGGGCTCCAGAGCCAAGAAACAGAGAGGAACTAACACAAGGGCCAATTACAGTTCCCTGCCAGGGCGAAGGAACGCGTGGAGTGTGATGGCTGATGGCTCGGGCTCGGCTAGAAAAGCCTGTTTGGAACCCCGGCTCTGCCATACTCACACGCTGTGTGACCTGAGCAAGTCACCGCACCTCTCTGGGCCTGGCTTTTCTCATCTGTAAAATAAGGCTATCCTGTTGGGTTGTTGTGAGGGTTAAATCAAGTCTTATTCAGGAAAGCTGTAGAGCATCACATGAGGACCTCAGGATCTACTGAGTGTCTAATTAATCCTGGCTACGGTCAGAAAAATAGCTACCCCTCATGGATTGGACTCCCTTGTTAGGTACTGAGTGCCACACCACTGGAAAGATTCAAGTAAAGGGAAGGGTGCCACCACTGAGGTTTGTTAGAAGAGAAACTCTGCGATCCCAGCTCTTGGGGGGAGGGGATCGGAGATGAGGGACAGATTGTGGGCCAGAAAAGCAGACCTTTGCTTTTGGCCCAGAACCTGTCACCAAACCTGTCCTTTGGCCCCCACTTGGCCCCGGAGGCTATTTTTAGCCTCTCCCCTTACCGTTCTATTTTGTTAATCTCTTTACATTTGCTGTTTTGACTTCCCAGCCAGCTTGCTAATCAGCTTGCCTATTTGACTCACAGGGTTTGCATTTGTCACTGAGACTTCAACACACACTTGTTTTGATTTCTTTTTGTAAAATTAGAAGCATTTGATGTAATGACTCTACCTAGACACAGCTGGTAAAGTGAGAAGAATGCTCAAGTTTGCAGAGTTTAAACACAATGTAGACAATAATTAGAAATGCTATCTTTAGATGTTTAGGATAAGCTTTTTCTCAGAATTGCAGTGAATTTTTCTGAGCTGGGCTTTTCAGTGCATATATATATATATACAGAAATACTAAAAATGTGAGAAAATAGAGCAAATCAGTGAGTACTTGGATCAACTTGAAAGATTGCAGGAAATAAATGAACTGATTTTAGATCTGGCATTTTGGACTGAATGCATAAAATCTTTACATTCTCCTTAATTTTCATGATGAGCACATGAGCTAATAATTTTAGGTGATAGATTTGTAACTGATAAGTTGCTACAATATGGAGAAACGCTCAGCCTATGTTTGGCCTGCAGCGGGGGTGGAGAGAGAAAAATGACCCAAATAATAAAGATAATTAATCATCTGTATAAGGAAAATTACCACATATTTATTTCAGGTAACAAAAATGATACAGACATGATACATGATGATCATAGAATCCAATAAAGCAAAGCCTGTAAATGAATAGAAGTTACTTCTTTTTTTTTAAATTAAACTACAAAATAGCAGCCGTTTTGCCTTTTTTTATAAAAAAAGCCAATTGTTTTAAATTTAATAGGCTACCACTGGCCTTGGCTAAGATTCCCAAAAATGTATATTCCTGGGCTCACATAGGCTCCAGAAAGTCAGACTTGTCAGTGGTATACAAACATTCGCTGTGCATTCCAAAGCATTCTCATTTAGTAAAGAGGTGATACAAAATGTAAGGCAGCACATCAATATCTATCATTTTAAATTGCCTTCATGCTGTATCAACGTGGTTTGCTTTGTTTTGGTGAGCAATCATATCGAGAGACGGGTCCTTCTTATTCTTTCTGCTCCTCGTTTCTATTTAGATTCACTACTGAGCTCTCTATTGCATCTCTCTGATCTTCACATTTTTCTTTGTTCAGAAAGACATCTGGAAAAAAAAGGGAATATATTAACCTAGTGAGTTAAGGGGACTCCTCTGCCTTTTTGACATCCTAAGGTACCCTCCATATTATTAAGGAGACTTCCCGAATGAAAGCAGAGGGCGAAGATGCTCAAAGAGAGACCTCTTTCAAAGAGAAGTGGGGTACCAAGCCAGCCCCAGGGCTGCAGGAAAATGGTCAAGCCAGGAGGAAGTGTCATTTTTTTTGGAGGAACAGAAAACCAAGAGGAGCCAAGTCACGCTGTAATTTTAAAGAGACAGGGAAGTAGCTGGTCTTTGAAATTCCTTAAAGAGGAGACTGGACCTTTTATATCCCATGGGGAATCGGGGTGCCCATCCTCAATGCTCCAGTCGGAAGAATACATCCGAAAATGCACCCCAACACGTGAATGACAGATACCAGAACCCTTTTTTTAGAACGTCCCAACGTGATGGTGCTTGGGAGAGAGGGCGCAGAAGAACAAGGACGGGAAAACGAATTTGGCTTATTTAAGGTTGCCCACTGGGCAGAGGTTCCAGCAGGGGTTGAGCTGAGGGCCACGAGGAGCCTCCCCGTGGAGAGGCTTTGGGAATGGCTGTGCCAGCGAAGAAGAAAGGGGGAGGGGGAGGGACAGAGAGGCTTGGAAAGGGAGAGGCGTTAGAGATGAGAAATGCCTGGTTTGCAAAAACCAATCCATTTCCATGGGCCTTAATTAAAAGAACGACAAACACTCATATGTAAAAATCCTCACCTAAAGGCTCCCGGGTACAGAGAGATCGCCAGCAATGCAGCCCGTGTGAACAAGCTTTCATTAAGAGACCTGTCAGCTCTGTTTCATTTATCCAGACTGCTGTGCATTCTGCTGGCAACCAGGCTGGAAAAATAATGGCAGGACAGACACACTTGAGGAGGTAAACAAAGGCGGGAGCGTTCCAGCTTCGAAATAGGACGGATGACAGAGAAGCCGGGGAGAGGGGAGAGGAGGTGGCATGCTTCTTAACTGGCAAAACAACACACCACCACCACCACCCTCCCCCCAGGGCCACCCTCATCAGTAACATAATATTCTGGCTTTTTAAGGAGAAACCAATTTTTAAAACACCAGACGTGGGGTTCAGTGACAATGCTGTTGATGGCCTACTACTCAAATCTATTCTCAACTCACCTATGTTTCTCAAGACCTGATTTTGTTTTGGTGTTTACCCTTGTGGGGTCTGCATGTTCAGGGACAGGGCCCCTCCCCAATTTGTGAACCTAAACCCAGGACATACTTTCATCTCCCTTGCCAGGGATTGGTTTAGACATAGGCAATTCTCACCAATGAAATGTGACAAGAACTGAGTGTTTTGCTCTTACACACACACACACACACACACACACACACACACACACGCAAAAGGGGAAACTTCCTTTTGCCTTTGAACACAGCTGTGAGAGGTGGTGATGGCTGGAGCTGTTGCAGCCTTCTCGTGAGCTTGAGGAAGCAGCTGACACCGAGGCGGCCAGAGCAGGACAACAGGAACCCAGATCCTTGGTGACTTTCTTGAATGAGCCAGACCTGGAAGGCCCTACTTCTAAAGTTCCTGTTATGCAGTATAATTCATTTTTCTATTGCATAAGTTTCTTAAACAAGAAGTGTGAATTACAGATGAGGAGACCCTGACTGACGCAGGGTTATCTGGTGGGACAGGGGAGAGAAGGCTGCACCCTTTCACAGGGCCTCCTAAACAGACAAAAGGCAGCCCTGGCTGGTTTGGCTCAGTGGATAGAGTGTCGGCCTGAAGACTGAAGGGTCCCAGGTTCAATTCCGGTCAAGGGCATGTACCTTGGTTGCGGGCACATCCCCAGTAGGGGGTGTGCAGGAGGCAGCTGATGGATGTTTCTCTCTCATCGATGTTTCTAGTTCTCTATCCCTCTCCCGTCCTCTCTGTAAAAAAAATCAATAAAAAAAAATATTTTTTAAAAAAAGACAAAAGGCAACCATCAGTAATGGCCGAAACTCTCTTTAATGCTATGGAACAGAAGAACCATGTTGGGTTGGGAGAGCAGAGGTGGGACAATGCCACAGGTGTGTATGGGGCACGACAACAGGATCGACTCACTGGCTCCAATGCCATCTCATAACACAAAGCCTTTCTAGGCTGATCGCCCGCGGGGGGTTTAGGTGATCGCTCTCTATGACCTCCCCGCCCTGCACCCCAGACTCCCTGGGGCTCACGGCAGTTTCCTGCCCATGATGGAATGTGTTGGGAGTTCACTATAAGCTTTGCTTTCTGGAAAGTCATGAACGGGCCCTAAAGATGTGCACCTGGCCGACCGTGTGTCCCAACCAGAGCTTCCGTGGGGAGACACTGTCCCTCTGATTAGGATGGCATTAAACCTGCCTGTGTTTTCCTTTGGTGACTCTATGCAGCAGGGCTGAGCATTTGCAGGCGATTAAGGCCGAGTGCAGCAGGAAAATGATGTCTGTGGCTGCTGGGCTGTGCGGGCTCTGCAGCTGTGGAAATGGCCTCCCCGGAGAAGAAGCTGAGGGGTGGGCCTGGGGAGGGGGGAGAGACTGGAGCACAGAGTGGGGAAAGGGGCACTCCAGCCTGGCAGACGGGGGGGGGGGGGGGCAGATGGTGTGTCCAGCTCACCAGGAGCCACAGTGCGCTGACTCGGGCATGCCCCCATTCCACCAGCAGGGGAGACCTCCCGTGAGTGGAAAGAAAGCTGCCGGAGGCTCCCCCATCATGCACGTGGCAAAGGACTGGGCCTTCTTGTCTGCACGGTGCCCCTTGGGAATGAGACAGCACTGATTCCTCCGGGCTCCTACTCTGCTCCAGAGCGGCGCCAGGAGATGAAATGTGGCGGGGAAGGGTCAGGGTGGGCCGGCCCCGCACGTGCAGGTTTCACCCCAGGATTGTGATCATCCGCTTTTTAGGGTGAATTTTCAACCTTTCCCACCCAGTGAGCCTCTCTTTGTCTGAAGCAGTGATTCTGCTGGTTCTCAGAGTGTTTTGAGCTTTGGGATCTGGTATCGGGTCTTCCTGGGAAAAGAAACTGAGTTCGGCTCCAAGAAAGTCCTGTCGTTGGATGAGCCTCAGTTGTCTGCAGGGCCAGGTGCTCATTTTGTCCTCAAGGACGGAACCGGCTGGGGCTGACCACGCCCCGTCCCCACAGGTGGACCTAGTACTTGGTTCCCCAGCCCCCTCACGGGCTGGAAGGGAGTTGTTTTCCTCTCTCTTTCCACTCTAGGGTCACGAGCTCCGTGTCTTGTCTTTAACATCCCTGTTCCTGGGGGCACGGAGGGGGCAGCCTTCACATTCTGTTGGAGGAGGGATGGGTTCGCGGGTTCAGGTGGGGCGGGAAACTGAATGGGCCCTAAGCAGCTGTATCCTGCCCGCAATCCCACACGGCCCCAGGACAGGCTGAATGAGAGAGGCAGCATTTGCAGGTCCCGGCCCTCATCTCACCTCAGAAACAAAACATAAAAAACAACCCTGGAGTGCCCCTCCTCCCGTCTCACCCCGCCGTCAGTGCACTCCAGCAGCCAGCCAACAGGTCTCCGCGGGGGCTGTGGCTGCCAGACCCGAAGCCCCACCTTCCCAGCCCGCTTAAGCCCCTTCCACCTGCCAGTGGGTGCCAGGACGGAGCCTGCTGCGGGCAGGATGCCAAGAACACCCCTGACGGGAGGTCCTGCGGGGGGGCCCCCCCGCCAGGATGCGGGGGCGCGGCGGGCCCTCTGGACCCATTATGCTCAATTACACCTTCCTCCCCAGCCGCCTACCCACGACGAAGACGGAGATCTGATTAAAAACCCCATCGGTGTGAAGCCCTCCCATCATTTTGATGGACATTAAACGCTAATAAAAAACAGCTCTAATGGAACAAAATGCCGACAGAAAGACGGATGCCGGGAACCAGCCAGATGGCGGCCACGACGCCGCGCCCGGCCCTGTGCGCAGCGGCGCGGCCTCGGCGGGGAGAGATGACACCGAGAAGCGTGAGGACCCGCATTTAATGAATCGCACTGCGCGGGCGTCCCCGCGGCCGTCACCGTTTGCGGCAGGAGCCGTGTCTGTCCTCGCCGGCAGGCCCAGGCCGGGAGGGGGTTTAGGGGACAGCGGCTCCGCAGAGCTGTCCTGGCCGCGCATCCCGTCCCGTCCTCGGTGCCGCCCAGGGGTCCTCAGGCCCCGCCCCGCTGCCCTTCATGTGTTCACGGTGCTCCTTGGGCCTCCATCCTCTGGCGGCTCCTGGGCATCTTCCCGGGTGGGCGCTTCGGCGGCTGCTGCCTGGCTGGATGCGGAGGGGTCCTGGCCAGACCTGGGGAGCGGCCGCTCCGAAGGCCCCGCCTCGTCCCTCGGTCCCTCCAGGGGACTCTCCCCGCTGACCCCTGCCGATTCTGCAGCTGCCGGCTCCTCTGTCAGTTTCATGGCTTCCCTTCCAGGCCTGTTGACTTCTTCCTCCACCGAAGGTAACGAGGGTAATGAAGGATGAAAGTGCTTGCGTCGGTGCCCGTGGCTCTGGTTTGCTGGGGAGTTGACAGCCGCCCTCCCGGCGTCCTCCGGCGCTGTCAGCACCTCGGCAGCCGCACAGCTTTCATCTCGCTCTTGCGTCTGAACCTCCCCTGGAACAGAGCGAGGACAGCATCAACCCTCTGGCTGGAAGGCGGCCCTCACTCCCCAACTCCCCCCACCTCCGCCCACTGGCACGGGGCCTCTGAGACAGACAGTGTCCCTGGCCCCCCTACCCCCCTCGCTGACCCTGGGGGGGACACTGGGCCCGAGTTCAAAGAGAAAGCAGCAGGCACTCGGGTGATGAGGGTGATGACCGTGTCATTGAGGGAGGGAAAGGGAGCACCAGGGCCATTTTGTAACCCATCCTGCCCAGGCCCTCCCTCCCTCCCGCTCTCTCTCTAGCCTTGGCCCCTTAAGTATTTAATTGAGGACAAAGGTTTTGTGCTCTTTAGAAGGGAAAAGGGATTCTGTCTGCCTTGGGGGGCACAGAAGTGCATTCTCCACCAGCCCCGCAGTCTTTGATGTAGACGCTGAAGTTTCCTCCATTTCAAATAAAACGACTCTATGCAAAAGCAGCTTCAAGCTCCCTCTGTCCCCAGCTAAACTGCCCCCCGGAAACCCCTTCTCTACACAATAGAAATTCTCCAGCTGCAACTGGGTGGAGGCAGGAGAGAGGAGGGTCCCCAAGAGCCGGTGTCAGGCTCCCATTTTCCTACTCACTGGCTTTGTGACCCGAGGACCTGTCTGGCCTCCTTCTCCCAGACACAACATGAGGCAGGACTCTCCGAGGTCCCTTCCCGACCTAACAAGCAAAGGTGGGCTGTGGATTGGGAAGCAGCTGGGAGCGAGCTTTTGGGTTCCCAGAAGTGGAGATTTTCTTAGCCCCGGGGACACACAGTGTGAAATGTATGGAAGGGGCTCGCTGCTGGGCGGGTGCCTCCAGGGGCGAGGGGCCTGGGAGCACTTCCTGGTCCCCCCAATGGAACCCGAGTAGAATCCCCGCTGCCACCAGGCCAGAAATACATGCAGGTGCGCTTCAGGCTGGAACACTGGAGAACCGAGGGTGAACTGTCGGAGGGTTAGAAGGAAGTAGGCCTGTCTGACCCTGTATTTTCCTGTTAAAACCATCCGCTGGCGTCTTGTGGCTTTTAGGAGACATTTCGATTCCTTTCACGTAGGTCCTTCCCAGGGTCCTACCTGGTCTGCCCTGCTCCGCCCTGCAGCCTCATTTCCCACGGTTCCCTCGCCTATAGTGTCCTTCTGTCCATTCTGCGCTGCCTTTCAGTCTGCCTGCGCCATCTGGTTTCCCCCCTCTCTAAAGGGAATTATACCAGCTCACCCTTATTAGGTGCTTTTCTGTGCAGGCTTGGTGCTCAGCATTTCATATGTTTAACTTATTCTAGAATATATGCAGGTATTTCACCCGACTTGTTTACAGTGCTTGGAACATTCTAAGCATTCAAGAATGTTAAAAAAAAAAAAAAGCTCTAGTCGGTTTGGCTCAGTGGATAGAGCTTCGGCCCTCTGACTGAGGGCTGCGGGTTCGATTCCAGTCAAAGGCACGTACCTGGGTTGCAGGTTTGATCCCTGGCCCCCTGGTCAGGATGCGTGTGTGAGGCAACCAATTGTGTGTCTCTCTCACATCAATATTTCTTTACTAATCGCCTTTCTCTTGCCAACAGCAACCACTATCATACTTCAGATGCCAAGGATGAGTTTTGCCTGGTCTTTGAACTTCAAATACTGAAATCATACTGTATGTTCTAGTTTGTGTCTGTACTGGCAGATAATAGGTATATGGTGACTTTTTAAGAATTATATGAATTTTTGAGAATTATTTATATAATTTAGAAAGGTTTGGCTCAGTGAATAGAGCATCAGCCTGTGGACTGAAAGGTCCCAGGTTCGATTCCGGTCAAGGGCATGTACCTTGATTGTGGGCACATCCCTAGTAGGAGGTGTGCAGGAGGCAGCTGATCGATGTTTCTCTCTCATCGATGTTTCTAACTCTCTATCCCTCTCCCTTCCTCTCTGTAAAAAATCAATAAAATATATTTTAAAAAAAGGTTACATATTTAAAAGTGCATAAATCTAAATAGATATAATCTAAAAAAATAATGTATTCTAAAACATTTGAATTAAAATATAGCTTAGAATTTCTGCAACATGTACCAATATTATTATATGTATCGTGATCCATTTATATTTTAATATAATACATAAAGGTATTTCTTAAGAATAGAAACAGTTGAAAGAGAGTAAAATAAAAACCAATAACAAAGATCAATGAAACCAAGAGATGATTCCTTGAAAAGATAAACAAGATTGAAAAATCTTTAACCAGACTCATCAAGAAAAAAAAGAGGATCCAAATAACTAAAATCAGAAATGGAAGAGAAGTGACAACTGATACCACAGAAATACAAAAGATTATAAGAAAATACTACTAACAATTATATGTCAACAAATTGGACAATCTGAAAGAAATGGATAAATTCCTAGAAACATACAATATTCTAAGACTGAATAAAAAAGAAACAAAACCTGAACAGACTGATTACAACCAACAAAATCAAAACAGTAATAAAAAAAACTCCCAACAAACAAAAGTCCTGGACAGATGCTTTCACAGATGAATTTTATCAAACATTCAAAGAAGAACTAACACCTATACTTCTCAAATTATTCCAAAAATTCAAGAGAAGACTCCCAAGCTCATTTTTATGAGGCCAGTATTATCTTGATTCCAAAACCAGATGAAGACACTACAAAGAAAGAAAATTATAGGCCAATATCCCTGATGGACATAATTGATAAAATCCTCAATAAAATATTAGCAACCCGAATTCAGCAATAAATTAAAAAGATCATACACCATAATCAAATGGGATTTATCCCTGACATGCAAGGTTGGTTCAATATTTGCAAATCAATTCATGTGATACACCGTTATTCTAATAACTATGTATGGTGCCAGGTAGGTACTGAAAATACTGAGGGGATTACTTTGTAAATTACATGATTGTCTAGTCACTATGCTAGACATGTAAAACTAATATAAAAATATTAAATGCCAACCATTATTGAAAAAATAAAGAATAGAATGTGTTTTGAGCTTCTATTTATTTAATTTAAAAGCTGGGTGTGTTTTTTTTTTAATATATTTTTATTGATTTCAGAGAGGAAAGGAGAGGAAGAGAGAGATAGAAACATCAGTGATGAGAGGGAATCATTGATTGGTTGCCTCCTGCACGTTGGACTGAGCCCACAACCCAGGCACATGCCCTTGACCAGAATCGAACCTGGGACCCTTGAGTCCCCATCCGACGCTCTATCCACTGAGCCAAACTGGTTAGGGCGGGATGTGTTTTTTGGGCATTTAGTTACTTAAAATAGTATTTAAAGTTTTAAGAAACTTAAAAATGGCTGAACCCTTGGAAAATAACTCTGAGAAACTTTAGAAGAAATGAAATGTTGGTGAGATCAAATGGATCACAAGACTGAAATGAAGCCACTAAGGTGAAGAAGGGTGGGGCACGGTGAAGGAAGAGATGACTGTGGACAGAGTGGTGGCTGTGACAGTCAACGGGCTGGCATCACTGGGGAAGACAATTGTGGGTCTCAGCCAGGGAGGCTGTGACCACTGTCTTCACACCCCGTGCCTCTCTAGTCCTTCTGATACACATTTGCTTCTCACCTTCAAAAGAAGCCATTTTCTTTCTGTTTAGCCTTTTTGATATCCACAGAAAAAAGTCTCAGGGACAGAAGTTCAACCAATCCACATTGCACTTTCTAACGCGTGTACTTAGTCACGAACAACTATCACTCTCCTGAGAACTCATTGACCTTGGTAAGTACTGTACCTGAAAATGAGACCATTACTTATACTTACAATGAAACTCATAATGTATAAATGAGTGACTAAAGCAAGCCTTGATTTAAAAAAAAGTCCAATCTGTTCAGCCAGGATAATTAGGTTAGTTCCTAATGGGTTCCTTTGCTTCTAGTCCCCTGCTCTAATCCAACCTGTTGGGAGAGGGGCCTTCCCTAAAGCTTTGCTACTCTAAGTGGGGTCCCTGGCCCGGCTGTGGTGCATCAGCTGGGAGCTTGTTCAAATGCAGGCTCCCAGGCCCCACCCCTGACCCACTGGTTCAGAATCTGCATTTGAACGAAATCCCAAGCAATCTGGGTACACGCTGCAGTTTGAGAAACATTGTGAGCTTAAAACACAAACCTGACCGTGCCTTTCCCAGCTGTCAAACCTCCAGCCTGCCACGGCCACAGGAACAAAGCCCAGGCCATTAGCCTGAGATTCAAGGCCTTCAGTGACCCAACATCCATCGACCTTTCTAGCTGAGTCCCAACTCTTCTCCTTATAGCCCTAGGCTCCCAGCCACATGGAACCTTCACAGCATCCCAGCCCCACCCGCTGTACCTCTGCTTAGGGGGTCTATGCCTCCGTGACCATCACTCCTCTATGTATCCAGATGGCCACTTCCTCCACGAAGCCCATCTGATTAAGTCTGGTCAGAAGTCATCTCCCCAGTGTCCTAATCCCCACAAGGTTGTTTCTGGACCCCAAGAGAATATAGTACTTCTTGTTACCCTTGAATGATTATCCATGTATAGTTAGCTTATAAAAACCACCTGAGGTATCAAATCTTACCTGGTTAATTTTTTAACTTTGCCAATGTTCTATATAGTAGGGGCTCAATAAATAGCTTGTTAAATGTTTGAATCTATGGACATATACATTAACTCGTGAATCAGTGGATATATTAGCATATTGAAACATCATGCATTAATTAATAAAGCAATCCTTGAATTTATAGTGTTTGTTCCTGATTGTATTCAGGTTGCTACCCGAAAAGTTCTTAAAATGGCATTTTCAGGGGGTAAAAAGAGAAAGATTTCTAACTCACATAAACATTTAGCTACATCTGAGGTAGACAGGGAAGCAATTACATAATTTTCACACTAACAAATAAAAATTTTATAGCGGTTGTGCAGGGGACATGGGAAACACTGAGTCAAAATGAGCGAGTTTCCAGAACAGAGTGAGAAGCCTTATCCTAGAGGAGTAATAGGTAGTCTTTTCTGCAGCCACACTTTCCACCAGCCTGAGGTGAATAAACTCCTTCTGGAAATCACTCTTATGACGTGACTTCTTCCAGGACACTTAACAGTATATTCTGATGGCCCTGAAAAAATTAATTAACCTTACCAGTGAGAACCCAACCCCTACACCATTTGTAGTGTTTATACCATTGATCAGGTTAATCTCCTCAGCCTTCATTTACATCTAAGTGAGGGGGGTCTAAATTAACACAGGGGACTTTTGGTCGCTGGCGCTTTGCCTTGTAGCATTTCTTTAGGTGACAGTCTGCTCATAATCAACTGTAAGAATCTTTTTGAAAATGGCAAGCCTCTGAGATGAGCAGGGAGAACTTTTAATCTTTGCTTCTTGGGTGCGGGGAGGGGAGCACCACTATGGTCATCATCAGAGGTCGAAACGCAGCTGCAGAAGGGAATGCACGAGGCAGAAATTCTACTGTTTGGTTCTATCGGGGATTGTTTTCTGAGAAAGGCTAGCTTTTCAGAGCCTCAGGACCTTAACTATACAGGGGCCAGGCTCCAGGAGTGGCTTATGGGTCTGCAGCAGATTTACCCAAACACTCCTCCCCTTTGTTTATCCAACAGGTACGTAAAAAATATACTCAAGCCATTGACAAAGAAAATTTACTGAAAATGTCACAACTGTTGAGCCAAAACAAGGACCTTGGCTACTTGCCGTGGGAACAAAATCTTCCTTTCATTCTGTGATTCTGGAACGTTAATGCTGAAGTTGTGGGAATTCCATCTTCCCTGTGAGAACAAAGGCATAGCATTGCCGTTTTCATACAAGAGAGATTTCTGAACTGGTCCAGAGTAGGAAAATATTATTATAAATAATAGTAATTATTCTGTGCTGTTTTAGCCAACAGAATTAGGATCATTAATACTTATTAGTAACAATACACATATTAATAATGACGAGGCAATCAACGGATACAAATGCATTATGACACAAATAGTGTGGAAAGAGAAATGTATTTTCTCAAAAAAAAAAAAATGAAGAAACAGTAGCTCTTTGAAGGAAAGATTGCTAGGTCCCTAAAAATGTGCTCCACACCCCCTCCATTGGCCCAAGGGGGGCATTCGTCTTCCTTTGTTAACCGGTCTCTGATGGGCTTTGTCCTCTGAGCGTGAGCTGCTTTCAGTTGGAATTAATCAGAGATGCCGCAGTGATGAGGAGGCCATCCCAGACATGACAGCCGCGACATAAATGCTTCCTTGTTCCACCGTGCTGGTGCAGGACCGGCTGGAACAATGAGAGCTAATGATGGAACCCAGGAAGCGATCATTGTGAATCAGGCCATTACATATGCCTTCCTGGTGAAAATCAAGCCAGGCTCAGGCTCCCTTTCAGTGTAGCAGCCCGGGTCCCCCTGGGGGCTCAGCAGCCCAGAGCAGACAGAGGGCTTTGCTCTCCATGTGGATATCAGATGCCGGTAGGGGATGACTATCAGCTAAGACATGTTCCGGACTGCACAGCAGGCCACGCTGTGTTTCAGACCAGCCTTGCAAACAGCCACGTGCTGCTGGGCTGGGAAAGACCCAACCTTGCCTTCTGGCCAGTTGTGTAACCCACCCAGGTCAGGGGCTCTCTCTAGGCATTCTCCCTGCATGTGCATGGGGGACCACTCTTGAAATCCCAGACCTGTCCTAGCTCCTATTCTTACTATCCCAGCACTATGATGAGTGATTAGCACAGGCTTCAAAACACAGCTGTCCAGATGTGTGAGTGAGCTTGTGGAGCCCATCTGACCCAAAGACTTGTAATACATAATACATAGTTGCTTCTTTCAGGGTAGTTTGTTATACAGATAGCTGACTGGTTCAGCTGGTTAGTACAGTTTGATGGAAGCACAGTTTTCATATCAGAGAAACCTAAGTAAGATTAGAAAGGCAAGCCAGGCCAGGTCGCAGAGCTGTGACTTTAAGTGGAAGATAGCTGAGAGCCACTTGAGAGTTCTGAGCAGGGAACGAGCAGGATGGAAATCAGTGTTCCAGATGCTTCATGTTAAAGCAGCAGGATGAAGATGGGATGAAGTCAGGAGAGTCTGGGAGGCAGGAAACCTAGGATGGAAGCCCTGCCGAGGAGGTAAAGTGGGGCTGCACCAAGGCAGAGGTGGTAGGAATGGAGGTACGAGAAACTCTGAAGAAAGGGTTTGGCTAAAGACCAGGAGTGGACAGGGAAGGAAAGTTGACAGTGGTCAATGATGACTCTAAGGTTTCAAGCCTGGAGAGCTGCTGAGAGGGAGACAATAAAGGGAGGAGGCGGGAAGAGTTGGGGATGTCATACTTGAGGAGTACAGGGAGTATTTCAGTGGGAAAGATTGAGCGTTGAGAAATGTGAAACTGTAACTCTGTAGAGGGACCTGGGCGTGGGGGCAATTTTGAGAGTATTTTCATAGAGGTGATGGCTGAAGGCATGGTTCTGAGCAAGAGAAGATGGAGAGGAAATGTAGATGTTCATGAAAGAATCTTGACACCGCATGCAAGGTATATTAGTCAGGTACTGCTGTGTAACAAATTACTTCAAAACTTAGCAGCTTAAGACTCAGGAGCCTGGAAGAAGTTTATCTGGGTGGTTCTGGCTAATGGTCTTTCATGAGGTTGAATGCCAAATGTTGTCATCTGAAGGCTTGACTAGGGCTGGAGAAGCTGCCTCCAGGGTGGTCCCTCACATGGCTGATGCTGGTGGCTTCAGCTCCACACCACGTGAATAGCATGGAGGGCTGCTTGAGTACCCTTCTGACATGGCAGCCAGCTTCCTCCAGAGTGAATGATCCAAGACAGAGAGAGAGCAAGGCAGACACTAAATGTCTTTTATGACCTAGCCTGGGGAGTCACATACCATCACTTCTGCTGTATTCTGTGAGTTACACAGATCAAACCTGACACAATGCAAGAGAGGACCACAGTAGGTCATAAATACCAGCAGAAGAGGATCATGTGGGGCCATTTTGGAAGTTGGCAACCACACTGGGAATGGAGGAAGAAGACAAGCCAAACTTAAAAAGATGTGAAGGATAGTTGAGTTGGAGAAACAAGGCTGCCACGTGGGAAGAGATCTGCCCTCACACCTGCTGGCTCCTCTGGCACCCTAAATGGTCCCCTTCAGAACACCCTGCCTCCAGAAAGTGTGCCTGGGAGTGGATACAACTTTTTCTCCATGCAACTGATTCCTAGGCCACGTACCATGTGCCAGGCAATGTGCCAAGATTTCCCTGAGATTGGCACCATTACTTATAGGTAGGAAGACTGAGGCTGAAGTTACTAGCCCAAGTTCTCACAGCCAATACGACGTGGGGCTGGAATAGAAACCCAAGCTGTTCAACAAACTGAGCCCTCACTCTTAACCTCTGTGCCACCATCCAGAGAGTGCAGGGGCCTGAGTTTTTTGGCTAGAAACTCCAAACAAGATGAACCCATGGGAGCAACAAGAAAGGATAATAAAGAAACACAAGGAATGACCCAGCAGTGCCACAGAGATGGACGGGACTGAGGTCCACTGAGCCCTCTTCTGTCCCAGGCACAGGCCAACCAAGGACCAAGAAGTCGAGGTGTGCTTACCGTCCTTGGGGTTCACTTTGTCCTCAGTGGGCTGCTCGGCGAACTTCAGCAGTGGGGACCTGGACCTCTGAGTGGTGGGGAGAGTAGGGTCGCTGAACATTATGGTGTCCTTGCCCCCTGCCATGGAGAAGGGAAAAATGGACATATTAGTCCTCAATGGAGTTGCTGCTGCTTTCACCCCTGCTGGTGAATAAGGCACCTTCTTCAGTCAGAGGTAACACTGGGGAAGGGCAATGCCAGCAGGTGCTTTCTCTCGTGTGAGGACAGGGAATAGCTGTCTCTGAGTCCTGAGAGTCTGCTCAGGGGATGGCTGCCCACAAACGCCTATATGTTAGCTGAAAACTGAGTGGCACTGATCAGAGTGAGATAATAACAATAATAACAATAACAACAGCATCACCGTGCTTTGGAACCGCCCTACAGTGTTTGTGTTCTGGACTCCATCACTTGCTAGCTGTGTGACTTCAGGCAAATCACTTAACCTCTCTGAACCACAGAACCCTCATCCGTTAAATAAGGACAAATAATAGTACCCACCTCACTAGGTGGTTTTGATGAATTAATTCATGTCAAGCACTTAGGCATTTAGTCAGCACTCGGTAAATGCCACCTATTCAAATTATTACTTTAGAAGGCACTTCCATAGCACTGTCATAGACACTCTATCTGATTTAATTTGATTTGGTCATTAAGATTGAATAATAACTCTGTCATAAGTCAGGTAGTATCAGGTTCCTCAAATTATCATAGCTACTAGTAAACTTTCACTTAGAACATATAGTCCCAGACCAGCCGCAACCTTGGATCAATTTGCATGAACTCCCTAAGTGGACAGAGAAAGTCTGAGGCAAAGAGAAGAAGGAAAGGGAAACCATTACAACTTTATTCTCAAAGCCAGTTATGGAGCGAGGAGCAGGGAAGTATGGCTTTGAAAATGAGCACCTTGAACACAGACACAAAAGGTGTGGACAGAAAGCGATGCTGCCACGGCAGTAAAGACAGCCCAACAGGCAGGACTAGATCCCAAACTTGGCTCTGTGAAGCCTTGGGACCCCCTCGGTGGGAACCACTGTGCTAAACCCCAAACCCTGGGGCCATGTCCCAGCCTATGCTCCAACCTTAGCTGTCTAACTTCACATAAGACACTTTCTAAAGCCGTTGTTAGCTGTCTCTGGGGCTCAGGTCAGAGGCTCAAAAGCCCTACTACCTTGGTCAGCTTCAGGTTCAATGGAGCACAGAGTGAGATTTGGGTGAAGACTTCCACTGCTTTGGTGAACTAGACTCTACCTTGGAGTCCTCATCTATAAATATAAAAGCCTAATATACAAAGTATCTCCTCGGGACTTCAACTGACTGGGAGTTCGATCACTCACTATGACATGCACTGACCACCAGGGAGTGGCGCAGAACGAAGGGAGGCCCCGGCTGGCAGCCAGCAGCCGCTCGGGACCCTACCCATGCATGAATTTCATGCACTGAGCCTCCAGTTTGTTTATAACACTATCTTCCCATGAGGTCCAGTCTTATTAACTTGATTTCCAAGACTATAGTAGAGAGTTTATACATATTAGGTGCTGAACAAGTATCTGATAAACGTGTGAATAAATGGCAGGTGCATGCTTGGGAACCCCGATGTCCTGGGAGCAGGGTGCTTGCTGCTACCTCAGGTGGACGGCCTATGTTATTAGAGCCATAGCACTCTGGTTTCTCTGTATCTGAGGCTCATGCTAGAAGAATAGAAGTCTGATAGGAGCTGACCCTGAGGTTCTCTAGTGGCACAGCTATTCTTCGCATATGGAAAAAATCCAGAAATCTTCAGTCTAGAGAGGTTTCCCAAAGAGAACCATGGGGTATTGTTAAGTGACTCTCAGAATGAAGTCGATGTAATTAGGTCTTCCTTTGAGCTGCAAAGATACCATCTGGAAATACCTTGAGGGCTTAATGGTTATTATGAACCCTCAGCAGATACCTCAGGATGGACTTTTGTTACTGTCCTCAAGTCAGGGAAAGGACTGCAATTCCTAATCCATTTTTCCCCAGTGGGCAGGCTGGCAGCTCCCCACCCTTAAGGGGACTCAGCAAAAGACACACTCTGCCTCTCTGTGTCCCAACCAGCCTTCCAAGTCCCCTCTGCCTTGGTGGCCAAAGAATCAAAATTATGGGCCAAATTGGGAACTGGCTGAGATCCTCAGCCCTTCCTGTCACGAGGAAATGTCTAGGGTGGAATGTCTTGTGGCCCTCTCAAACCACAGGGCATCATCCATTCCACATGGCCCCTCCAAAATGCTGGCACCAGCAACAGTAAACCTCGTCAGGAACCCGAGTAACAAGTGCGGAGAGAAGGGAAACAGAAGCCACCACTCATTAATGTTCAACCAAGGTGGTGTCTGGGGAGAAGATAACTACCTCCCCAGATGCCTGCCTGGGGAGATTATTTCCTAATCTTAAGGCTAAATGGGAAGGTTTGGTCATTCTTGCAAAATATTTGAAGGATTCAAAGGTCTTTCTTAGGAGAACCCCAGTTCTATTGTTTCTAACTCAGTCCAGATTCCATCTATATTAACTACATTGAGCTCTAATCTGATGGCCTGCTGTTGCACAGTTTCCCTTTGGTTTGTAGGACTGGAGGATGAGGGACCCACCAACTAGAGTCAAACCACAACTGCTGTAGAAGATCCCATTGAACCGGTGTTTGGACTCTGGAAGCCCCCCTGATTCCTTCTAACACAACATCCCTCATCTCCTCCTCTAAAATTGGCCAAGAACTTTCAAAATGCACACTTTCCTCCTTAGGCTGATGCTTAACGTGGAGAAGAGAGAATTAAAATGAAAAGCTCTAAGAGCCAGGCTCCATTCTTGCCATATTTGTTCTGGCTTATCGTGTCTCTTTCTAGAGTATGAACACACACAGGGCAACTCCTTTCTGAGCACTATTTCTTTATCCCCAAGCACCATTCTCCACGCAGAGGCCAGCACAGGGCTGGGAGAATGAGGCTGACAGGGAGGGGCTAGGGAGGGCGGACGGTCATTCCTTCCCGAGGAGTGTGGTCAATAGGGCCAACCCACCCTCTGGCTTCCTCACAATAGCCCCATACCTTTTCCACCTCTCAGAAATGGGACACACAGTGTGGAATATGCTTTGCTATCCAGATGATTTCTCCACGGGCTGTGACATTTGTCAGACTTGTCTACTTATCTACTTCAAGGCAAGATCACAAGTTTGCCCTGACTATCAAAGAACATCAAGAGCTACATACTGTTGACTGAGAGAGTGGGGAAGGAGGGAGAAGAGAGTCAAAGAAACATCACAGTATGCTCCATGCCCTGCAGTAATTCTGTCTTGTAGCAACGAGTTGTTGGCTCCTTCACCACTGGCCTTTGGTGTCTCAGAAGAGACTGTCCTGGCTTCTGACTTTCTCTTCTCCAATCCAGCTTGCTTTGTGAACCATTCCTCATCTGACCTACCCTATGGTCTCTTCTCCGAATTGTAGTTCCTAGGACAGGTGGCACATGAAATGATAAGCTGAACACCTGGGTTCTAACACCAGCCACTGTGGCCTCAGGTATCATCTAACTTCCTGGGCTTCCTTAAGAAACCTTCCTTACCTAAAGTGAGGGGATCGGACTAGCTCAGGAAAGGGGAAAATGTTTTCTCTCACATGTCAACTCTGACCAAAGGTGACTTCCTGGAAAGCCAACAGTAGAACGCTGTTCTGAGGGCCACACAGGAGATCATCAAAGAAGAGCAATGTGATTGATTTAGCAATGTCTGCCACTACCATGGAGAATTAAATTCTCCATTTCAATTGACTGTTCTAATCAGGGAAGTGCAAGGATACATAGAGAATGCATTAGTATTTGCCATCCTTGAACGTTTTGCTCTCCACTGTCCTTCCAGGGCTAGTATTCAGTGACACCTCACACACCAACATCTTTATCCCTCAGCACTGAATTATGTGCCATTTCCCTCTTTCCTCTCACTTCTTGATATACATTCCTCTTGCCTCTGTAATGGGACTGTGGGTTCTTGGAGTGGGTGAGGGGCATCTCTAGAATGGCTGGTACAGAACTAAATTCACAAAGTGATGCCCAAAAAGGTATCAACAGGTTGAAGGGCTGATTTACTGGAGGAAACCCTGATAATTTCAAGACGATGGTGAATAAGAGAGTTAGCAACTCTCTGAAACCATTGAGACTCATTTCCCTCCATCTGGCTGAAACATTATAATTTGGCTCCCACTTGGGGAAAGAAAGAGGAAGAGGAAGAAGAGGAGAAGGAAGAGGAAGGATGAAAAGGTAGAAAAAAGAAGAGAATGACCAGGAGGAGGAGGAAGAGGAGGGAAGAGGAGTATTATTACTTCATAATTGGAGCCATAAAGCAATGGAGCCATAAAACAATGAGCAGGCAGAGGGACTGGTCTGATTTATGCTGGAATAGGCCCGCCCCTTACTCTCACACAGCTTTGAGAATGATCATAAGGCGCTGCTTCCTTGTAACATCCTTCATCACTGTGCCAGGGCAATGCTATTCCACTGGGAAATTGCCATTCTTTTTCCTGCCCTCCCACTTTGTATCTATGTGGAGGCCAGAGTTGAGAACAAACATGGCCATGGCATAAAATCCATTCAGCCGGGTTCCTCAAAGCTAATTTCACCATTTAATATTTGCTTTGTGCTAATTAAATTCTCCATTTCAATTGACTGTTCTAATCAGGGAAGTGCAAGGATACATAGAGAATGCATTTCTATTTATTTACATGCGGGGCGGATATTTATGCACTAACGATATTAGCCACAAACACAAAAATGTCGAATAGAACATACTCCCAAATCCTACTGAAACGTTGTAGCTCAGGCCTTCAGGCAGCAAAAGGAAGGAAAGAGACAATTGTTATCGCACAATAGCCATTCGAACCTAGACCTAACATCACCAGAAAGAGAAAATTCTCAGCATTCATTGTTATTCAACTCCCAGCTTTTTACATAAGTTGTAGAAATAAAACATTGTGAAATTTCACTAAGTCATTTGAAGAGGGGGTGGGAAATCCAAACTTCAGTACAAGCACAGAAATAGCAATCTGACTGCACAAATAAACGACAAATGTGCCCGACTGTGTTGAAATTCAATGCAATAAAAGAAAGGCCTTCAAAGAAGATAAGGTTTTAACCGCATCAAAAGGTTTTTGTGCAAAATGGATCATTCAAATCCCCAGGATGGCACTCGCCACTAATTAGTTTTGTTAGGTCTTTTGACATCAAGTTCAAGGAATCGCTGCTCAAAATTCCAATTTATGAAACACACTTCCAGGCAACCTAAGGCAGCAATTCAGATTTACATTAACAAACATGCTGTTGTTCATATCCCTGTGGCAATGTTCATTCCCTGGACGTTATAGGGAAGCAACAGATAGGAATCAAGGGTAGAGGAGACTAGCTTGTGTAGAAAGGTTAAGTAACTAAAAATATATGTACAACGTTGCTTCTAGAGGCAGAGGAGGCGATGGAAAATGTTTAAGTACAAGTTTCTGGGATGTGTAAAGGAAAAGGGGGAATAGCTGACTGGGGTCGATAAAGGGGTTATTTTACCAAGACAAGCAGAATAAATAAGGCTAATTAATACTGTGTACAACTGTGAAAAAAAATCTCCACAGGAAATTTTGATCTTCAAGCTACATTAAAAATGGGATGGGCGAAGAGAGGAGAAGGAGGTTGGTAAGTGCATGGGGGTTAGAATATTTGTTTTTTCTTATTTTCACTTTTAGGGTTTATGATTAAATTGAACAAATCTTTATAAGACACCTATGGTGACAAAAATGAAGCAATTTACTATATTCACAAAGTTTACAAAAAACATATAGCCACATGGAGAGACTGTTTCAGATTTATGTTAGCAAAACTTCATAGTTACGTAGATGAGAACCTGCATATGTATTGTACTTTACTGATTTCCCTCCAAAATGATGGTTTCTAAGTTTAAAGCACTTGTAGATTTCTCAGCACTTATCTTAGAATAAAAGGACATTGAAAAGGTAGAATCTTCTTTGCAAATTATGAGAGTGCTTCCTTTTAAAAAAATAAATAAATAAAAAGTTTTATGACGTACTGCTTACCTGGAAGACTCCACAAACCAGAAACTTCCAGAGTTCTTAATTTTTTCTCCAGTTCAGCCACCCGATTCCCTAGGATTCTGGAAAAGGGGAGAATATTGCAGCAGACAGATGTGAGCAGGCTACTTGGGAAACCCACTAGAACACTAATAAAAATGTTTTGAGATTTAAGATACATGCTAAAAATTGAATACACACACACACACACACACACACACACTATTGGAAATACATATAAAGTGCATAATTTTTTAAAATATTAAAATGTTGCTATTGAAGTGACTCCTCTCCCAAAAAGGTAGTTTCTCTGAGAAGCTAAATAATTATCCAGCCATTGCCCAAACATCTTAAAGAATTTCTATTTAGGAATTGCTCATTGCTAAAAATGACTATGCATTTTGAATACCCTTAGTAGTATCACACCTTGACTCTTTGAAGGTAGATCTGAGTTTTGGAAACAATCAAGTCTAACAAATACCATGCATGAATATACTTGGTAATGTTGCTTTGAGTCAATAAAATAATAATATCTGCCCTCTTAGAACTAACCTATGTTGGACTGATGTCTTACTATCTAGAATAAAGCCTGGTAGATGCTCAAAAATGTACTTGATTAAATAAATGCTTTTCTTTTCTCATGGCTTTTAATTATCAATGTAGACAGAGAATCCTATATAATAAAAGGATAATATGCGAATCGACTAATATGCGGAACAACCTGTCACTATGATGCACATTGACCACCAGGAGGCAGATGCTCAATGCAGGAGCTGCCCCCTGGTGGTCAGTGTGCTCCCACAGGGGGAGCGCCGCTCAGCCAGAAGCCGGGCTCACGGCTGGCGAGTGCAGCAGTGGTGGCAGGAGCCTCTGCTGCCTCCGAGGTAGCGCTAAGGAGCGGGCATAAGCCATCAGTGGAACACCAACCCCTCCACCCCCACCCCCACCCCCTGGGCTCCCTGACTACATGAGGGTGCGGGCAGGGCTGAGGGACCTCTAGTTTAAAGATATAGACATTTCTAAAGAACTCTCAGTGATTGCAAAAATCACTTTAATCATGATATTACTTCCCAAGGTGACCATTCTGACTCATTGATATGTGAATTCTGGAATGAGTATTTGAATTAGACTACACTACTTACCCGGAAGTCAAACTTTGTATATATATGCATGGAGAGACATAAATGTGGACATATATTTCCCCTCCTTTACACAAAATTAAATATGTTGGGAAATAATTTGATAGTCATCTAAAACTTCAATCACTTCCCATTGGTCTGGAAATTGAAAAAAGTCTTTATTGGAGAATATTCTTGGCACTGCTGTGCTAAAATGATGCGGAAATACCCCTTAATAGCAAAGTTTCAGTTCTTTTCAACAGGAGAATTCAGAACAGCAGAATTGTTCTCCCAGCTCTTTATATTCCAGAGATAGCTGAGCACACCCACATATACACAGAGACATGAATATGTATATATCTGCACATATATATGGCTTTGAATTCATCCTTATTTTATCTAAATCAACTTACAGCATCTTAATTAATATTCCCTCGGAGTTCATGAAAAACTCTTTGATATTACTACATGTGGTTTTCTTCATCTGGGTACTTAGAGCTTTTCTTTGCCTCTTTTCCTTAAGTCTTAAATTCTACATAGTCTTGATCAATTACTTTCAATTTTCACTCCAATTGTTGGGTTTATTCTGCTTTCATGACTCTGACCCTTCAATAAACACCATTATTCGTAATCTCATTTTCAATATTTTGCTCAGGCCTTCTGATCCAAGCTCCCTTTTCACCAGCTGATGGGTTTGAGATGCAATCGCAGCCGTGTTCAAGTTGACGCCTATTTCTTAACGAGATCAGATCATCTGTATGTGGCTGCCTCTTGGAAACAAACAATAAGGCTTTAACTCTTCCCTGGACACTGAGGGAGGCCTTCAGGGCAATGTTGGAACGCGTGGTGGAGAGACATTTGGCTGTATTTTTTCTGATGTTCCCAGAGAATAGCCATGTCTCCCAGAAACGGAGTGAGGTGAATTTGCTGGTGTCCCCAACAATCTACTTCCTAAGTTTGTCAGGGGTGACTGCTTTTATGGCCTGGCACTGGCATCTGATGCAGGGCTGCAGGCAGTAAAATGGACCCAGCGGGAGTTGTGGTAGTAGTAACAGTGTCGATAGCAATAGCAACTGCAATACTGTTAACACAAACAGCAAAACTAACCTTTCCCAAGTCCTGGACATGAATTGGGGTCCATGCTGAACACCTACCAGACTTGCATTGTTTCATCAGACCTGACAAAACCCCTGCAGTGCACATTGTTTTTTTAATCCTTCTTTTACACATGTGGACCCTAAGGAACAAAGAGGTAACCAACTTGCCTAAGGATGCAAAGTTCATCTCAAAAATCTGTCTTTTCACAACACTCAGTGCTCTTACCCACCATACTCTACTCCTCCCATTAGAAAACATAGGCATGGAAGATAGTTAACTTGACCAAAACCATATGCAGGACTCAGCTGGTGATGAGTCTGGATTTGAACCTGTCAACCCATGGTCATTGGCACCAATTCCAAGGCCAAAAGGAACCCCTGATTTGGGGTTCAGTGAAGAAGGAAACTTTATTTAGTGCAAACAGCTCAATGGCAGTATAGCAGGGCTCTGAGGCTGCCCCAGGTCCTGGACCCTCTTCAGCTCTGCAGCTCTGCTCCACTCACGGAAATAGGATTCTTTAGTCTTCCCTGAAAAGTGTGCTCCCTAATACAATGCTGATTTTATATAGACAGAAGTCCCTGCCCCTGGTCCCTGATTAGTTCATTGCCATGCAAATGAGGATGCCAAATCAATCCTTGGTTTGATTGGTTCAAAGGCACTGTCCTGATTGGTCAGAATAGAGCTGCTGTGATTGGGCAGAGTTGTGCAGCTCTGATTGGCTGGGGAAAGCCTCAGTCCCTTGAAATGGGACGCCAGGAACTCCTTTATAAGGGCTGGCTCAGATGGCACACAGATTTGTGCAGGCACATGCAGTGCCAGTGGAAAGCTTTAATAACAGTTGATATTTATCAATCATGTGTTCTGTACCAGATATTACCCTAAGCACTGCACAGTGCAGAGGCAGGCATTTTAATGCAGAGGCTTCTCCCCAAAGTGCAGCTTTTGTGGGAGGCCCCTGTGCAAAAATGGCTACTAGATTCCTTTTTATTTTTTTTTTTTAATTTGAGCCTAGTTAGCCACCAGGAGCTCTTCTTAGTCCTCCAGGTTCACAAACCTAAGCCTCAGTTTGCCTCTGAAGTGCATACTGTTAACCAATACCCAGTAATGGCAATAGGAAACAAGATTTCTTGTGTTTGGAGCAAATTCTCATTAAAACTGTTTATATTGAAATATGGATGTAACCACAGCTGAGTTGCCAAATATAACCCAAGATGCTTCAAATGACAAAGAGGGACCTCCTGATTGGCTTGACACTGAAAGAATATGGCAGGTGGTCTACTGAACGGCATGTTGCGGCCCAGGAAGAGAAAAGGGCTATTTGGGTCTTAATAGCTGGCTGTATTTATAGATAGAGATGGTGGAAGTAAGAGCAGGGTCCATTCAATTCAGTTTGACCAAGTCAACAAACGATTACTGAGGCTGTAGGGGATAATGAAGAGAAGCAGACCCTGTCCTTGTATTTGAGGGACTAAAAGCCTGGTGGGAGACAGACACACAGATGTGTGCAGGCACGTGCAGTGCCAGTGGAAAGCTTTAATAACAGTTGATATTTATCAATCACGTGTTCTGTACCAGATATTACCCTAAGCACTGCACAGTAATTATCTCAATCCCTTGCCACAACCAATGAGGCAGCTCTTACCATCCTAATTTTGTAGATGTGGGAACTAAGTTCCAGGGAGGTCAACTAATATGCCGGGGTGACACAGCTGTTAAGTGAAGGGGCCCGGAAATACACAAGTCCTTCAGTAGAACTGTGCAGCAGAAGCGAAGAGTGAATGAAAGATGAATCCAGAGAGGCTTGTAGAGACCAAGATTTAATTATCTTGTTGCCATATTGACAATGTTAAGACTTATGCACCGGGGAGATATTGAAGGGTATTAAGCATAGAAGTAGCATAATGAGGTTTAGGAAAAGTATTCTTGATGCAGAGTTGAGAAGGGACTGGAAAAAACCAGTTAGAAAGTCGTTGTCCAGGTCGGCGACGATGGTGGCCTGAAACAAGCCAATGGGGATGCAGGGAAGCTAAAGGAATGAGGCAACAAGCAGGAGGCAGGTGAGGAGTGTGAGGCACCTACAGCATCTCCATCTGGACATGCGGGAGAGAGGGAAGATCTGGGAGTGCAGAGATGAGAGTGTAGCCCGGGGGAGTGGCTCTGCTCACCAACAGCATGGGAGAATTCAGAGGAACAGGGGACTAGACTGCCTCCTGCGTAGGGCAAGAAAGGACCAGAGAAGCACACCTGGAGACGGAGGAGGGCAGCGAGGGCAATGTGGGGCCTTAAAAGCCAAGGGAAGAGAGTTCCAGGTGTGATGGTGTGATGAGTGTTGTCTTATTCTAGAAGTGGTCATACTTCCACATGAAAGTGTAGAGGAGGTCACTTAGAGGATGTGCCTGGCCCTGGAGAGAGATGTGTCAGTGGAGGCAATGAAATCCAGAACCCAAGTGACAGGCTTGAGACAACAGCAGACTATGAAAACATTGAGGCGGTGACTTTAGATGACTCTCCAAGTAGCTGAGCAGGGGATAGGAGACAGCCAGGGCAGTAGCTCAAGGCTAAACAGGCTGGAGAGAGGATTTTATTTTATTTTATTTTTTTGTAGGATAGGGGAGATTTTAAACAAAATTTGTAATTAGCTACAGTTTGTTTTAAGATGGGGAGATTTCCGCATATGCCCACCTAATAGTCTAGGAAAATCCTCAAGATGTCAGAACTCTGGATGTTCAGTAGCAGTTTCTGATAATAACAACATCAGAGGGGATCTACAAAGATGGAACTAACTCAAGAACTGGCCACCACTGTGCCTCTATCCTTGCTTTCTGGACAACACAGGGAACAGAAATCCCTGAGGGAGGGTCTTTGGGGAGAGTCGGGACCTGAAGAAGCAGCAAAGGGCTGTGGCTCTCCTCAGACCTGGAGATGATGCCGACTCCCACCTCCACCCAGGCGACCTTCTTTTGAATCTTTGCTCTGATCCATGATAGCTCGTGCTGCTACTAAGATCCTGAATGTCTAAGCTATTTACCATTGGCCAGGGAAGGGGAAGAGCAGTGAACAGTTTTAGGCACAGCAGGAAGGGTAGCGAAAGGCCAGTGTGTCTTCATAAATTCACCACCACCAACATCCCACCACCCCACACTGGCAAAGTGATGGTTTGTTGAGAAGGCCTGGAGAACTAAAGGTGGTGTTACATGAAACAGTACTTTAACATCTGCCTCTTCTATTAATGCTTTGCCATCTGTCTATAAGACAAGTGAACCTCATCTCTTCTGTAGCAATAATCAGACAACTGCCAACTCTTTGGCAACAAATACCTCAAGCAAAATGCCTAGTAATCGGACGTCCTCTCAAAATGTAAAGTCCTGGTTTTGTCATCAATTCTTCAAGATGGCTCCCATTGCACTTTCTCAAGGGGTGGGCGGTAACCGTCAGTCAGTGGGGAAGACACTTCCGGGACAGGGTATCTTTATTCCCACGAATGATGCTCCCCCAAAACCCTCTGCTTGCTGTTATTTTAGTTACAAAGCCCTAAATCATGGGGAATAACAGCAAGCAGACAAAATTCACATTCTATTCTTAGCCCACACTCCATTTGTTGTTTAGTTTTTTTACATGCTCCCAAATAAAACATTTATCAAAAGCATGAAACTTAAGACCTTCTTAGTATTAAAAATGGCACATTAGGTACTCTATGTACTGATGTGAAGCAATCTTCAAGATCTATTGTTATGGGCAAAGTGCAGAACAGTGAAAAACTTTAAAAAATATGTATGCTAGCTACTATTTATAAAAAAAAAAAAGAGAGAGAATACCTACACAAATATACATGAGCGTTTTTGTATATCTATATAAATGTATTCTGCACTTGCTTATATATGCATGCTTGGGAAGGATCCCTAAGAAATGAGGAATGGCGGTTTCTTCCAGGAAAGGGAACTGGGTGGCTAAGAGACAACAGTAGTTTGGAGATACAGTAAGTCCTAACTTAACGTCCTCAATAGGTTCTTTGACTTTAAGCAAAATGACGTATAAGAAAACCAGTTTTACCATAGGCTGATTGATATAAACATGAGTTACGTGCCTTTTCAACACAGCAACATTATACTGAAATAACACTGAATGAACCAATGTTATTCAAGGACCTGCTGTATATTGTTGTTTAACATTTTATTCTTTTTAAAAAATATATATTTTTATTGATTTCAAGAGAGGAAGAGGGAGAGACAGAAACATCAATGATGAGAAAGAATCATTGATGGGCTGCCTCCTGCACGCCCCCACTGGGGATCAAGCTCACAACCTAGGCATGTGCCTGACCGAGAATCGAACGGTGACCTCCTGGTTCAATGTTCAACCACTGAGTAACACTGCCTGGGCTGTTTAACCTTTTACATGTGAACCACAAAATGGTTCAAAAATATTAAATAGTTAAAAATGAAAAGGTGCATTAAAGCAAAATGCAAATGTCAGTCTTTCTCAAAGGAGGTGGCAACCCATGGGAATCCATAGGGATGCATTAGGAAATCAACCTGTCAGAGAGGCGGGAGTGTCAGGTCAACAGCAAAGTGCAATGCTGCAGGGTTCTGCCTGAGAAAAGAGAACTCGTGCCTGTTCGAGGAGATTCCCATTCCTTCTCCCTCCCCTTAGAAGTATCTGCATTTCAGCCTCTGGCCGTTTCACTCCTTGGTTAAGATTTCTTTAAAAAGAATCTTTGAAATGACTTCTGTCAATAAATTACCCTTGTCATTCTTTGAGATTGCCCAGACTCCCTCCACTGCTCTCTGCCTTCTTTTATATATATCTTAATCTCCTGCGCGATCTTCCCTTCCCTTCCATCTCCTCTTTTTCTCTGTTTTGTTTTTACAATACTCTCAATCATTTTCCAGGGCCCAACTCCCTCCCCAATCCCTCCCCTTTTTGCTGGAAGCCCAGCCTTTCGTTGCTGCTCTCTTCTTCCACCCCTTCATTTGGGCTCTGGGTGTAGGTCTTATAAGCAGGTCCAGCTACGTAATTGGCAGGCCCGGGGCAAAATGAAAATGGGGAGCCCCCTTGCTGAACAATAATTAAGAATTTCAACATGGAGACAGGAGCCACAGACCCCATGCAGGGCCCTTCTGAGCACGGAGTGCTGACAACCACGGGGCGGGGTTTGCAGTGTTTGCTGCTTTAATTTACTGTCTATTCACCATTCTCTGGACACTTTCAGTTTTGCTTCTATGGTCTCTAATGGCTACTTCAACTTGCTTGATTTTGCCCAATACAGTATGTTTATAATAACCAAATAAGACATTCTGTTTTAATTGTCACTCTTTTTTGCTATATTTTTTGCTGATCCTAAAGTGTAACGTGTGACTCCTTTGTAGCCACATCTGCCTTTGAGAGGATGCTTGGCTGTTCCTGCCATTCAAAGCCCCTCAAAGGTAAAAATGGCTCCCAGGAGTTACCTCCCCTAAAGGAGACCTGGTGGACAGGTAGGCTGAGTTACCAGGGCAAGCATACTATCAAAATCACCATTTAATATGCATTGCTCAGGGTGTAGGTCAGGGTAAGCATTCAATAAGCAGTGGTCAGTGTTATTTGCTTGCTTGATCTCAGCAGAAGCATAGTTCCAGTTTAAGGAGTTTCCTTCCAAATTGAAGGGTTCTCACCGGCTCCCCTTAAGACACATGGTCCCACCAGTCGCCATCACCCCACATCTCTCCGGCCGACCCCCACCTGAAGGCCCAGCCACCTACTTGTTGGTCTGCCTCTGGTGTTGGATGACCATGTTTTTCTCGTGGATCGTCTCCAGCAGGGCCGTCGCCAGAGATTTCAGATCAGAAATGGACTGCGGAGTCGCTGGCAGACTGCACCCGTGATCCTCCGATAGCAGATCCTGGACTAGGTGGGACAGAACAGGGACAACTCAGACTTAAGGTCACTTGGAACCCTGGAATGCAGACCAATGTCAGCTCTTCCTGGACACTGACAACTTGCTTGATTGCCTCTAACTGCTGCTGGGTTGCACTGAAGAGTCCACTTCGAGGTTCAAAAGTACAACAGAATGAAATACAGTGTGTGGGTTAAACAGGAAGGCGGAAGTCCTCATGGATTTTTATCAACAACTTTTAAAAGGAGATCTGTTGCACTTGTCCAGTATTTTATAATTTCAAAGATACATTCCTATTGACTAACTCATTTGAGACTTAAAATGAACAACAACAAAAATCCACCTGGAAAGCAGCATTTATCCTCATTTCATGGACAGGAAAGCAAAGTGCAGATGGATTAAAAACATTGGCTGAAGGTCACGCAGCCACGCTAATGACAATGACTCTAGTCCTGACCCCTTCCTGTACGTCAGAGTTTCCCAGGGTGTGTACCTTTAGTCGTAAGATAACGTGGGAGGCTATTTAAACTACAAAATACATTCTGTATATGCACATTTTTGGAATGGAAAGATAGACTAAGGGTTTACACAAAAAGTCAATGATCACTTGTACTCCCACCAGACAGAAAAAGAAAACAGTGTAAATCATTTTATGTTTTTGTGTGTGTTTTTTCACATATTAGCATAGTTTAATTATTTTAGCTAACTGAAAACTAAATTTACATATAAAACATAAGATTAACATGATTATTTGTTAAGAGGCTCCATGTTGACTTAATTAATTAAAATAATATGATTTATTAAATTAATATGACTATTGTTTTTTAATCTTCGTTGTTGAAAGCATCACATGGGTCCTCCTTTTCCCCTCATTAACCTCTTCCAGTCCGCTCCCATCCTTCCCTACCCCCAAGTCTTCACCACCCCATTGTCTGTGTCCATGGGTTCACTATATGATTTTGAACACCATTCCTATATGCCTATACATAGATATACTAATTCATACATTTTTCTTCAAAAATGGGAAAAAAGCTCTGCTCTTTTCACTTAACTTGATGTCTCATCCTGAGTATCTCCTTAAACAAAACGTAAGAGCTGTTTAGTAGTTCATATACAGATCTATAATAAATAAATGTCGTTTCCAATGTTTATTATAACTAATGTAGGAAGAACTTTCTTGAAGCAAAATGTCTGCATAGGTCTCTAGTTACCAGTTTAAGGCATCTTGTAATAGGTTGCCCAACGCTTATTTGCAAAGGTTGCCCAGATTTGCTGCTCAGCGGCGGTGTTTGAGTATGGCTGGCACTCCCCGCAGCAGTGATAAGACTGGTCTCGGCACTCAAAGACACTATGCTGTCAAGAGTATCCAAAGCTAAATGTAGATGGGCTACTACACATTTCTATAGAGTATTGTAGTTTTCTCAAAAAAAAAAAAAAAAAAATCTAGCCCTAGCTGGTTTGGCTCAGTGGATAGAGCATTGGCATGCGAACTGAAGGATCCCAGGTTTGATTCCGGTCAAGGGCACATGCCCAGGTTGCAGGCTCGGTCCCCAGTAGGGGGCGTGCAGGAGGCAGCCAATCAATGATTCTCTCTCATCATTGATGTTTCTATCTCTCTCCTCCTCTCCCTTCCTCTCTGAAATAAACAAAAATATATTTTTAAAAAATCTATAAAACAAATCTAGGGTGTCCTTTTCTAGTAGAATAAAGAAAAAAGTTGCTTGGAAAAGTGCCTTGGGTGTTAGTTAAGCTGGAGAGTCAGCATTTTTTTCCTACGCCACCCTCGCTCTGATTAAGACTGCCATCTGACTGTTGCTGTCTGCACTGCCAATGACCCGAATGTGGGCCAGCCGCGCATGTTCAACCCGAGGCTTACGATTAAAACTGAGTTCCCAGATCGTAAGCGTCAGAAGCAAGCTCTCTGCTATTTGTTCCCCTGGACGGTTCCTGGAAGACCATTATTTTTCATCGGAATCGACAGGGAGGAGGAACAAAATTGCAATCAATACAAGCTTCCTTGAAAAAGGCACATGCTCCATGATAAAATGATTCCGGCAGCTCCGAGACTTCTATTCAAAGAGGCCAGGAAAAAGGGAAATTCGATGAGGTTGCAACATGTACTCGGAGATGCTAAGCTGGTGATCAGAGAAGGGACAACATTGTTGAAAGAAGAGCACAGGGCCGGGGAAAGGACACAGAAGAGGCCAGTTATTAGAAAAACCTCTAAGGTGGAGGTTCTTAAAGCAGGGCCCCCCAACCAAGCATCAGCCTCATCTGGGGACTTTTCAGAAATGCCGATTCCCAGGGCCCACCCCAGACCTACTAAATCTGTGTTCTAAGGAGCCCGCCAGGGAATTCTGTTGCAGGCGGAAGTTTCTAAGAGCCAGCTCGGTTGCCAGTCCACAAAATGAGATGTGATTGACAGCTCTAGCATTCTGGGGTCCGAAGGGTCCCCCCCTGAGAACAAGCCCTACCTTGCTTTGCAGAGAGGACGCCCGTCAGAGCACTGCTGCTGGATCTGCCCTGGCCTTTTGTGTTTTTCCGTCTCTCGAGAGCATTCTAGGGCAGGATTGGGAGAAAAAGAAAAACCTCTGTCAGAAAAGCCAATCATGGAAAAAACACCTCGTTACGTTTAGTCACATCCTCCCAGTTCAGCTCCCAAGAACCCTTGGCAAACCCCTGAGGTTGGCCCACCTGTTCAGGTTCCGAGTCCCTGCCAAAGGGGTGGGGTTTTATGGTCCCGGGAAGGAGGTTTTTAAAAAGTTGGTGCCTGGCAGAATGACAGCGATTTCCCTCTCCCAAATAGAAAAGGCACTCAATGCATATTTGTTAAATGATCAAATCTCAGTCTCATGTGTGAAGCCACTGGTTATGAAAACCCTTCCGAACAGACAAGAGGTGGAGAACAGGTTCACTTTCGTGTACCGAGGCCCAGAAGTTGTCGGTGGTATTTGGAAGGATTCCGTGGTTGGACCAGAAAAAGAGCCACGGCCAATCAGTGATTCCTGCCGTGGACACAGAAAGGGAAGTGCATAGGTGCCACCTAAATGTCATTCCTAGAAGAGACTCTTACAGCGAAATGGATGTGTACTGCCCAGCTAGTGTGGCTCAGTGGTTGAGCATCAGCCTATGAACCAGGAAGTCACGGTTCAATTCCCTGGGTCAGGGAACATGCCCAGGTTGTGGGCTGGATCCCCGGTGGGAGGCATGCAGGATGCAGCTGATCAATGATTCTCTCACATCACTGATGTTTCTATCTCTCTCTCCCTCTCCCTTCCTCTCTGAAATCAATAAAAATATGTTTTTAAAAAAAGAACAAGGAACCAAATTATACCTAAATAATTCTGTTAATAAAAAAAATTGATATGTACTATACAGCCGGTGCTTGGCACATAGAAGAGCAGAATACATGTTCTTGAATGCATTCGTGCATATTTTAAAGTTATGTATTAATTATACATCTTTAAAGCTGCATTCTTCTTTGGCTGCATGGGTATATATAGACGGGTATAAACTAACGTGTGGCCCCCACAGAACGGAAAAGAGGAACAGCATGGAGATTTCTGAGAAGAAAAAAAAAGCCCACGTCAAAAGCCAGGAAAATGAGAAGGCTCTCTCCCCCAAGCATCTAGACTGCTGTAAAACTTCCCCCTCAGCAAGGGAAATCAATCTATTTTCAAAGCAGAGAAACCCAGGAGATTTCTCTAATTATAACACTTACAAGAAACATCTGCAGAAATAGATATTATCAAACTAATGGTGCTGGAATGAGACGAAATAACAGCGGGGAGAACTTAGACACCTTGTCCTTCAGGGTGACGTGAACACTATGGTCTGGGTTGTGATTTCCTAATCTTTGTTTCTCCGTCGCTCGGAAACCATTTTCTTAGGGGCGATGATGAGACCAATAGCATCTGGTGACGGAACAGTTTTTAGAAAAGCCAGGTAAGAAGCCTGAGGTCGCATGGACCGACCGAGGCTGTCAAGGGGCCGTGTCTGGATTCTGGGGTCTCCATGTGCCCCATCCTGATAACAGCAATGAAGGAACTCTCGCAAAAGCTGTTTTGTTGTCTCAGGTTTAATTCTCATCAGTTACCTCGGTGAAAGCTCTTATGGGCCTCTCTCTGGGAGGGCAGGCAGGCAGGCACTAAAATATCTTTGGCACATAAAAGAGAAGGAAACAGGATGACATTTAGACGTGCAATGGAATCACCAATGCCATCACCATGGCTCTGCTACCTTGTATTTGGCAATGTTGGATTTCAAGAGGTTGACCTCTTCATGAAGTTGCTTTAATCTCTCTTGAAGGTACCTGGAAAAACAAGTACAACTAGAAAGTGTTTGGGGGCAAAAAAACAAACAAACAAACAAAAAAACCCACATACATTCACATAGGAGAGGAGGAAAGAGCACATGCCTCAAGAGCCATCTTTGACATACAATGCTTCTCACCACCGAAGGGAGGGGAGGGAAGTGCATCTGTGCGACCTCTGCTTAAGTGGCTGCGATCAAGGTCAAATATGCCCAAATCACAGAAACCCCGCTTCAGAAGAGCCCCGTGCAGAGATCCCCTAAGGGATATCCACACGCTTTTCACATAATTCTCATTAAGATGATTCCACTGGGAAGGCAGGCGGGAAGAAGCAACACCAGACATAACATTGAGTTAGACACATACACACACTGAAATTTGCCTCGGGGAAAAGAGGCGGCTCAGGGAATTTCTCAATTTATTTTCTCATTCTTTTCTCTCTCCTTGATAGCAGTAACAGGCAGCTTTCACTGGCTCCCTGCCCTCTCGCCCAATTGGGTGGGAGGGGAGAGAGGAAGGGGCACACGTGGGCGTGCAGGTGTGTGGTGCTTCTTTCCGACATTGACTACTAATCTGTGACATTAATATTATTATTTGGGTCGGGGGGTGGGGAGATTGTGATGTTCCTTCCATTGTAAGGCCATTCTCTCAAAGGTGAACAGGGCTGCAAATAACTCCTAGCCCGCAGGCCGGTGGTGAGCCGGCATTCTACCTGCTGGCAGCCCCGGCCCCGGCCACTTGCCTGTTCTCCATGCACAGGGCGTCCACGTCAATGATGCGGTTCTCATGGCCGCCCAGGATGTGGTTTAGCTCCTGGTTGAGCCTCTCCACCTTGTCCTGGTAGGAAGACCGCTCCTCCTTCACGTCCTGAAGCTCATCCACAGAGGCCTGCAGGTCATGCTCCAGAGACTCAATCTGAAACAGAAGGAAGCTCCTTTCCCCAAGATGTTCTTCAGGCACCCGCTTGATGGCCAGCGGTGGGGCTTTCTGCGTGGCTGACTGGTTTTTAGAGAGCGCCTAAGACGACCCGCATGCTGTAAAGCCCTAAGAGCCACTCACTGGAATATGATCAAAGCTAAAAGGAAGGGGGCCGGCGTCCTGCCAGACACTTACTCTGTCTAAGGTGGGAGGGGTGCACCGGCTTGGAGAAACAGCACCGATTCCTTACCAATGGGCAGCGTGCCCTGAAATCAGAGGCTCGGAGAGGCCAAATCCCGACGCTGGGAACAGCAGCCAGTGTCTTACAAACACAGGCTTTTTCAAGCCGCTCTAGGCCCAGAAATCGTGTTCGAGCTCTTCAAAACCAATTAACAAGAGAAGGAAAGCAAGTCTGGGCTCTCTTAGCTGTTCCCTAACTAGGACTCTGTACCCGTTGAGATTTTGCCTAAAAAGCACTGCTCAGCATTTGAGCGGAAACTGGCAAATTAAGGCCAGTTTGTCACGTTTTGTTCTCTCCTTGTCTATCCTGGGTAGGTGGGGGGAGTTTCTTATTGTGTTCAGAACAATGGTATCCAAAGTAACAGCAGACCTGCTGGAAGCCAGGAACACAGAGGTGGCTTGGGAACCTCGCAGAGTACCCAGGAAGGAAAAGCACGGGGCTGGCACCCTCCTTCCCCCTCTGACTCGCATCCCAGACACCTCACACCCTCTGGGCGACAGGGACACGGTCCACTCTTCTCTGTGTGGTGTCCAGCTGTGCGAATCCATCTCCTGCTTTGAACGGATGTTAGCAATACCTGTTCCTTTGCTCTCTCCAGCTGCTGAACCAGGTCCTCACGCTCATGGGCGGCAAAGTGCCGCACACCGATTTCTTCATCTCCAAGCCTCTGTTTGGCAATTGTCATCCTCAAGAGCTGCATTTTCCATTAGTAGGAAAGAGAGGGAGAGAGTTAAAATGAGTAGATTAAACAAACAAACAAACAAACCCAAGCACACCAGGCAGAAAGTTTTGAAAGATTTTCAAGAAATGCCAGGGAAAAGCAGAAGACAAAGAAATTTCTTGCCAATTTTGTAAGTTTTTAGAAATATACTGTATTTTGTCCACGCATGCACATACACATGTGTGCATGTATGCAGGTACAAGGCTATAGAAACACAGGCCTGGGCATTTGAAGGTGGATGTCCTGTTAGCACAGCCCTGGTGAGGAAACCAACTCTGGGTTTCTTTTAAACTTAGCAGAAATTAAAAAAAAAAAAAATGATAGCACACTCTGAGATGAGCATGTTTCCACACTCCTAACAATGAGGCCATATTATCAAGAGCCTTAAAAATGTCCCAACCTAATGATCCAGTAACTTCACTTCTGACAATCTGGGCTAAGAATAATCCCAGACAGAAACTAGCTTTAGGAAAAAAAGAAAAGGCATATTGCACTGTTATTTATAGAACGGGTAAACAAACTAGAAGAGCCTCTAACAATAGTGGAATTGTTAGCAAACTATAATGCAATCAATCAATGGGCTTCTTTGTAGCTGTTTTAAATAAGGGTGATGTGAACTATGTAATCCCACTGACATGTTTAGAATGCCATGTTAAGTGGAGGGGGAAAAGCAGATTACTAACTTTCATATTCAGTAGGATTAAAATTATACTGAGAACCCATGGGTAAAAGAAAAATATTACCAAACTAGAGGCCCGGTGCACGAAAATTCGTGCACGGAGGGGGGGTTGTCCCTCAGCCCAGCCTGTACCCTCGCCAATATGGGACCCCTCAAGGGATGTCCGACTGCCCGTTTAGGCCCGATCCTGGTGGGATCGGGCCTAAACGGACAGTCGGACATCCCTCTCACAATCCAGGACTGCTGGCTCCCAACTGCTTGCCTGCCTGCCTTCCTGATTGCCCCTAACCACTTCTGCCTGCCAGCCTATCACCCCCTAACCACTCTGCTGCCAGCCTGTTTGCCCCCAACTTCCCTCCTCTGCCGGCCTGGTCACCCTTAACTGCCCTCTCCTGCAGGGTTGATCACCTCCAACTGCCCTCCCTTGCAGGCTTGGTCCCTCTCAACTGCCCTCCCTTGCAGGCCAGGTGCCTCCCAACTGCCCGCCCCTGCTGGCCATCTTGTGGTGGCCATCTTGTGTCCACATGGGGGCAGGATCTTTGACCACATGGGGGCAGCGATATTATGTGTTGCAGTGATGATCAATCTGCAGATTACTCTTTTATTAGATAGGATAGAGGCCTGATACAGGGGTGGGGGCCAGCTGGTTTGCCCTGAAGGGCGTCTGGGATCAGGTGGGGGTTCCCTTGGGGTGTGGGGCGGCCTGAGCGAGGGGCCTGTGGTAGTTTGCAGGCTGGCCACGCCCCCTGGCAACCCAAGCAGAGGCCCTGGTATCTGAAATTTATTTTCCTTCTACAACTGAAACTTTGTAGCCTGGAGCAGAGCCAAGCCTGGGGCTCCCTCCGAGGCTGAGGCCAGCAGCCATTTGTGTTGGGGTTATAATTGAAACTTTGTTGCCTTAAGCGGGTGGGCCCGGCCAGGGTGTGCAGAAAGCTTTGCTTCCCCTGTTGCCAGCGGCAACCCTGGCCTGCTCTCTCAAGCTCCATTCTGCCGCCATTTGTTTGAATTTGTTTACCTTCTATAATTGAAACTTTGTAGCTTGAGTGGAGGCTTAGGCCTGGCCAGGGCAGGCGGAAAGCTTGGCTTCCTCTGTTACCTAGGAAACCTTGCTCTCTGTGGCTGTAGCCATCTTGGTTTGGGTTAATTTGCATGCTCGCTCAGATTGGATGGTGGGCGTGGCTTGTGGGTGTGTCGGAGGTATGGTCAATTTGCATATTTGTCTATTATTAGATAGGATATATCAAAATACTAAAATGTTTAAGTGATGGTGAGACTGTGTATGCTGCTCTTTATTTTGTTTGTAATTTAAAAAATGTTTTCAATGACAGTTTACATTCAATATTATTTTCTTTTAGTTTCAGGTGTACAGCATAGTGAGTGGTTAGATATTCACATAGTTTACAAAGTGTTCCCTCCCCACCATATTTTCAATACCTACCTGGCACCATATATAGTTGTTACAATATTATTTACTATATTCCCTATGCTGTACTTTACATCCTGAGACTATTTTTTAACCACAAATCTATACTTCTCACACCCTTCGCCTTTTTCACCCAGTTCTCTAAGCCCTCTCCCCTTTCAACCATCAGTCTATAGTCTGTATTGTTTGTTCACTTATAGTGTTCTTTAGATTCCACATATAAGTGAAGTCATATGGCATTTGTCTATCTCTGACTAACCTACTTCATGTAGCATAATACCCTGTAGGTCCATCCATGTTGTCACAAATGGTAAGATTTCATTCTTTTTTTTTTTAATGGCTAAGTAATATTCCATTATATATATGTACCACTACTTTTTTATTCACTTATATATCGATGGGTACTTGGGTTGCTTCCATAGGTTGGCTATTGCAAAATGCATATATTCTTTCAAATCAGTGTTTTGGGTTTCTTCGGATACATTCTCAGAAGTGGAATTACTGGGTTATAAGGCAGTTCCATTTTTTTATTTTTTGAGGTAAATAACTCCATACTGTTTTCCACTGTGGCTACACCAGTCTGCATTTCCACCAACAATATGTGAGGGTTCCCTTTTCTCCACATCTTTGCCAACACTTGTAGCTTCCAAACTTTTAAAATAACTATGCATGACTTTCATAACATATGTTTATTTATATGTTTTTAAATCCCTAGGGATATAATTCCAGAAATGCAATTTTCCCAAGGATCCCCACAGAATGCATAGCTTCCCCACACGGCAGGGCCAAGCTTCACAGGCAGCGCCAAACCTCCAGGTAGAGCAACAATGGGAACTCTGTGAGACCAGAAAGATCCAGTGGTCCCAGAGGACCCTTTATCTTCCCATTAGTGCCAGGCAGGTTGCCATTAGAGTGACTTTTAAAAGTTACGGTACTGCTTCCAGATGCTTCTTCTAAAAAGGTTGTAAGCCTGACACCCCCGCCTCCCTGTAGGGTGTGTGTGGACAGGCTTCCTATATGGATGAGATCCTGGGGATAGTTTTTCCCTGTCACACAGATCCCACTCCCCAGCAGTGCCTACTTGGGACACACT